>NW_026067988.1:3385955-3438083 GCF_014885135.2 Alexandromys fortis
TCTCTCTCTCTCTCTCTCTCTCTCTCTCTCTCTCTCTCTCTCTCTCTCTCTCTCTCCCTCTCCGTGTGTGTGTGTGTTCTTCTCCCTTCTTCCCTTCCATAAGCCACTGAATAAATATCCAACTTCACTCTGCATGGCGTGAGACCTATCCATTTAGGTCTCTCACCTGCCATGGTTGCAGCTCTTCCTGAAACCTGCTGCCTTTGTGGCCTGCCGTGGTATCATGCCCATGGCCCACTGCTACTACTGGAGGACCTGCAGCGTTTCTGTCACTGCACCACTTGGGGCATCCACAGCATTTGTATTTTTGCCATTACAATCAGACTATTTGAATAGACTTAACTATGATCAGGATTATTTTTCTGCATAAGATAAATATTTAAGCAAAATTAAAGTTTGAACAATGTTTTAAGACCTTAACAAACTTCCTTTTAATACAAGAAGTGGCCTCTAATCTACAATTTTATCATAACTAAATTCTGATTGCAAGGAAAAGTAACCAACATTTTCTCACTTTCTCTCTGCCTTCCCATAGCAGACAATTTTGCAACAATAAAAGCTGTACTTGTAATTTTCGGTATAAAATCTGTTTATAACTACTCTATTTTTGAACATATTTGTTTTTTTATTGACATACATTTGCCCAAACTTTTCTCTCTCTCTTTCTCTATCTATCTATCTATCTATCTATCTATCTATCTATCTATCTATCTACATATATGAGTGTTTGTGTGTGTGCATGTGTGTGTGTAATCTTTGATTTGGGTTTGTGTGGTGTGTAGTGTGTTTATGTGTATATGTGTGTAAGTTATGTAATGTTTACCTAAATTGTTCTAATATAATAAAAATTTGTATATCAAAAATTGATATTAAGGTCTGATAAAGCCAATGAACAGTGAATAGTAAATTGGCAGACCTTCTCGCCATGTTTTTCTACATCTTCCGGTAGCAGATATCAGCTCAGAAACTTCCTCTTCTCTTTTCCTGCCCATCACTATCAGACTTCCTCCATTTTCCAATATCTCTATGGTTATTCTGCTCACCCAGTTATTGCCTCTATCATTTTATGTCTAAATAAAAGAAAGGTTTCAACGCTAGCATAGGTTTAGCTTTATTAACTCTGTTGGAGTTAAAAGCTTCGTAGCCTGATAAGAACAGTTATCAATTTTAAAGAACATTTACATTGTCTAGTCCATTTATATTTGTTAAATTTAGAAAAAAATACTGTATTATTTATTCTATCTTGGCTCATCCAAAGTTTCTTCCATTCATTTTTAGGTGATTAATGCTAAGATATAAGTAAAAGAATTGTTATTCAATTTGAAAATTGTTATTTAAACTTCTACACAATGAAAGGACATTAAACATTGCAGAACTGAATTTATCTTGACATAATACATTTTCAAGTCCAATGACCTCAATTATAGAATAATGAATCATTGCAAATATTTTTTCATCCAGAAGACTGGCATTATGTCTTCATTTTTGAATAAAATCCAATATTTTAGGCAGTAACTTTAGACTCAAGGTCATCTTCAATGTAAACTCACACCATTTATCTTTATTTCCAATTCCTTTTTGAAGAAAGTGTTTTTCTTCCTAATACACTTTTTATTTTCATTCATGCAAAATACAAGTATATTCTACATTCTCTTAAAAAGAAAAGGGAATTTCTCTATCAAAACTCACTTAAAAATAGAATATTTTAAAAGAAACTTTTGTTATAGTCAAATAGTGTGTGTTTAAAAGATATATTTAAATTCCCTATGTCAACACACAGTTAAGAGAATTACATTATGCTTAATAATGAATTCCTGCTATCTAGCAAAATGTAGTGATTCGATAAATATTTGTTTAATAAAGAATTATGCAAATTATAATTGAAGGTAAACAAAGGACTGCCAGCAGTTTTAATATGTTATTAAGGTGCAATTCTTTAATTGTCAAACATTCATGTTTAATCATAAAATACCAAAAAGGATGTAAAATCTGTGTAAGAATAAATCTCAAAAGAGTTTTATTTTTGAGACAAGGTCTCATGTAGCTTACGCTGATTTGAACTTGATAAGTAGATACGAATGTCCTTGAAATTCTGGTACTTCAAACTCTGTTTCCCTAATGTTAGAAGTATTCGTTAATTTCAAAACACTTAGCATCTATGATTGAAATAAAGCTTTGATTCGAGTGAAAGAATGAAAAACTGTTATTTGGTTTATTCAAAATGTAAAGTTAATCTTCCAATTAATGTATGCTTTATAGTTTTTTTATTCAATATTTTTAAAATATGTGATAATGCCAGTTTTAAATATTATATTCAAACCTTTTTGTATGTCATTTCCTAGATTTTTCTCAGTAATTTATCTTATTGTCCTCATGGACAGCTTCTTGTTCTTGTCTTAAAGTTTTTCCAAACTGGTTCTGTGGAACATTTTGTTCAGCAGACTGTCATATTAACAGTGTGTGTGTTCTGTAACTTCTTCGACACCGTGAAATGGTGTTATTTCCATGCAATGCTGATAAATCCCTTCCTTCCTTCCTTCCTAAAGTCTCTCCTTTTACTATTGTTTGTTTCTGGATCACAAGACTTAAAGAAACAACTGAAGAGAGGAAGACACTATTTCAGATGGTTATGATTCATCATGGTGGGGAAAAAAGGTGGATGTCATGTTGGCTTTATCAAAAGATAGAGACTCCTCACAACTGATGAGAAAACAGAAAGTGAAGAGCTGAAAAATGATCATGCTCTTACATTCTAAGGTCCTGTTTGTAAAAGCCTATATTCAAATGGTTAGTGCCAGCTCTCAAATAATTCACAGCCCCCAGAACTGCACAATAAACCAAGGAACTATAATTTGAAGACAGGCCTATGGCAAGGGTTCAGATATAGAGTTTAACAAGGACAAGTGAGAGTAAGATATAAGGAGCGCAGTTTAATCAACATAATTTCTATCAAATTGACATATGTTCAGAAACTAGAAAGGCCACTCAAACTTGGCAGAACAAATTTCAGCTAATCCACTAGCTAACCTCTAAAATAAATGCAAAACAAGGAACAACCATATCTCAGCTGGCCTGTAAAAATACATTAAATAAATTGAGCTATTTTAACCACACTGAGTTTTTCTTGTTAGTAATATTTATTACATACTAGAAGGATTTAAAATATGCATATTCATGCAAAATTTAAATAACTTATTAATTAAAAATAATCTTCAATGGAAACAATTTAAAAATATAAATAAATTTAAAAGCTAGTTTTGCTTTAATATACCTGTTTTCAATCATGAGAATTACACTCATAGTCTTTGCTATCCTAAGCAAGCCCTCTATTTTTAGATACATTCAAGGTCCAAAATAGTGTTTGTCTTAATTGCTCTACTGTGTTCTGCTGTTATGACAAAATACCTAAGCTGAAAAGAAAAGACCCATTTTAGAAGTTCAGTTCATGTAGCTTATATACCTTGATTTTGAGTTTGTAAAACATAAGAAGGTAAAACATAAGAAAAAGAAGCATCTAGAACCAATCTGTTCACTTCATATCAATATCCTAAGCACACCTCAGAACACACTTCAAGGGAATTACACCCCCCCCCCCTTTTTTTACTAGTTCTCGGTACCAACTCATCTCTCTACCTAGTTTCGACCATTTCCATTTTCTAATGCAAGGCAGACAAATCAGAGTTTGTATGTGGCCCTAAGGAAACATTTATTTCAAATAACAAAACATTGTAACTAATAAAATATTAATCTCTTCATCATGGAAGCTGTAGTATGACACCGTGAGTCACTGTAGTATCTCCTTTTGTCCCTATATCTTTATTTGCAAGTGTTCGGTGCTAAGAGTCTTTGGTCTGTTTTTTTTTTTTTGTTTTTTGTTTTTTTTTTTTTACTTTGGGGACCTTGCTAGGAATCCTCTTGGATAGCCTATTGTTTCTCTGTTTCATGGAGATCCTGCAACTTTAGCTCTGCAGGACCAGCATCTTCACGGGCTCCCACAGATAATAATTGTGTAATTGGGGTGGACGTTGGCATCAGCCAACTCAGAACCCTCAATCTAGGCCTCATTATTTGCAAGACTTGTCAGCCTGCCAGCTCTCCATGTCTTGACCATCAAGGTGACCCCTTCAGCATTGCTCACATTAGTCACTTCTTGCAGCAATGCACAACAATGAGCAAGAGGAGGGGGCAGTTCTCCTGCTTGTAAGCCCTCGGTGTCAGCTCTCCCATACCAAGGCCATCAGGTGAAGGGCAGGGAGAGCTCTCCTGCCCTCATGACCTCAGGACTAGCTCTCTCACCTGCCACAGGTGTCATGGTAGCGGAAGAGCATGTCTCTCCCCAACCCAGACCACCATATTTCAGATGAGAGGCACTGCTAAACCTTTCCATGTTCATGGTCTTGGGGCCTGTTCACCCATAAACCTGCCAATAGGGTCAGGTCTGCTGCGCAGCCCAGAGGAGGATGCAAAGCCCATTTTTTTTTTTTTCTGAGTGCAACAGTGGGTAAAGGAGAGGGTTAGCATTTTTGCTTCTACTGGTGGTAGTGACAAGTGAGGAGGGCATCGTTCCCTTGCCCTCTCCACATGGAAGATGAGAGTTTGGCCAGTTATCCCACCCTTAGACACTCAGAGCCAGATCACCTGCGCCTCTAACTAAAGGATCAGCTTTAATATTCTGCCCAGCTGAGGAGCAGAGCCTGCTTTCTTGAGCACTACAAGGGGAAGGGGGAAGGTAAGCACCCTGGAGGGGAAAGGGAGGACATCTCTCCCCCACCTACACCACTACAAGGTTCAGCAAGGACTACTCTTCCTTCCTCTCAGATTTGGGTCTGGCTCACTGTTACCTCTTCCAACAGGATCAGGTCTTCTTTGCTACCCAGGCAAGCAAGACACAGGGTCTTCATTCCTGAGTGTTGCAGCTGGTGTGGGTCAGAAGCGGCTCTCAGCTCTTAGGAACTTAGAGCTAGCGTTCTATGCCATCTCTAACATTGGGGAGGACGGGGGTACAAGGACATCCCTTCCCTGACCATGCTGTCACATGGAAGATAAAGAGCATAAATAGATTTCTCAGGCTCATATTCTCGGGGTCACTCACCGGGTCTTCATAAACTGGGTCAGAGCCACTGTGATGAACAGACGAGGCACAGAACTCACTATCACAAGTGTTGCAGCTGGTAAAGGGGATGGTCAGCTCTCTGGATAGTTCAAGGCAGTAGGGGTATTGAGGGGTAGGGCCTTTTTCCTTCACACCCACCACCATACTGCAGAGGATGGTACTTTATAAGTTTTGATAAGTTTTTTCTATAGGACAGGAAATTTTACTCTACTAAGAAAATTATTAGCCTTAAAGAATCTCCCCACTAACTGAAATGCTTTATTGTGAGAAGAAGTAGTAGAGAACATGTGTGTACACCACATGTACCTGCAGACAGAAAACATATACAGAATTAAAAATTAAATGTATCTTTAAAAATAAATAAATGATACATTGTGGCAAATATTCTGCAATGTAGTTTTCTAATAAGTGCCAGGCCTGAGGTCTAATCTCTACTATTACAGAAAAATGTAAGAAATTACAAATGGCTTAAACTTATTAAATATTTACCCCCAAATGGAAAAGGTATGCATTAAATTTATATCAAATATTAACTCCTTCTCAAAGTATCTTACTTTAAAGTTTAAAGATGAAGAAAGAAGTCTTTATTTCCGAAGAAAATTTCTGTATTTGTATTTTTATAAGCTTGGGATGTCTTTATTCTTTAGAGAAATCTTCTGTACTTGAAATATTTGTAAAAATCCAGATTAATGAGTACATCCCTTCATTCATGTACATATAGTTTTCTGAAGCTATAGGCATTGTATATCTTCCAGCATTAGTAAAACTGGAAGTTTTTATCATTTACAACAAGACATCCTTCGGTGTAAAGGGAATAAAAAGTAGATTTACTGCTTTATTTAGTCTTTCCAAAATTGCTATATTTAATTTAGTTTTTCCAATAAGTCTGTTTGTAAATATTAGTTGTATTAATTCATAGGATAATGACGATCCAAGTTATATTCAACATTATTTTCTTGTTTATAGCACTCCAATGAATGCATTGATTCAGTTTCTGTATCATTTAATTACCTCACATTGGCTCTCATTGATTAATAATAAGAATACAGAGGCACAAAGCATTACAAACTGTTCCAATATCCATAGTTTGTTTTGGCTGTGCATACTTAGAACTCTCCTGGAAATTTTATTATTATTCTCTGAATAGTATTCTGCACTTAGACATTAGTAACTACCATCCATGATTTTAACGGCATTTGTCTCAATCTCTTTCCTGGTTTTGTCTCTGTCTCTCTTCTTCCATTACTCTGCATTTATCATCATGTGGGCTGCCAGTGTTTCATCTAATATTACTGTTTTGTCTTAATAACACGGAGCACTCAAGGGTATATGGAATACACAGTCACAAAACATCTCCCAGTTCCCTTCTCATTTTTTGACATAAATGTGTAAGAACAATTATCAATATTTGTCAATAATTATGCATTTCTGAGAAAAGAAAGTAATACTATAATGCACATAGTTTTCATATGTGTTCTACCTTTTAAGTCCCATGCCATGAACAAGAGTTTACGGATAAATCTTTTTTATGGCATCAATAATTAAAAATAACGTGTCACTCACCTTCCAAAATTTCTCATAAGCACTTACTCTCTGAGCAAGACTAATTATGTTACCTTTTATATGCTACGAAGTGAAATAAAATCATGTGGGTGACATTTTAGCCATAGGGCACTTCTTCTTCCACAGAAAGCATTCATCAGTATTTCTCCAAAGCACTGAGATTTCAGACAGTCTGATAAAGGTTTCTATATTTTCAGTGTCTGCCCTGATCAAGTCAGGATAACAAGTTTCATCAAACTGCTGAGATATTTAGAAACTCAGCAATCTGATTCACTAAATAATCCTTTACACTAGCAACAAAACTCCTAGGTCATTTTCTTTTTAAATAGGTTTAGGTGAATCATCTTATTTAGCTTGACCTCTTGTCTTCCTGAACCAGCTAAGACAGATTCCTAATTTAAAAGTACCTGGGGAGCAAAATCGGCAGCATCTGGAAGGAAAGGCTTTGTAGCATCTGGAGTGAGGAGAGCTTTTGATCCCCATTTCCCTGTGGGTTCCTGCCTTTGCAATTACATTTCAAGGACTTCACCATTGAATAATAGTTTCAGTCAAGGTTATACAATCCCAGGCTAACAGGAAAAACAAAAACAAGACACTGATGTGGACGCATTGACTTGTTCTCAGAGAAAATTAATATTATCCCTGTCTTTAATAGTTTTCTACATTTTTATGTATGGTTCTTTTAGTATTATTAGCAGCAATAATATTTGTCCAATGCATTTGCGATTTCATAGGATTTGCAATGTGAAAAACATACACTTTATGTAACTTGGGTTTATAAAACACATTTTGGCAGTCTCTTCAAATATGAAGTTGGTAATTCTCTGGATTTAAGTGTTTTCTGGCTTTCGTTTTATTATTATAAAATATTCTCATATAAATAGCTGCCATATTTTTCTTTTAACACTGATAAGTACTAAAGTCAAAATGTAGTAAAGAAATTGAGGAAGGCAGTGTCCGAGGGTGTCATTTCTGATGAGGGACCATTGTAGTAATTGTATTGGTGAAGATATTCACCAGGTTGCCTCAAAAACAACTTTTGGGGAGCAAACAAAGCAAATTCAAGATCTGAAACAGAGGCTTCCAAGGGCATTGTATTTCAAGAAAAACCGAGATTATTGTTACTGGTTAGAGTGAGCAAGGTGCAGAATAAAAGGAATGGATAAACAGGATCAGAACAGGGAAACTACTAGATGTTCAAGGGAACTATAATGGCTTTCACTGTAGAAAATTGTTAAGTAAAGATTATACAGTCTATATTCTATTGCACCATGCATACAATATGTAAGTTCTACAATAGGAATTTCATAATTATGTGTCAGTATATGTCCAACTGTTTTTCCTAGATGATATTCCTCACCCACACTCCTTTTTCACTTTGAACTGGTTCTCATCTTTTCCTCAAAATAATATTAAGATACATCTTTTCTTTTATTGAAAATATACTAATTGAAGTTGATGGTAAAATGACTGAAAACCACTTTGAATTAGTTTCCCAAGCAAGAGATATTGAACACATGTACCAAAGTAGCAGCAATTAAAGTACTTAAAAGAAGGATTACTGGTTTAAAGTGAGATGATCACTAAGTTTGATTATAAAGAACAAATTTGTTAACAAATCAAAAGAATGACTCTCGGGTTATTGGTTTCAAAAACTGATATAACATAATTTCTGTTTTCTTGAGAAAATGTTGAGTTACTCTTTTTGTATTGCTTATTATGATACCAAGAAAACCGAACCTTAAAATTTTAATAGAAACTAGCAATGTTCACTTAATTTTATTACATAGAGAACTTAAAGTGAATGCTTTCCATTAGAAACAAATTGTTCATTCTATTGAGATAACAATTTCTGTACACTACATATTAATAATAGTTTCCCCATTCCAGCTTCTCAGAGATTCTATCCAATGCCCTCTGTACCCACCAACTCCATTCCCTTTCTTTCTCTTTCACCTTAGAAGCTGAATTATTTGGTTTTATGTTTGCTTTTGGTTTTTTTTTTTTTGAGACATCATCATGTTGCTTTGCGTGAGATGCCTTGAACTCTGGATTTCCCAGCATTGGCATCTCAAGAACTGAGAATTTAGGCATGCTTATCACAATGATAATATTTCTGCTATATAATTATAGTAATATAAATTTCAAAGTCTTTAAAACAAAATATTATTATCATTGTATTCCACACAGTCAAGACAGTAGAAAATTGATAATAGTATGTGCTCTAAACAGCTATATACTCATTGATGTAATCAATAGAGGATTTTATGAGGTGCAACTAGAATCAAAAGGACTCAAACAGAATTAGCTGTGATTTCTCCACAATAATGTTAATTAAAAATATTAATAATTGAAAGCCTTGTGGTGTTCAACTCACAAATTCAATTAAAAGTGGGTTTTCATATCATCGTTGAAATCAAGTGAGTTTGTAAACATCTATTTTGTAGTGTTGAAGACTGGAAGTGTAAAGGAACAGAATCTATAAAATAAGTACATTTTATCCTGAAATTTCAAGGAATTAGGTCTCCTAACACCTGTATGCCCAGTATGTTGCCTCAACTGAATGATTTGAGCTATTAGAATCTGTATCATTTTCCTTAAAAAAATCAAAAATTAAAGTATGCCCCATTCATAAATAAGGATAAGTTCACCTCTCAAATATTTTTCCTGCTGTCTTCTGTATTAGCTTCAATTGAAGAAATACAGGCTTCTTTCTTATATACCCAGAGGATAACTAATTAGATCTGGGATATATATTTTGTTATGTGTACCTCAAAGTGGTAAATAAAAATGGTCATATGGCAAAAGGACTCTCAGAATAGTGAAATTTTTCTAACTGTGAGCACACTGTGTCAGTAATTGTCCTGAATTTGGTGACATAACATCCCCAAAGAAATAACTTCAAGGGAACACAGAAAAAGGACAGTGTCAGAAAAAAAAATACATGGTAAAAAAGAAACTATCAGAAGCTGCAAGTTTGAATACCGTCATAAGTTTAGTAATTAGGCTTATGAAAGAGCATAAATAAAGAATCCTCTCATTGGACTCAATAAGATATTCTATTGTTTTTTTTGTAATAAAAAAGTACCTTAAGCATTTGAGGAGAGCATAATTTAGTATAATTATTTTACTTCATAGTCTAATATACTGTATATATGCAATCTAGACATAGTTAAATGAAATAATGCAAATACCTTTATTTTTATTTGCATTTTCTTGTTTTGTTTTGTTTTTGGTTGTTGTTGTTTTTGAGACAGGATTTCTTTGTTTTGTCTGGCAGTCTCTGAATTTACTCTGTAGACAGGGCAGGACTAAAACTCAAAAATCCATATGGCTCTGCCTCCAGAGTATTGGGATTAAAGGCATGTACCACTATGTTCTTGCTATGTTTTCTCTTTTACATATTTTTGTCTTCCTTTGTAGTTTCTTTGCATTCCAATAAGTTGTGTCAATCAAACAGTAGCAGATTTTACCCTTCAATTATCAAAAATCAACTAAAGAATATAAATATAAATGTACTTACCTTTTAAGGAATTCTTGTATTAGCTATACATTTCAGTTTCTTTAAGCGCTATGTGAATTTGGCCCCCAAAATCAGGTATCAGAGTTGTGCTGTGTGGAGTCCATCCTGGAGGAGACTTTGCTGGAAAGGTGAAGGCAACCCCATTATCACCTTTGTTCTTCTTGTAATTCCCAATGATAACTGTGGGGGTGTGCTTGAAATGCAATAAATGAAATAAAATTGTCCTTGCATAAACAGTCTTGTCACTCTTCTACAAGCTCTGCAATCTAAATGTGTTCTTGGATATTTGTACTGCTTGTGAAGATCCTCTGCTGTGATTGGTGTAATAAAGCCCTCAATGGCCAATAGCTAAGCAGGAGAGAATATGCTGGATCTGAGGTGAGAAAGGAAGTCAGAAAGGATGAAATTAACTGTGTGAGAGATGCCAATGGGACGTGGAACAAGAACAGCATACAGGACAGAGGCAACGTTACCAAGCTCTGTGATGGAATGTAGATTAATAGAAACAGCTTAATTAAGCTATAAGACATAGTTGGGAAAAAAAAAAACCTAAGCTAAAGCCAGGCTTTCGTAATTAATAAGTTTCATTGTCATTATTTGTGAGCAGACATGCTGGCAAACAAGCTTTTTTTTAATTTTTTTTTTTATTGAGAATAAGAAAAAAAGTTTCCGCGTCCTCCCAGCCTCCCATTTCCCTCCCCCTCCCCCCACTCCTCTCCCCCTCCCTCTCTAATCCAAAGAGCATTCATGGTTCCCTGCCCTGTGGAAAGTCNTCCAAAGAGCATTCATGGTTCCCTGCCCTGTGGAAAGTCCAAGGTCCTCCCCCCTCCGTCCATGTCTAGGAAGGTGAACATCCAAACTGGCTAGGCTCCCACCAAGCCGGAACATGAAGTAGGATCAGAACCCCTTGGCAAACAAGCTTATAGCTTAAAAGCCCTCAGCATTCACATTTCAAGCTCCAATAACGGGAAGTCTTTTCACAGTTCTTCAGTTGTAAATGGGACTCATGCTCCCTGTTGGCATTCATAAGTTTTAAGAGCTGGAACTACAACTGTAAAGCTTTGGTGGTATTTGCCTATGTTTTTTTAACGATTCTATTTTGTAAATTAAATGTATAGTTGGGCATTCTGTCCCACTATCTAAACAGATTGATAGCAAATACACCGTGGGTCCATGTTCATTTGAGTATATGCAGATAAGGAAAGTTACATGGTCTCAGCAGCAATCAAGAATTGATCCAGATGCCGGGCAATGGTGGCACACCCCTTCAATCCCAGCACTAGGAGGCAGAGGCTGGCGGATCTCTATGAGTTCAAGGCTAGCCTGGTCTACAAGAGCTAGTTCCAGGGCAAGCTATAGAGAGAAACCTTGCATCAAAATTTTTTAACAAAAGAAACAATATTTTATTAAAGAATAATTATTAATCAACATGAAAATTAACCTCAGTGTCTTTTAACATTCCAATGCTTGAATTCTATTAAAAAATATCTTCATATTTTTATCATTACTAAGTTAAATAAAAAATAATAAGATAAGAATGATGGTTTCATTTCTGTGTATTTGTCCATCTCTAGCTGAATTTGACAAAGATTAATCTTTTATTATCACCAGGTTGGACAGTTGAACAAGATGTGTTATTGTACTAAATCTTTCAAATACCACCCCAGGAGGCTAGCATTATTATCTCCAGTTTCCAGATCTATAAATGGATGGACAGTGACTTGGGGAAGCCTATCACAGATCACACTGCTTTATGGTGCGGAGGATAAATCTGGAATCAAATTCCAAACATTTTATTCATGACTTTCTATTGTAGATAAAGAAAATTTCTTAAATCATTCTTGTCCTGGTTTAGTAATTTATTCGTAAGAAATAAAAGAAAGGTTTTATGTTTAAAGGTCTGAGAAATCCTTAATAGGCAGTATATTTTTAAAAAAAGAAGCCAAACAAAACTGGAAAGGATTCTGTGTGTTCAAAAAATAAAGCTATGCTTGTAATGAAATATGAAAATAGTGTTTGCTGTTACTGCTGAACATACACATCTGAAGCTAGATTTTATTCTAATAAGATTTTAAAAGACAGACTCAATACTATTAACATTGTGGGGTATAAAATAATACATTTTAAAATATGAAGGCATTGAAATAGGAAACAGATTTTTGGAGAAAGATAGTCTATGAAATGAAACCTCCTTGCTGAAAATAAAAACGGTAAGCACTAAAAATATCCACATCATTTGATTCAGTAGTGTCATATGTTTTTCTTCTACAAATGACAAAGCCATTCATAGGAGTGGTATTCCAATCTTCTAATTTAAAAAAAATCATTATTTGAGTGCCATAGGAAAGCATGTCCCCTGGACTGATGGTCTTTCTATTTTTAGCAGGGAGGTAAAACTGTATCATCGATACAAGCTCCTTCACTCTTATTAAAAAGCCCTTGACAAAAGACACCAGACACTGAAGAAATCCTGTCCTTGAGGAGAGATTTAAGAATCTTGGTTTAGAGTTATTGGAACGCTATTTTTAGAGACTCACTTCTCATGTATCTTTATTGATTCAAAGTGTCATTACATTTCGGGAGCTGTAAGGAAATTGTCTGCTTGCAACTTAAGGATTTTCTACTGTGGGCCAAATCTTGGGGAGTTCAGTTTTTCATCTTATAGAACTGAGAGAAATTGCTCAAGTGAAGTTTAAAGTGCTGAGTTAAGAAATAGCCTTGAGGTTTTACTAAGTAGACACTACATTTATAGTTGTCAAGCCTGGAGTTTCAGGCAAATATTTAGTTTTTAGTTGACTTTAGTACAAGTTGGCGATAAAGGGAGAAGGTAAATATTTTATATTATACATAGATAAGGAGTTATTTTAGCAATGTGGATACTTAAACATATTATATATAAAAATAACAATAGGAAAGAATATAATCTAAGGAATACCACTACCAGACCTCTTTGCACCTACTGATGGAGCTGAATTTTTATAACAATGATTTAGAGTCAGAAAATGGCTCAACAAGATGATTGATATCTCCGTCAACATATTCACAAACAGGCATCATCTTGAATGAATAGTCACATAACAAATTGATTTGCTAGAACTAAAGGTGGCTGGTAAAGTACCATTTTGTAATAAGAACAGACATTTAAAAAAAACAAGGACATAAAAATGTCACATATTATGCCTCCTAAAACCCTAAAACCTTGGTTGTGCCACACTTAATGGAACTAGAAGGTACTAAATATAGGCTCTACCAATGAAATATAGTACTGATCTTGCCATGAGGAATCAAAGTATTACACCGTGTAATAATTACTGGGTCATTATAACAAACTCAACTGTGTGGTTATGTGATCCCTTCTGCCTACCATTCTTCAACCCATGATAACTTAAAATAGAGGAGACTATTGACTGGATAGCATATCAGAAAGGTAAACAAGGATCTGAGTCTTGAATCTCAGAGGAGTCTTTGCCACATTGTTTCTCAGTGCTAACACACAAAAGTGAAATGAACAGATCAGAGTACGCAGTAGAAAGTCCTAGAACTCTCCCGGTGTAAGACATAGAGTTAGGCAGAATAATGCTCCTGTCACCATCATAAGTAACAGTCTTGAAATGGGCTTATGAAATTTAGACCGTTTTTATTGATTTTTATGGAGCTATACATTTTTCTCTGCTCTCCTTCCTGCCTCTCCTCTACCCTTCAACCCTCCCCCAAGGTCCCCACGCTCTCAATTTACTCAGAAGATCTTGTCTTTTTCTCCTTCCCATGTTGATTTGTTCTATGTAAGTCTCTCTTAGTGCCCTCATTGTTGTCTAAGTTCTCTGGAATCATGATTTGTAGGCTGGTTTTCTTTGCTTTATGTTTAAAATGTATGAGTGAGTGAGTACATGTGGTAATTGTTGTTTAGACCCTTTTTTTAATGGAATATAGAGGTTCCTAAATTTGGTACACTTGAATTTGACTAACAACCTATTCCTTGATAAATAAGGAACAGTTCCCTTCATAACCTTAAACTTTTCACTCAAAGGTCAGTGTTCAGTCACCTTAGAAGGCCCTACCAACAAGAAAATGGAGACCTGCAACACACTAGAATGAATACATTTCTTATGTTCAGTTCAGCCAGACAAGACATCCATCTATTGAGTTCCTCTGTAGACCAAGTTATCTCCTATATTCAAAATCGATCAGCTTTAGTGAACTTGAGCAATACTACCCCTAATTTGAGCAAGATACTAATATAATTTGAGCAAGATACTATAATGGGTTTGTTGTTTTGCTGAGTTGTACATGTTTATATCTCTCCTTTACTGTTTTCTAGTGTGACTTTCGTTGTTCTTATGAAGTTTACTTTTTTCCAGGGCTTTTGTGCTTGATACTGTCACTCTTCTAAATCTGTATTTAGTGATCATTCAGGTGTTTTCTGTAGTGCTGTCTTGACAGCCATGAACCGTTTCAGTAGATACTCCTTTTTAATGTCTTTATTTCTGCATCAGTTTCAAAAGTTGACTGCTGAAAATAGCAATCTTGGTTGATGATTATTCACTTTAAGGATTTGAAGTATATTAGTCTATAATTATGAGTTTCAAGGAGTGTAGAGATATGTTATTCTGATTTGTACTATCTTTGTGAATGATTTTTTTTCTGCAGAATTAAGTACTGCTACTTTATTTTGTATACTTTGCCTCTTGATTATAAGATATCATGAAGTAAATTGTCTCTGTCAAGTATATTTGGAATTTTAAGTATCGGTTATGATTTAAATTCTATTTCTAATTGTATGTTCAGTAAATTGACTGCTAAAATATTGTTTACTGCATTTTATATATCTGTAGTTGTAGTTCAATTTTCCTTCACACAGATTACAAATTGGGGATACTTATAGCCAAGAATTTTTGCAAACTGTATTCATGCTATGATTTTTCTGGTAAATTAATGTATTATTTCCTCTGAGTTGTCCTTCATAATTAATATAAATTGTACACTCTATAGTCTATTGAAAATGCTGCAACTCAGTTTTATATTTGATTCACTGAGTTCTTCATTTACTCTTTGTTTTTACCTTTATTTTACTTTTATATTATTTCACTTGTTCCTCTATACAATTTTTTAATGAAGATTAAAATTTAGATCTCACAGGTTTCTCTGCTATAAGTGAATAATCTGTTGAACTGAATATAATTTTTAGAGAGTATCCTAGTGAACAGATCTCATTTAAGAGCACAATCGGTGCAACAGAAACCCAGAGATGTTTGTTTATTGCTTGCTTGTCTTTCTCTTTCTCCACACATTAATGGTGCCTTCCTACTTCATGTGATATCTTCTGTACTTATATATTTTCTTTGTGATAGAAACTGTTTGATGTTACAGATCTTTCCATTAATTGCAGTTGACATAATTTTATAATAATAATAGTCATACTTTATTTAAAAAGAAAGATATGAAAATAAAATTTAGGATCATTTATTTTAAAAACTGTCACTCAGTGTTCCTGATTTAGCAGAGTGGTAAAGTGGATTCCAAGCAAGTTCAAATAACTGTGTTTGTGTTTAGTCTTCAGTACCATAAAAAAGAAAAATTAAAATTAAATATAGCTATTATTTTTACAATGATCTAAAAATTATATATATATAGTTAATGGAGTTATCCATAATTTCAAATCACTATATTCTTTAGGAGACATAAACTTTGATTTCCAGACATAAACAAACTCAGATTCCATGGACAAAATTTTTCAGTTTAAGAAGAGCTATATTTTAAGAATCTCTAAATAGTTTATTCATGCAGAAGAGATTATGCTATTGAATACAATATTTTAATTTATAAAAAATCATCTATAAAATTTTGTAAGTACACCTAAGAGACATTGTGCTCTTCATGGCTGGGAGCTATTTCTAACCTCTGAAGATGATTTTACTCAGCAGGAAAAATAACAACAGCAATAACAGCAAGACCCTACTGCTAATCTCTAGGCAGCCTTTATCTAGGATTACTTTTTACTAGTCAGAAATTGTGTAAATACCTAAGAAATAACCCAGATCCCCCTCAGTGCTTCCCCAGCAGAGACGCTTCCAGAGCTTCAGGCTTCTCTTAGTAATTGACGATTTTTAGAAAATTTATTTAGGTTTAAAAATACTTTAGTTAAAGAGCACCGACTTAAATGTAGCTCATGAGTGATCAGTTAGTAATTCCCTTTAGCTTCTTTTAGTAAACAAGATAAGGTTGGAACATCCTCTCTCTGTAGAGATATAACGTGAGAATCATTTTCCACATCATTCCTCATGTTTTTTGACTTATACATCATTTATCCAACAAATTAAAGCACAGTTATATGACTCTTTAAACTTAATTGCTTAATGATTATGCTGTTTGACCTTTTCTTTCCATGACAGAAAACATTCATTATGATCTGTGCAGTCTAGCATCAGAGTCACATACTTTTTCTATCTCAGTTCCATCGTTTTTAGATATGTGCATTCTAAGAAAGACTGGTTTGAGCCATTATCAAAATCATTTACTGTTTTGTAGGCTATCATTTTAGTGGCTAAATAATTTCTATGTACATCTTTAAGTTGAAATGTAAGATTATTTTTTCACTTCATATGAAACCTGTCTTCATATTGACTAATAACTACTACAAATACTGAAGAAAATCTTTTCAATAAACAATCCTTTTACCAACTTTGACTTTTAGCCTATATTTGTGAACATTTTGGTTTCAGGATATTGCATCCTCTGCCTCCAAGGAGAAAACAATATCATATAAAATGAAAGGATGCTGAAAGTAAAAGATGTTTGGAACATACTGTTAAACAGGAAAAGTGGATGTTGAGACTATTTGATCTGCAGCAATAAAGAAAGATTGGAAATTCTGATAGTTTAGCTTGTTTTTAATATCTTGTCATGATCGGCAAATGTGCATATGGAAAAGTGAGTTGTATTCTGAAATTAGGCAAATAGACTAATGTAAAAGAAAGCAGAGCTTGATGTAATGCAATATCAGCCTTATTACCTCTGAAATGACCATATGAAAGTCAGAAATGACTGCATGTTTGGGGATATAAATGAGCAAATGTTACATTCCTAATAAAATTATGGAATTCCTTTTCAAGCAACTTCTGAGCAAACTATGATGAGCTCAGTATGGGTTTGCTGTATCTGACTGAAAACCAGGATCACAAAGATTTTCAAAGGATTTTAAATTGTTGAACTATATAGTTTGTAGATAGAGATTTGCCTATAAGCTGTATTAATGTATTTAAATGTATTGAAGGCAGCTATCTAGAAAAGTTGCTTGAAACCAATAAAACAAAATAATTAAAAGGTCTTTTCTTTTAGAAAGCAGAAGTAGGGCCTCCAAATAAATAATTTTTCTCTCAACATTGGAATATACAAATACTTGGTTGAAACTAAAGTTACTGAAAATGAAGCCAATGGTGTGAATTGAGTGTGAAACCATGTTCCTATGACTGACCCAGATTTCTGAAGCAAAGGTTTCAATAATTCTAAATGCTATGTGTGTGTGTCTTAATTAGTGTGTTATGAAGAGACATTATAACCATGGAAACTCTCATAAAATCCACTGGATTTTCCTATATTATCATGGAAGGAGAATATCAGTAAAAGATAGGGAAGGTCCAGGAGAAGTAGCCGAGTATTTTACACTCTGGTCCTCAGGAAGCAAGAAGAGAGACAGAGAGACTGACAGAGAGAGAGAGAGAGAGAGAGAGAGAGAGAGAGAGAGAGAGAGAGACAGAGAGAGAGAGAGAGAGAGAGAGAGAGAGAGAGAGAGAGAGAGAGAGACAGAGAGACAGAGAGAGACAGAGAGACAGAGAGAGACAGAGAGACAGAGACCGACAGAGAAAAATTGAGAGACAGGGAGAAGACTCCACATGACTTGTGCTTTTGACACCTCTAAGCCCATACCTAGTAACACTTGTCCTCCAAGTTTATATGTCCTAATTCTTCCCTGATTGTTCATCACCTGAGATCTAAGCATTAAAATGAAATTGTAGTAGCCTGTGGGGCCAATGTCATTCAAATCCACACAGCATTATAGTGATATTTACCTATGAACTTCATTGTAAACTCAGTGTTGACTACTTCAAAAATTAAAGATTCCTCTTCATTGTTCTGTGTTATTGAAAATAAATAGTACCATAGAGAGACAGTTCTTGTGTATCAATTACTTACTAAAAATTCTTTGGAATATTCTTGACCCATTTATTTACTAAAATAACTGGAACAATCAGGTCACAATGTTAGGCAGGTTGAGTAATCAAAAGCTTCTTTGATATATAAAACATGTATATATATGTGTGTGTGTGTGTGTGTGTGTGTGTGTGTGTGTGTGTGTGTGTGTGTTGGAGGAGGGCACCACTTGTTAGTTCCCAACAATTTAGCCCCGAAATAATCACACAGAAACTGTATTAATTAAATCACTGCTTGGCCCATCAGCTCTAGCTTCTTATTGGATAACACACATTAATTTAACCCATTTCTATTAATCTTTGTATCTACATGTGACAGGGGCGTACTGGCTAAAGTTTGCACCATCTCCTGCAATTCTATGGCTTCTCTCTGACTCCACCCTTCTTTTTCCCAGCATTCAGCCTAGCTTTTCCTGCCTTCCTAAATTCTGCCTTGCTATAGGTCCAAAGGAGTTTCTTTATTCATTAATGTTAATCACAGCACACAGAGGGGACTCCCACATCATGAAATTATATACTTAAATTCATTATGACAGAATTGATTCCAACTTAGATAATTTCATAATTGCCTGCTTAATATTAAAAATAGTTCATTATATTTTTACAACATATGGCTTGTATTTATTAAAATAACTTCATTTGACTGACTATCCAATGCTTCAAGATTAGTCAAATGTATTTGCAGCTGCTCTAGTCTGTATTCTCAACTATTGATAGTGAACAACAACCTCTCCTGTTTTTTACAAGAATGAGACTGATTTGCTAAAACTGTTGCAACACAGAAATGTGACCTCACATTACTAGTTTGGAAACTATCATTATCTTATTCATGTTTACCTTAGACTTCTGAGTACGATGAAGAGATTAGCGTTTTACTAAATTGATAAATATTGCACTGTGTCCTTGAGTGAATACAATAATACATCTCACATATCTTACTCAAGAAAAGTCAGTAGGTTTTTCTTAAAGTTATTAACAATGTAATTGAATTAACTCTATAGCAAGCCCATCTATTAAAAGGTCTCTAGAGTCATGGTAAACATTGCAGAATTTCTGCATTTTACCATTTTTTGCTTTACGTGTTTATTATGATGAATTTCAAGGATATTAAAAGTATAACACAGCATAATAGATTTCAAGGTCCTCATCAGTTATTATGCTACAGATGTATTTAATACAATTATATTCTCAACTGATCCTTTTTCTTTCCTCATTTAATCTAGAGTTTATAGTTAGTATATGCTAAGGAGAAATATTCTTATTTCACAAACAGTATATTTTTATCATATTCAAAAAGTAATAATTATCAACTAGCAAACAAGTAATTATCTATTTTACTTAATTTTCTAATTTTTTTA
Organism: Alexandromys fortis; assembly: GCF_014885135.2. NCBI lineage: Eukaryota > Metazoa > Chordata > Mammalia > Rodentia > Cricetidae > Alexandromys > Alexandromys fortis. Next base: position 3,405,720 of record NW_026067988.1, read on the forward strand.
AAATAGTTGTTGTTTCCTTTTCTCCTCATTTTACAGTCAGTTTCTAAAACTTTCCTTTTGTTTAATATTTCTCCCTTGTTTGCTACTGTTTATTCATACTATGTCTTTGTGATATGCAGCCAATGCATGTAGATTTATTTCTGTTAGCCTCATACTTCCTTCTTACTTTTCAGTGGAGATGTGTGTTTCAAAGATGAGTAAAATTTGGCTGTCTTCCTCCCCAGATTCTTTTATCCTCATACTATAGAGTATAAAAGTATAGAGTTAATTGTTCAATGGTCAACTCAAACAAGATCAAAAAACATTTTCTCTGTAATTTAATAAAGCTTCAGATTTAAAATGATCAGAAACCTTTTCATTCCTTCATAAATATCTTGTTATATACATAAAGAAAGAGAGATCTTGGCATTACTTATAATGAAGGGGACATTGTAATGTTATGTGACAAAAGAACCTAAAGTACAAATAAAGAATAGGGTCTCTTAGTATTGATTCAAAAGTACTGCTGTGTGGTCTTCATTTCTGATTATGAATAATATTTATCAAATGTTGTAACCTCAAATATGCCAAAAGTTATCTACAATATTAACAGAATTAGGAAATTTTATTAAGGTAACTTTTATCACCCAGCATTTGTCATATCAGAAATTAAAATCAACCATTTAAATACATATACATTATATATTTACCCATAATTTACCCGTATTAAAATGCTGAAAATAAAGACATCGCTCAGAACTATACACATTATTTTATTCCTGACATTATGAAAAACAGCTAATCTCTCTTTACAATTACTTGTTTGTTTACTGTACAGAACCTTCAGTTTAGTAGATTTAGACCTATTATTTGCTAACTGGTTACAATATTTCCTGAAAAATATATTCTTACTATAAAAGTTATTGCATTTATCTGTACCTTCAAGCTGTCCCCTACTTTCTAGATTTTTTTGTTTCATTTTGTTTCCACAAGCATGTATTTAAAAACTTGCCCAGACTGTATACTCAATAAAAATTAGATAAATATATATTAAAATTGAACTGAAATTTAAAATAATAGAAAATATATTATTTTTAATTTTTTTCTTTTATTTTTGAAAGTATATTAAAATTACAACATTTCTCTCTACCCTTTCCTTTTCCCAAACCCTCCCATATACCACTGTTTGTTCTTTTTAAAACTCATGGAAATTTTTATAATTAATTTTGCTTTATGTATCTGTGTCTATACAAATGTTTATTTTTAAATGTGAGCTGTTCTTTCTTTATAATGGTAATTGCTTATGTTTTCAGGGCTAACCTTTTGGTGTAAATAACAAATTGATGTACTATTTCCTGGAGAGGACTGCTACTTTCACTCTCATTATTTAGTTGTCTGTAGTTTTTGTTTGGGGCTGAGGACTTTTGGTCTATACCTCATCTACTTTTCTGTTTGTATTGTCCGAGTTCAGCTCAGTGTTAGTTTTAGAAATTAATAGGTGTAGATTCGGGAACTACTAGGAGATACAGGTTTTTTTTTTTTAATATTCCCTTATTATTGGACTTTTAGTCTTTCTGCACCCTCTTTCAAAATGTTATGTGAGCCTTAGGTGTGGGAGGTTTCTGTAGATGTATGCACCGATACAGTGCTCTACAGCTGTGCCTTTTGATTAATTGTTGTTTTCTGTAATAGTCTCCATCTGTTGCAAAATGAAGTTTCCTTGGTGAGGGTGAGGACTACACTTACCTTTTGATATAAAGACAAATATTTAGAGGGTATTTAGGGATTATGCTGGCTTAGAAAATTGGTGGCTGTATGTTCTCTCAAATTCTTGACTTCATCATCCCTCTGGTAGTTAACCAGGTTTCCAATAGCAGGCAAAATTAACCTCTTGCTGACTCTATCTTAAGTCTAATTGCCGAAGGTTTTAGTTATCAGTAAAATATGTATGCCACTAATTATTTTTCAGCTCAATAGTCCTTATATCCACATATGTTACTTTTCAGTATCTAAGTACAAACTAATTCCTTAAAGACTATGGTGTCCTTCACTTACTAAATATTGGCTTTATGATTATTTCCTTTAGAGGAGATTATTGTTTCATTGTATTTGTTTTATGTGAGGTAAATAACCTATTATTTAATGAGAAAATGGTAGTATTAAAGCAAATATTGCAGGGGAAAAGCTTGTCAAGTTCTCCTCTGTAAAAGTAGAAAATAGCGAGAGCAATCAAGCTGATGATGACAGTTTAGCCAAGGGTGATAATCCCTATTTCATCAACTACATTTAAACAACTGGGTATCACATTTCCTCCTAAGCACTTTGCACATGTCACAGCACAAATTAGTGAAGTCTAAATTTCAGCTTAAGGCTCCATGTGTCATTTAATAGCATACATTTGCTAACTGTAGCCAAAAAGCAGGCTTCCATCAGGGACTCTGAAACTCCTCATTTAAATAAGAATGGGAAGTTAATTGTGTTACAGATATTCTGGTCTCCCCAAGGAGTTCATTAAGCATGCTGAACATGCTGAGATTATAAGTTAACTGTCACTTCTGAAAAATTGCTAAAATTCCACTTCAGATACAACACCGTCGGCAATAACAAGCATAATTTAATGCATACATTGCTCAGAATCTGAGACTAGCTTCCATTGAAATTGTAATCTCTCTGATTCCCCAATTCATTTATAAACTCTTATATATTTAATAGCTGAAAATTAACTAATCCAACAGTCTTTTGACCTGCTTCCCCCCCCCCCCTTGTCTCTACAACACTGCATACTCTACAGGTAGGCTTAAGTTACTTAGAGCAATTGATGAAGCCTTGCAGTTTATCTACATTGGGGAAATGTGAATAAACACGAATTATCAAACCGGTGGAGAATAAAGTTAGATTCTGAAAAGAATACAATTCAAAATTCAACTATATATGAGTATTTTTGCTTATGTTTTCAAAATAAACTGCCATAATATTAATTATCTAGAAACCATAAGGACCTTAGAGTTTGAGTTTCTTTATTAAATAACAAACCGCATGCTAATAGGACATACATCTCAAATCTGAAGGCAAAAATACCTTCCTACTTATAAACCCTTTTATGCATTTAGAGATGGAATATTTGGACTTGGAAAGTAGTTCAATGTTCAAAATGTTTCTTTCACATGAGTGAGTACCTAAATTCAGAACCCCAGAATACACCAGAAGGGCTAGAAGAACATGGTGTCCCACATGTAATTTTAGTCTCAGAAGAATTCTCAGACTAAACTGATTAATGAGAATACTGGAAAGTCTCAGAATTCAGTGAAAAAAAAAACATAAAAAAGCAATGAGGTGTGCTTCCTGGTATCAGCTTGAACCACCACTTAAACATACATACACACATGTTTACCAAACATGCAAACACACATACACAGAGGAACAGCACAGATGTACAGAAAAAAATTGAAAATGAACACTAAAATAGTACAAGTAAGCCATTTTTATTTGAGTTTTCTGCCCTTTTACTTACTCTATGTGCCTTTTAAATCATGTATGTTGATTCCATCCCATTCGTTTCCTTGTCTCTTAGAATCCGCCTTCCAGTCCTGCACACCATCCACCAAGTAAAAGAAAACAAAATTCAAGAGAAAAAAAGGGGGGGAATTAAGTAAAATCTCATCATGAAAGTTGCACTGTGACTCAGTGAGTAACATCATAAACCCCCTTTTCACATATTTTTACTTTCATCTGTTCATTGCAGAGAGCCATTGGTCTGGTGTGAAGCCTCTTGTTACTATTACTCTATCGATGCTGGACCCTCACTGGGACTCTTCTTGGCAATCCTGTTTCCCAGGGTTATGGATGTCCTGCAACTTTGAATCTGCAGTCAGGTCCTTTCATGGATGCCAGCACATCACAGATGGGGTAGATTCGGGGCCAGGTGAAATCATAACCTTGATTCTGGACCTGGGCTGCTTCAGAGCTGTCTGCCTGCCAGTTCTCTATTAGTATCCCTGAAAGACCAGCTCTCAAGGCTACCTCCATGGTTTGAAGAAAAAACTCTGCAGCAGAGTAACACTGAACTTAAGGTTTTTCTATCTGAGTGGTACAGAATAAATTCAGACACATGCTTTTCTTCATGATCTATTATTTTCTGTTTACATTCTGTCTTTAATTTTCTTCTAAGTTTTAGTTTTTATTGTTCTCTTCTGTTTAAGTTCTTTATTCCAGTTTTCTTAGTTGATATTCTCTCATTCTTCTTTGTTCACCTAGCTTAAATATACTTTTTAGTGGAAGCTTGAGACAATAAGGAAAAAAAAAAAAACATCTACAAGAGTTCCACCTCATTGGTCATGGCACATTCCTCGGGTAAATGATAAGGATAGAGAAATTTACCATGGCAACACAAGGGTTCAGGTGTAATACTGTGACCAGAGGCCAGGGACAGAGTATCTAGCAAGACAAGCTGTGAGACACAGGTTTTATCTACCAAATTGGCAAGTGAAGAATTTGCATTTTTTTGGTTGCTTTGTATTAATAACCTTGGTTAGACATCGGCAACTCTGACCTTACAATATCTGTAAGGTTTTTAACTTATGATTCATTTACTGAGACATTCAGTCTAGTTTGAACTTGCTCTTCGTGAAAATGAGCTGTGTGTAGCCTGTTTTATACTGATGAGAAATTGTTTTCTTGTATTAATTTAAGGAAGAGGAATAGAGCAAGCTTTTAAGTGTCTTATAGTCCTCACGGGACAATAGATTTAGTTATGAATCACATTCTAGTATTTTTTATATATCAAAATTATACAACTTAATGCAGTTATCTTCAAGACCACCCTCTGATCAATGTGCCCACATGATTGAGATGCAAACATGAGAATACATATATAAATCACGTGAAATTACAAACTATAGGCAGGTATTGGACAGTCACTATAGCTGCTTTTACACATTTACATGCCCAAAATTACAGAATTACATCTCTATAATTTTGAAATTCCAAACAGGAGCAACAGTTTTCAGAGTTGGTGGTTCCATATGCCCTTCCTGGTCGGGATTGTCCTCCATCAGAGGATGATTTCTCTTATGGGTTAATATCTGAATAGTAGTTGTTACCTGCTGCAATTCCCACAGCCTACAACAGTTCTCCCTTGTCTTCACCACCACGGTGAGTTCTGGCTAACTCACCTCTTACTAGAATGAAGGAAGGATGGAGCCAGTTCTCCTGCTTTTATGGTCTCAGAGTCTTCTCTACCACAGTTCCAACATCGGGGCAAGTTCTTTTGTGTTACCCCTGCAAGGTACCAGGTCACTGTCCCAAGTGCTGCCGCTGGTGAGGGTCAGGGCCACAGCTTTCCCAGCTCTTCCACCTGTCTCAGACATTGATGTGCAGGGAGTCAGTGGGAGGAGATCTCTTTTATGACCATGATGCCATATGCCATATGGTATCTTAGATCAAGAAACAAGAATAAGGAAAGATTGATGGAGGAAGGTCATTGGTTAATTATAATAAACCAACTGCTTGGCCTCATAGCTTAGAACATAGATGGGAGAAGTAAACAGAATAGAATTCTGGGCGGAAGAGGAAGTGAGGTCAGACTCTGCTCTGCTCCCAGAGAGACTCGACAGCTCTGCTCTGGAGCAGAGATGCCATGCTTGCCATGCTACACTCTCCCAGGATGGACGGAGGCTAGAATCTTCCCGGTAAGCGCACCTTGGGGTGCTTACACACATCATTAGAAATGGGCTAGTCCAGGTGCGAGAATTAGCCTGTAAGGGCTAGAGTTCATGGGCCAAGCAGTTCTTAAATGAATACAGTTTGTGTGTTGTTATTTCGGGCATAAGCTAGCCAAGCGGCCGGGGTGTTGGGGACGCAGCCGCCGCTCCTATTTCAACAGATGGCCTCATAGCTTAAAACATAGATGGGAGAAGTAAACAGAATAGAATTCTGGGCGGAAGAGGAAGTGAGGTCAGACTCTGCTCTGCTCCCGGAGAGAACCAACAGCTCTGCTAACTGGAGCAGAGAAACCAGGATGGAAGGAGGCTAGACTCTTCCCAGTAAGCGCACCTTGGGGTGCTTATACACATCATTAGAAATGGGCTAGTCCACGTGCGAGAATTGGCCTGTAAGGGCTAGAGTTCATGGGCCAAGCAGTTCTTTAAATGAATACAGTTTGTGTGTTGTTATTTCGGGCATAAGCTAGCCAAGCGGCCGGGGTATTGGGGACGCAGCCCCACCGCTTCTTATTTCAACAAAAGATGAATGCAAGGGGTCAACCATCCAGACACAAAGCTTTAGTAAGAGGCTACTAGTGTGTTCCCAGTCACACATTGTTCGTTTCCTGACTGTTCAGACTCCTAAAATAACTACACATAAACTGTATTAATTAAATCACTGCTTGGCCAAATATTTAAGTGTATTGCTAGCTAGCCCTTATATCTAGAATTGACCCATCTCCATTATTTTATATTTTACCACGAGGCCTGTGGCTTACTGGCAAGGTTTCAATGTGTCTGTCTGTGGCTGCGGCTCCATGGCATCTCTCTGACTCTGCCTTCTTTCTCCCTGCATTCAGTTTAGTTTTCCCCACCTAGCTCTATTCTACCCTATCACGGGCTCAAGACAGTTTCTTTATTAATCATTGGTATTAACAGCATACAGAGGAGAATTCCACATAACACAGCCTCCCATCGAGTACGAGTGAAAATAAGATATACAAAAGAAAAAAGTAAAAGCTCACAGGCAAAAGGTAGAGAGCCACCTGACTTAGCCATTGCTAGGTGAGTGCTGGGTAAGGGCATCTCTTCCTAGATAATGCTTTCACATAGCAGATGTAGTGTGGAGTTGGGTTTCTCACACTCATGATTACAGGGTTGGCACATCTGAAAATTTGTCAACAGGGTCAGCACGGCTGTAGTGCCCAAATGAAAGGGCAGGGCTCACTTTTCCATGTGCTGCAGCTGGTCAAGGAGTCAGCTCCCTTGTCACCTCTGATCACGCCTATAGGGCCCATCTGCCTGGTGCTATAAGGTGCAAGGATGTGTCTCACCCGTCAGGCTGTGTTTTTCTATGTAATACATCCTCATCACGTCCACCTGAGCATGGTGAGACCGCAAAACCAGGCAAGAGTGACAGTCTGACTTGCAGACGTCTGAAGACATGGAAGAAGCTTCTAATTTTTGCTCTTGTGTTCAAATGGTTCTTACCAGTGAAACAGTTCCATAATGATGTCTGCAATCTTGCCGGATAAATGGCAGTGAGAAAAAATAATTTCATTATTACCTTTAGGCAACAGGAATTATTTTAAAGTACAATTCAATTTAATGAGTTGGGGATGTTATCATTAAATCACTATCTTTATGACCCTATACCTATCTTATTTCTTAGTTGCCGCCTTCTCTCTCTAAAAATAATTATCCATTAAAGTTCAAGCAAAGGCAGAAATTTTAAAGGCATCCTTTTATACTGAAATTTCAAAAGGGATATATTCACTTTAATTTCTAAGTGTATTTAACACAATTTTTATTCACTTATTTTTCATAATGCCAGTTTCCTAATTAAGATTTTTGTTTACCATCTGTTCTTATTTTATTAAGCCTGTTAGGGAATTAAAATGTATTGTAATGGTCATTCTTTTAAGCACCAAATCAGCACCAAATCTTTTATTATGTGGCATCATAAACAAAAATAATAAGTGAAGAAAACATGAATATTGATTCCAGATTTATTACAATAAAAACATTTTATTGTTTGCCTTTCTCCTAAAAATTATGCGTACAACATTTTCAATAGCTACTCCCAAATCATTCATCTTATGTTACAGTCAAGTGCCTTAAATCAGTTCAATTTTACCCAATGTATTTGAAATACTTTGCTCTTAGTATGTTTACAAATACAGACCTTGCAATTATTCTTTGACTTTTTCTAACAAAGACTATTTATGACATTTATGTACAATATAATCAGTTAAGGAACTGACATTGATTTTTACATATGTAACTAAACAAGAAGTTAAGGGAATTAGGGGTAATTATAACCAGGCATGCAGGGTAAAGAGGGTCTCACTATGGGATCATCTAATAGCTCAATTGTGGTAGAAATTCCTAAATTTAAAACACATTTCTTAAAAGACACATATTGTTCCCTGTGGTTGGAAGCAGTGGGGAATGTTACCTGGCATCTTGTGCTGCTCTCTGGCTCATTTTTCAAGGTTTAATGTATATTTCATGACTCGTTTGTTTGTTCCGTCTATCATTAGTAGAACTTTAGTGACCATCATCAGAGATGAAAATGGTCAGTCATGTTGTCTTAACTTCTACTAATAATCTATTCCTTCTCAAAAGTGTTTTTTTTTCCAGGTTCTCATTGTTTTTATACTACACATATCCATGTATTCTACAGACTCAAAAAAGTACGTTACTCTCCTATGTGTGCACTTTTTTAAAAGAATGACTAATATCAGTATATTTTAAGGAAAATTTACATTGTAATACTTAAAATATACCTTATTTTTCAATTATCTAAAAATAAGAAATATCTATCTATCATCTATCTATCTATCTATCTACTTATCTATCTATTTATCTACTTAACTATCCATCTCCTTAGAGATAAACCACCTGAACTTTTATCTAACTCAAACAAAATAAAATATATATTTTTTCATTCTATCAGCCTTATTAACATGTCAGTTTTTAAAAAGCTGCACCCACTTAAGATATGTAATTCAATGCACATACACCATATATGCCTTTTGAAATAATCAGCATGTTATAGTGGCATGCTCATGCTGTGACATAACACTGACTGAAAACAACTTAGTGAGAAAATAATTTGTCTTAAATTTTTATAAGCCACCACTGAGGGAAGTCAGATAAATATTTTATTGCAGGGACCTAGAATACAGGGGGGGGGAACTTATCCTTGGCCCCTTTCTGGCTTGCTTTCTGGCCCATGCTCAGATGATTTTCTTAAACAGCTCAGGTGTGCCTGCTTATGGCACCGCTACACAGAGTCAACTGTGCCCTCCCATGCTAAAACAATACAATGTCCCAAGATACACCCACAGCCCAAACTAATCTAGGCAATTCTTCATTGGGATTCCCTCTTCCCAGGTTACTGTAGTTCATGTTCATAGTGCTATCCAGCTGGGACAACTATGAACCACAACAGAGACAAACAAGTCAAGATAGATCTAAACAAGCACTTGTGACAATCCCATTTTGCGAGTAACAAGCCACAAACACTGCCTAACTTGACATTATGCCTGTTAAACAAGAGGTTAATTATGCATGCACAAAAAAATCTAGCCAGTTACTTTTACCTAGAAAGGTCAAGTTTCATAGAGATAGAAGTAATACTAATACTCTCCTAAACCATTATAATTCATTAGACATTCCAAGTAAAAGTTACGTTGATTATTCCACCTGATTTATACTCCCTGCTAAGAATTAAGTTTGGGAAGCAAACCTAATGACATTTTCCACCCATTCTCTATGAAGACAATAAAATAGAAAAGAGAACAAAAAGCAACACTCATTAAAGAGTTTTTAACTTCCCATAAAGAATAATGTCACAGGGGGTAAGCATCACCAAGGAAATTGCTTCAGTACATTATGTCACTCTGAGAATGACCATTTAATCCTGGCAGAAAAAAAAAGCACAGGAAAAGAAGTTTATTTTTAAACACCTTAAATAATAAACACAGCTACGTTGTAGGAGGACGCTTGTTTGCTCCCGGATGCTCAGCTGTGAAATAATCACATAGAAAGCATACTATTTGCAATACTATTTGGCCAATAGCTTAAGCATATTTCTGGATAACTTATATCTTAAATTAACCCATCTCCATTAATCTCTGTATTGCCACATGGTTGTGGCTTGCAGGATAAAGTTCTGGCTTCTCACTGACACGACCTTCTTTCTCCCAGCAGAGTTTAGTTTCCCCACCTATCTAAGTTCTACCCTGCGCAGGCCTAAGACAGTTTATTAACCAATGATATTCGCAGAGGGACATCCTACATTACCTCCCTATTCTATTTAAATATAAAAGAAGGCTTTAACATTAACGTAGCAAAATTACATACAAGCAAGAATTACAGTTAATATATATATATATTCATCTTTTATCATAACTAAGAAAAACTATATCTATTCTTCAACTCCATTAAAGAATCCAGAAGGATATAATATTACCTAAGTAAACAGGAAATGCCTTGTAAGCAACTTCCAAAACTCTAGAAATGACAGAGACATCTCATTGCCTAGACAGTCAAACAAAATTCCTCTGTATCTTTGGGGCATCCAGCTTCAGCCTAAAGGTCTATACTATCCAAAAGACTTTTCTGCGAAGCAGGAAATTTCAAAGACAATTCCACTTATATTGAAAGTTTGTCAGTCACATTTTTCCGCTTTCTGTAGAATATTTGGCAACCTCTTTCATGAAACAGAAATCCCAAAAGATTGTCTCTCCTTTAGGTGAGTTCAGCAGTCATTTCTCTGTGGGTCCTACTTGTCCAGTTTATACAGCATAACATCAAACAGTCCAGTTAAGAGCAGTTTCTTGCCCAAACGGCTAATCAATTCCATAAGGTGTCTCTTCAATGTCCATCATCCTCTTGAAGTAGACTGATGCTGCCAGGACCAGATATATCTCATTGTCATGAAAAGTCCTAATTTCTAGAAACATTTTTAAATGCCAAATTCTATCATCCTTGAAAGGCTTGAAGAATAACTATCCATCTGAAATATTACTCTGTATATCTAGAAAATCTAACTAACATGACTACAAACTTGACTATTATAGATGTTTCTCTATTTATCTGTATTTCTTAATTATACGGTACATTTTTAAATGTATCTTCATCAACAGCAGAAATATACATATAACAAAATTGACCTTAAATTTGTATCAATAAAGCAAAATCCATACCAATGCGAATCTCCACAGCATATCCCTCTCTAAATGTAAACACATTTATAAACAATCATTTATGGAATTTGGGCATAATTCTCTCCAATTTGCTTCCTGCTTTTTGTTGGGTGAAGTAATTTTTGGTGTGTTCATGGAGACCTTTCAGGGGGTGTTGGTCCATCAGACTACATTAATCTAGAAGGATTCCACAAGTTCTCTTTCTCTGTGGAAACAAAAGAAGAACCTTTTATATCCTTAGGCAGAAGACAGCTAAGTGAGAGGAGAGAGAAGGAAGAGTGTTCTAGATGACAGCAGGATTGTGTGTAGGCTCTGTGGAGTGAGACATTGGTACAGGCAGTCTGAAGGCTAACTCGGGTAGAAGCTCACCACAGCCTTACTAGGTAGATACTCGCATCTCTCAGTCAGCTTTTTCCTAGCGAGGTAAACTGCTTCTAAGCTTAGGGGCCTGAGAAAACCCAGAAGAAGTGACATTACCTCGTATAAAGAATGCTGTGACAGAAACAGCAGTGCAAAGCCCTCATCTGAGAAGAGAGGAGCTGAAGAGTCTGAGATGGATGGGGCTGTGGGGAAGTGGAGGAAGGAGAACAATGACAGGGAACAAGGGATGCTCTGGGGATGGAGGTTCACTTTGACCTTTGGGGCAGAAATAAATGATTCTTCAATATCACTTCACAATGTATGGTCACCATTGCCCTGCAGTGAAAGTTTTCACTTGCTTTGATTTATATAGATGTGCATTTGGTAACTTTCCTCATTTAGTTTTCTCTTAATTCTTTACTGGTATTATCTATAGGATTTGAAATATGCTCTAACAGTTGTTTATAGTCTTGTATAGCAGTATTAACTCTCCCCCCACCCTTGTTGTCTGTGTGTTTTCTTAATTTTGGCCATTTTTTTTAAAAAAAAGATCTAAATTACTCAGGAAAAAAAACATATCCTTAGACCCAAATTTTAAAGACAAGATACCTTTAAAGTATATATGCTGGTTACTTAGCACCTTCACAGTCAAAAATTTCAAAGAAACAACAATAATATACATAATCCAGACTCTGTGTATATTTCATCGCACACAGCTTGGTTTTCTTTATTCCTTTTATTTTTTACAAGTTTAATATTTTATTATCTTTACTCCTTTTATCTATGACTGTCTATACTCTTTTTACATTACATTTACTGTTTCTTTACTCTTTTCTTCTCTCTTCCAAGCCTATGTACATTTTGAAACACACTGTGTCTCATTTAGAGGTCTTTTATGTCTGAATCTGTCCTAATTGCATAACTGTAATCCTTTTCAGATCAGGATGACTTCTTAAAATGCTAAGTCCTTTTTAAAACCGAAGTGTCAGCATTCCTGGGGCAAATACAGCCTTGCCTGCTTACTCTACCCAGTGCAACATGACAGAAGTCCATTCATTGCCTCTCCAACTGCTGGGTGGCAGCCACGTTCACCACCTCTACTCTGATAACCAGTTGGCCCATGCTATCACCAAGTAATTTGCGATATGCTGCCCACAAACCCCATTTAAATGGTTGACTTCCTAAAAGGCCCAGAGTTAATGCTGGGGGTGGGCAATTTGTTGAAGTTGGCCACTTGTTTGTTCCTGGCTTCTCAGCTCTGAATGAATCACATAGAAACCATATTTTTGCAATATCGTTTAGCTAATAGCTTCAGCGTATTTCTGGCTAACTCCCATCTTAAATGAACCCATCTCCATTAATTTGTGTATTGCCATGTGGCTGTGGCTTACTAGATAAAGCTCTGGCATTTGTCTCCAGAGGGGCTATATGGCATCTCACTGACTCTGCCTTCTCTCTCCCAGCATTGAGTTTAGTTTTCCCTGCCTTTCTAAGTTCTGCCCTGTGCAGGCATAAGACAGTTTATTAACCAATGGTATTCACAGCATACAGAGATAAATCTCATCACAACTATTAAACTTGATACATAATATTCTCTTTTCCAATAGCCATGAATTGCTTGGATTTCAGTGATATATTTATATTTTTAATATAGTAAATAATCAAAATCTGTGTACATTATTGGAAAACATATGAACTTTCACTAAATGATAGTTTTGCTGCTAGTTATGTAAGTTTTGAATCATTTTCCTTCATCTGGTAATGTTAATTTCATCCTAAAAGAAGTGGATTAAATGTCATCACATCCATAAAGTTTTTGTAGCTTTCCTTTTCAGAATATTTGGAACCTATTTTACATATGTATATACTCATTTAAAAACTTTTATGGAGTGCATGTCATTATTTTGAAAGACGAAATGTAAATGCATGTTACAAAGTACATGTTAATGTGTTATAATAGTTACTTACCTAACAAATGAAGAATTGTGGTTGAACAAATAAGGAAGATAATTGTAGCCTGTAAAGTTTGAGTGAAGCTAAACAAACAGAGGAATATAAAATAGATAAGTACATAAAAGCGTTGGGAGAGTTGATTTGAACAAAATGATCAAAAAAGACATATTATTCTGAAAACATCCCAATGGATTTTCTAAGATAGAAGACAGCATATTGAAAACAAAATTTCTGTAGAAAGTTACCAAAAATTTAAAGGGTAAAGACATCGTCACCACGGTGGGTATTAGTGAAAATAAAGAATAGTTAGAAAACTAGATCTGAGGTAAAATTTTGGGAATAGGAACAATGATCTTTGTTTTAAAATATTTGGACCTCTTTGTAATAATAAGAACAATTTCTAAGTTGCTCATGCTTTTTTTCCTATGCCAAATTGCACTAAGCACTTCATCAAAATATACTTCCTTTTACCCATTCTGTAAATGAATTTTAACACTATATACTTAATATAACTATTATACTATATAGTAAGTGTCTAGCAATACCATTTGTGTACTTATGACTTGCCCAAATGTTGTGCACTTGACTACTGCTTGCACACTACAAAAACCCAGCTGCAAGCTGAATGTCTGATATACAAGTTGAAAATTAATGAAGTAATGATATGAATTTGCTTTTGAAAAGCAGTGATCTTTTCATTATAAAAGAATAAACACTCACTAGATTAACAAACAGAATATGAGCTTGATTCTGGACCCCAAAATATTTGCTTTTAATCAGAAAAATGTTGAAAAATGATTGTTTAGACAATACACTTCCATTACTTAAAACTACAATATTTGAAACAAAGAGAGTAAAAGAGAAACATAGTTACTACAAAATATGGTTAATCATAAAATAAATGGATTGTGTTTGTTTGGGTAATAAATTGTCATACCTTAGTTTTTCTTTAATTTTATCACTAGTCTTCTGAAACTTTCAAAATTTTAGAAGATTACACTGACTTGAATTTTCATGTATTAGTTACAAATGACCTAAACCAAAATACTTGAGATGCATATTCATAAAGCAATTTGTATACTAATGTTTCTGACCACTAGGGTACTCTTGATATAATTATGTTAATTTCCAATATGTTGCTCAATGTTCTCACCCTACTACTGAGAGCTTAATTGAAAATTAGTTTAAAATTTACTTTAAAAGTAAAGAAGGAAATTCCTCATAATTGTTAAATAGCAGCTTCTTATCAGGATTTACATTCATATAAGCAAATATAAGAAGAAATTGAGAGAATACAATTGAGTTACTAGGAGTTAAGTATACTATTTATTTGCTTCTACTCAAACTCACTATATAATACTTCTGAGAAAAATGTACTATGTATGCACATATTGGCTGCCTAAAAATTCATGGACAAAAATTTATTTAATTTTAGAGAATCTATAGCTTAAAAGGAGTTTGTGTTTATGATTGTTTTATTTGTTTATTTGTGTGTGTGTGTGCGTGTGTACTGGACAGATATTAAATGAACTGAAAAGCCTTTGTCCAGTGAAAGTTAGAGTTCACCATTAGTAATTAGCTATCATTAAAATGAAGATAAACCTACTTTGATACTTTGAGATTTCATCCTACACCTATAAGAAGAGCTGAGATCAATGAAACAGGTGACAACTCATGATGGCCAGAGTTTAGAATGAGAAGAACATTGGTGAAAGCTGGGAAGAATGCAAATGTGTAAAGTCAACATGAAAATTATTATGGTGTTTGCTCAAGAAGATAGGAATTAGTCTACCTGCATATCCAGTTGCAACACTCAATCATATACCCAAAAGGATGTTTCATCTTATTAAACAGACACTTACTCAACCATGTTCATTGCGGCCATATCTATAAAAGCCAGAAATTGGCAACAATCTAGATATCCCTTAAGAAAAAAGAGTAAAAGAAAAAAGTAGTACATTTATATAATAGAGTATTACTTAGCCATTAGAAAATGGCATGATGAAATTTTCAGGTAAATAGATGGAATTAGAAAAAACAATCATATTTTGTGAGGTATCCAAGATCCAGAAAGACAAACATGGATGTACTCCCTGGTAAGTGTCTATTAGCTGTTATGTCAATAATAATCAAGCTATAATTCCTCAACCACAGAAGATAGGTATATAGTATGGGCCATAAGGTACAGATAGAACTCATTAGGAAAAAGAAATAGAATTAATAATTATGAATAAATGGGAATGGTTAAAATGAGAAGATCAGGTGCATAGGGGGAGGCCTGATGTACATAAGTGAGATATTATGGGAAGTTACAGCTAAAATTAAGGTCAATTGAACAGTAGTATGGAAACATAGTGTAGTAGAAAACATTTAGAATGTATTATTCTTGCTTAAAAAATACATATCTGAAGGTAAACTGAATAAAATCATAAAATAATGGAGAAGACATAGTCCCAAATGGTCTTCTCCAGTCACCAAATGATGCTTCCAGGACCAGGATTTGGTTACATCAAATTAGTGTGTTGATCAAAGGGGTCATATGGAAATTTCCAAACAAAGAATCCTGCTACAAAGACAACTAGTTTGTTCTCCATAAACTTTCAACAAAGCCCATTGCTAAAGATAATACCTACACAACTCACATAAGATGAAGAATTCAAACTGATTCCTACATAGAGCTTTCACGCCTATATTTATCATCTTTGATACAGGAAGGTAATCTGAAAGCTACCATAAGGGAAATGTAAACACCAACCCAACTACAAACTCTTTTATTTAAATGTTGTCCTGCATGAAGGATATACTAGAGCAATGCTGACACAATTCTGTGGGAATAACCAACAAATATCTAATTTGACTTAAAGTCCACTCTGTGATACAGATCCCAAACCATACCCTGACCAATTACTAAGAACAGAGGAATAGATAACCCAGAAAACTATGGTAAAACAAAGTACTATTAAAAAAAAAGATATTGTGTTTAAATATCTCCTAATTGATGTGGGAGTGATTTCTTATTAATAAAGAAACTGCCTAGGCCCCTTGATAGGCCCACCCTTAGGTGGGTGGAGAAAACAGAAGAGAATGCTGGGAAAAAGAAGCTTAGTCGAGTGAGTGGCCATGATTCTCCCGCTCCAGACAGACGCAGGTTAAGATCCTCCCTGGTAAGCCAGCTCGTGGGCTACACAGAATATTAGAAATGGGTTAGAACAATATGTAAGAGCTAGCCAATAAGAGGCTACAGATAATGGGCCAGGCAGTGTTTGAAAGAATACAGTTTCCGTGTAATTATTTCTGGGCATAACCTAGCCATGTGGGCGGCTGGGTGCCCGGGACGCAGCCCCACCGCTCCTATTTCAACACCTAATGACATTCTGCTATAATGTCTTACTTGTGGGCCAAAATTATCTCAGGGCCTATACTTTGAGGCCTATAGGACAGGAAAAAAAAACTGGCTAGAGTACTTTGAAGACTCTAGGATAGAGAAAAGCCTTTTCTAGTTTGAGTGAGGATAAGACAGCAAAAATTAGGTAGATGCCCTTCCAGCCAGAGGGTGAGTTTGACTGCCTCTCATTGGATGGAGGTACACCTATATCACATGATGTCACTTAACTATATAGGCTGACGCTCACAGTAAAAAAGTGAGTTCCTGCTTGAATCAACTCCCTATCACGTCTGATGGTCCTGCATCATAGGGCTGTGGGAATAGGTGGATAGAACACTCACCTTTCCCTGGGTGATAAGAAGGCCTAGTAACAACTAGGGGAGTATGGAAGCTCAAGAAGCCTGGAAACAAGTGGCTCAAAGAAGCCAGCATTACTCAGTCATTATCAGCAAAGTTTCTTCCTGAAGAATATGGGAACAAATACAGAGATTTATATCCACATATTGTCTAGAGGATCAGAAAACTTGGAGTACTCATCATTAAACAGGATGTTGAAATCAAGTCTCTTCCCACAAAACTCAGCAAACCCTAAGAAAGAAGGAGAAGAAAAATTATAAAAGCCTAGGATGATGGGGTACAAGTCCCTATAAGACAATGTGTAATAGTTCCTTATCTAATTTTATTTGTTTTGTTATATTTTGCTATTATCTGTTACAAACCTGTTATTTACTAATGAGAAACATAAAGAGAGTAGATCCTGATAGGAGGTGAGATAGAGAAGAACTGTGAGAAGTAGAGAGATTGGAACCACAATCAGAATGTATTATCTGTTAAAATAATCTATTTTGTACAAAAGGAAAAAGAAAATCTGACTTAACTAAGTCTTTTTCTTAGTTTTTTTTTTGTTTTATTTAAAATACTTTCTGAATTTCAAGGTATTTAATCTGAATCTTCCCCAACCCCAGTGCTTCCAGATCTCCTTTTCCTCTCTATCTTTCTATTTTTCTCTAATAACAAAGAAAAACCCAACATAACAAAACCCCAAAGAAAAATAAGAGCACACTGTAAGCAGAGTCTGCACATTTCTTTTCCCAGCCACCCACACTAAAATGATCACAAAGAAACTATATTGATTACAACACTGATTGGTCGATGGCTTGGGCATAATTCTACCTAGCTCTTACATTTTAATTTAACTAATTTCTCTTAATCTATGTATCACCATGATGCTGTGGCCTAACAGTAAGGTTCTGGCATTTTTCCACTATGGCAGCTATATTGTGTCTCTCTGATTCTACCTACTTTTCCCCCTGAAGTCAGTTTATTTTTTCCCCCTATATATAGTCTTCCCTGCCATAGGTCAAAGCAGCTTCTTTATTAACCAATGATAATAAAACATATTCGCAGCATACAGAGGGAAATCCCACATCACCACACCCAAAGAGAAAAAGAAAAAAAAGACAAAAATATAAGAAAAAAAGAACTCCAACAAACTATAACTCTTCATTCAGCTATCACCAGAGAAGCTTTGTCTTGCAGTAGTTGAGGACAAATCTACAGACCTACAGTCAGACATTACCCAGAGAGTGGGCTACCTTGGAACAAAAAGTTCTAAATGGGATGTTTCCACCAAATCCTTCCTGTTAGACTCAGGGAACCATTTGAGAGAGGCAGAAATACCTTAAAGTAGTGAAGAAAAAAGAAACCAATAAAAAAAAATGATCTTCTATAGACACATGAGCAAAGCTCATATGAATGCACAGAGCACAGAAACTGAAGCAGTGTGCACAGGACCTTTATGAATCTATTCCAGGTTTTCTGTACTGATATTACCACTTCCAGTTTAGTTTTTTTGTGGAATTCTTGAATGTGTTAATTAGTGGGTCTCTGATTCCTGTACATTTTCCTAGATTTTTTTTCCTTCTGAGAGTTTGTATTACCCAAATTTTATATGATAGTTTTTTTTAAATCCTTTAATATGGGTAAATTAAAACTGAATAAATGCCAAACAACCTTGGCATGAGGGTATAGGGTAACAACAGAACAGTCACTTATACCTAATGTGAGAGGGAAAGCCAACATATTATAGCCTGAACAATAAAGTTTTTATCATCACTGACATCAATGCACACAGAACAAACAAACTATATAACAAGGAATGTACTGTGTTTTATCTATATGCTAAATAAAATGTAAATCTGGATGTTTTAAATGAATTACGGGAGAGTAGAAATATACTTCTCAAAAGATATACATTTTTATTTTCTCTACTTTTTCATGGAGAGACTTAAATTTTAGTAACTACAATTGTCACTAATTCTTCTTGGTTTTACATAAATAAAATTTTGAATAAAATCTACAGTTTGAAATATACCTGCAAACTAAGGAAAACCATTAATCTCTTTATGAATACAAGTAATTAATACAGGAAATATATAGAGGACCAATGACTGCATAACAATGTTTTTTTTCTTTTTGGACAAAAAATATATATTTTCCTGATTTAAACCCTCAGATAGTCATCTCCAAAACTATGTTTTGCAAAAATGCCTGAGAGCTTACACAGGGCCACACTGGAATGCCTCAGAGGGAATCTTAGATGAAGAAGTAATTTTTTGAAATTGAATCTAGGAGACTTCTGTTCCCAGGAATCTAATTCAAATGACTAACAATGAGGTCATTAACCAATATACCAATTTCTAATATATTTTATCAGTTTAGAAACAAAATTTATTTTTTGACTAAAAGATCATATAGCAGAGAACACCATGGTTGAGAGATATTGTGGTTATAGATGTGGTGCATGGGTAGTCAAGAGAGAATCAGAAATCCACATAATTTTAAACATCCTTTTCCCAAAAAGAGAACATTTGATTTGGTTTAACCTAACACTCTTTTAACTTTTACTCTATATATTAAATATAAAATATAATATTGCAGTGGATGTGTATATGTGTATTAACTGCTTCTATTATACTGTTATACTGAACACATTTCCTAATATGATAAAACAAATAAAATATTAAGCTACCTCAAAGCTATAATATCATATATAGATCTAATGAGGTATAGGTTACTATTAAAACTATAAAATGTAGCTTCTCCTATCCAAATAATTAGTTCAAAGATAAGATTTCATAGTTCCTGACGTCCAAGCTGTACCAATTAAACTTTCTACCCAGATGGGAACATTTAAAGATCATTACATTCTACAAAAGCATCTACCTAAAATTGAGTTTATTATCCCTTACAATCTCTACTCCATATGTAGAGATTAAGGAACATGGTCTCTTGCTCCTCGACTGTCTGTGACACTGCCCAGTATTTCTACTCTTCTTTATTCTCATATTTTCCACACGTGTTCAATTAATAAGGTTAAGACAGAAAGGCTAAAGCTGGTCCTTTTACTTCTTGAAGAATTTTTACTATCACCCTAATTTCTGTAGTATCCTCATGAAATTGGAGGTCATTAAACAGTTTTCCTTCTTTTAAGTGTACATTTTCTTCACAATATTGTATTTTCATCAGAGGGAGTGGGACGTTTAACGTCAGATATCCTAAATATGTGAAGACAGATAAATAAGTAAAATTTAGGCTAAAAAGGATTAATAACCTAAAATATCAATAACTGGTATAGATCTTTTATCTTTGAAATGATGTTTTATAATTTATCACATTTTACTTTGAAATTGCCACATAATTATAAAATATTTACAAAATACAGAAAATATGATATAGAAATGCATATTCTTGGGTTTGCAAAATAACTTATTCTAACTGTCAAAATTTAGATAAACTGAATAATTTCCAAGTTTCATGTGTTCTGTAAAGTTAATGAATTATTGTTTACAAAACATTTTAAATTCGAAGTAATATATAGAGATCCATAATAGAACAAAGTTAGTAAATAATTACTTAAATATTTAGTTTTATTATATATTTTATTTGTATTGTAAAACTTTAAGACAAATCTGAAGCCATTTATGACAATTCTGAGCCCTCTCAGTCTCAGCAGTAATGCTCCCTCCTTCCTCCCCTAGCAACCAAGGACCTAAAAATTGCCCCACACGTACTGAAATGTTGGGAACTTTCCATCATCTCCCTGAGTTCTTGTGAATGTTCACCAAATAGAACTCAGTTATTGAAGAGGGGAGATAACCCTTAGGTGCTGACTCAGTGACTGATGTTTGGACTTAGGCCCTGGGAAAGGGGCAAAATGACCCTCAGATGTTTTCCCTTACCTCATCTGATCTGGCAACCACTCTCCAGCCAATTAGTGGTAATAGCCCTTTTGAATAAGCCAATCATTATAGTTAATGAACAACCCCCAGACACCCCTTCCTTCTGTGGTTTTTCCCTTTAAAAATAGCCTGTACCAGCCATTCACGGTCTTTCTAGCCTCCCTAATTCTGGAAGACCCTGTCATGACAAAATTAATAAAATCCTCATGCTTTTACATCAGCTGTAGTGGTAAGAGATGGTCTCTGGGGGGCGACTCCTCCTTGGTGATTGGACTCTAGTGTCCAACATTATGTGTATATATAGGGGCATATGAGTATGAGATTTTGCGCCCACAAAGAATAGAAGATAAATATATATTCTCTTGAACTAGAGTTGCCAAATGTGAGTCTTTTGATATAGGTGTTGGGAGTCAAACTAGATCATTTGCAAGAGTAGCAATTTCTTTAATCACTAAGGAATCTCTCTAGTCACATTAGTTAATATTTTTTAGGGATTTAGTTTCCATTTTGAATAAAGTAAAACTAATTATTTTCAACAAATACATAAAAGTATACAAAACAAAATAATTTATACAAAATAGAGTATTTCATTTAAATGAAATATGTCAAATATAAAGACCTAACAGAAAATGACAAAAAAAAATCAGGATATACTGCATGTGTCATACAGAATTCAGCCAGGAAACCATCAACATGAAGGATAATTCACCAACACAATATTGTATACCATTTGCTACAAGAAACAAAATTGACAGGATTAGATAAAATAATAAGAATATATGTTTACTTTCTCATAGTTTGGGGAAAATAAAAATTTCAAAGAAGCTTCAAATGTTTTTTGTTTTGTTTTTGTTATTTTGGTTTTTTGAGACAAGGTTTCTCTGTGGCTTTGGTGCCTGTTCTGGAACTATACCAGGCTGGCTTCAAACTCATAGAGTTGTGCCTGCTTCTGCCTCCCAAGTGCTGGGATTAAAGGCAAGCGCCACCACCAGCCACACGTTTCAAATGTTTTAAGGGGTGTTCTATGATTACAGGATGATATATTCTTATTAAAGATATTGTATGTTTCCATGGAGATAGAAAAAAAAAAAAGATCAAGATAGAAAAGTCTCTTGTGGCATTATTGGTGAACCAAGGATAAAATGTGTCTTTAAGTTCTTAAACTCCCACCAAAATATCTTTACATTGAACACATATTTCAACATTTGATTGTTACCTGGAGATTACAATGTGCACATAATCAAGGAAATTAGATAAATCATATGTAACAAGAGCATTTTTCTTTATAAACTAATATATAAAGACAAATAAAAGTTTTTGTAGTTTCAAGAATTTGAAGAAAATATTTTATGGATTATATATTATACAGTTTTCCAGATGACCAAGATATTAATATGCCTCTAAATTTATATTATATTCATGACACATTTGATTATAATAACCTGCCGTTCTCCTGACTGTCTATTACATATCACTAATAGGATGGCAATTTATCTTGAATCTTTATTAATTGACTGACACAGGATATATTTGAGTTTTCAAAGGATGTCTTCTATTTCTTAATTCCATCTCTGTTAGCTGCATTGAGGACATTGTATATATGGTGCTGTCAAGCTCAATTCATTTAATAATGACTTCAGTATCCTTTCCTGATGGCCTAAATTGGATTAAACATCAGGTGAGGACTCTCTGTGCCTGCACAGATCAGACTCATTTTCAGCATGTCCCATTTCTGTCAACAAATAATCTAAACCCTCATCATTCCCTACACCTTATTCGACTTTGGGTGAACAAATTTCACAATGTGTGGAAATGTCAGCTATCTGTTAAACTGACAGCTAGGTGACTAGGATTTAATTTGCTGTAGTCATGTATTTTAGAAAAGGGACTCAGCAACAAATAACTCCAATACTAAAACATTAAATAACGTACGGCCAAAGAGAGTGTTTTGTATTGTTAAACTTCATATTAGCAATGAAAGAAAGATGAATGTTATAGTTTGCTTAAAACTCCTAGTGCTATAGAATTAATGTATAGTATATCTGTTACTATCTAAAATCCACAAATGGTGTTTATATATGTTTTTTTATTCCATAAAATAAAATAAAAATAATCTTACATATTGGGTAAATGTGAACATATAAAATTGTGAGAATATCATCAATCTTACTATATGAAGATTGTATCATGTTTAATACTCATAGAGCTAAGAGTTGTAATAGGGGCGGCTGGCTACATTCTGCCACCCGGCAGCACGCACGGCTAGCTTTGTACCTGAAATAATTACAGGGAAACTGTATTCTTTTAAACACTGCTTGGCCCATTAGTTCCAGCCTCTTTTAGGCTAACTCTCGCACCTGGACTAACCCATTTCTAATAATCTGTGTAGCCCATGAGGTGGCTTACCAGGGAAGATCTTAACCTGTGACTGTCTGGAGTGGGAGAACCATGGCGACTCCCTGATTCAGCTTCTTCCTCCCAGCATTCTGTTCTGTTTACTCTTCCCACCTATGTTTTAACCTATGAGGGCCAGCCAAGCAGTTTCTTTATTTTTTAACCAATGACCTTCCTCCATCAGCTGAGTAACCGTAACTATGCTACATTTTGAAGTCAACTTAGTTCACTTTGTCAATAAGAAGCATCTACCAATTGTGTATATTAATGGTTTCAGTATGATATTTCAAAATAGAAAAAATGTATTAACAAATAAAATCTATTCTTTTTTATCTACCTTTCCCATCTTCCATTGCCAACCTCTAGAAACTTCTAAATCCATACAGAAATTTTTACTATCTCATATGAGAAAAAACAATAACTGGACTTTCATGCCTATGTTGAGCTTATTTTACCTCACATTAACAACTCTGATTGCATCCATTTTCCTCTAAATGTCAGAATTTTACTTTTTTTTGGAATTGAAAAATATTCTGTAGTACACTCTGGTGTGTATTTGCATTACATTTGTTCAGTTTGTGTTTTTTTTTTCTTTCAAATCACCATTTGATTACTTCTCTCGACTAATTTCCACCAGCTAATACAACACCTCACAGAATCCTGAAACAGAATTATAGTGTCACAATACTGTCTTCTCTCAGTGATTATTCTAAAGATCTAAAGACCATATCCTCACAATATGAACCATTTTTCTGGAAAATACTGTTTCAAAGAAGTGAAGTAAAGCAGTGACTTCAAAAGCATGAAGTGCAAAGTATATCCTTGCAATAATAAGGCTTAAAAACTGAATCAGTATATACAAGAACGAGGAAATACAATTTTAAAATACCCTATGATGTTATCTCACCATTTAAAATAGTTCTTAGATTAACAGGAAAACTCAACAGTAACAGTACTCTTCAAGAGTATTTGTTGCTGTTATAGGCTGTGTATGTAAGTCATTTTCATTTTGCTTGTTTGCATGCCTGAGTCCCTGGATTTAATTCCTTACACCACGTAAACCAGGTGTGATGAAACACACCTGCAATTCAAAACCTTGAGAGAGTGAGACAGGTTAATGACAAATTCAAGGTCATCCTCATTTGCATACCAAATTAGGATCCTGGCTGAACTATGTGCAAACACAAGAGTTATTTTGTGTTGAACAAAGATAAGCATCTTTGTCATTGTTTCTTACATAGTATACTCTAAAAGCTTAGAATATGCTATTTATATAATGTGTTCTTAATATTTAGAGATAATTTAAAATATAAAAAAGAGTGACCATATAAAGGACTTTTGAGGTTTTGTATCAATGAAAGATCTATCATTGAGCAAGTTTGCTGCAGTTATAGAATCTATACTGTATTTGCTAAGTGTCTTATTTATCTTCTGACAACTGCTTTCATGATATTCAAAATTAGAATTCACAATGTAAGTGTAAATACATACACAATTTTAAAACATATATATATATATATATGTTTTATAATAATATTAAAATCCGTGTCAGAAAATGTACATGGGTGCCGATAATTGGAGAAAAGTATTTTAAAATAGCCAGAGAACACAATGACTAAAGGTACTTTCAACCAAACACAATAACCTGGGTTTGACATCCATGTCCCACATGGCAAAAGGAAAGAACTAATTCTAACAAATTGCCCTCTGACTTCTGAATAGGTGCTACAGCACACGCTCATCCACTCACACAACTATTTTCATACCAACTTTTATACTTCAGTTATTTCTTTAACAGAAATACTACTGACATACTCAGGATGAGCACATTTGTTTTGTGCATTACCCTGTCTTATCCCAAAATAAGTTGTACTGTTATACAAAAATCATCCCAAACTAAGCAAAACAGAGCAGGTGTCGCATGCATCTCTTCAGCGGCTATCACTTAATCTTATATATGTGAAGTGCAATTTTTAAAAGAAGGGAAAATTCCAAATATATAGATATGTCAGCTATCTATATTAAAAAAAATTACTTCTTGAAAATTCCTATTTTATTTTTGCATTTATGTTATGTAGAAATTTGAATTTTTAAAATTACAAATACTATATTATTGGTTTCACAGACCAGTAGATTTACAGACCTATCTATAGTTGTTTGTGTTATTTAGTGGTTTGAGGTAGGACACTTTGCATTACATGATGTATATGTACAAAAGTTTGAGAAGAGCAATTGTATAGTATTGCAGACTAAAGCAAATTATAACTGTGGATAGCTATATATTTTTGTTATAAAGGTAAAAAAAATATCAGGAGAGATAGAGAGTGAAAGAGGTAGGTAGAAGAGAAAGAAGAGAGAGACAGAGAGAAACAAAGAGACAGAAACAAGGAAAATAAATCATCACAGATTTTGCCCCAATCTTAATTAAAAGATGTTTAATCTTGGAAAATTCCACTAGATGCATTGAACATATAGGGGTGTCTGTGTCTGTCTGTGTGTGTATGTGTATTGCTGTTTCACTAGATTTTTTTTTTTAGATGGCTGAAAGGTAGAGCATGCTCTACATTCTACATGAAAATCACACAGCCTAGCAGTGATAGGTGTCAAGTACATCTTTGGATGAATAGATGCGGTGACTGATCACAGTTGACACATTTTGGTCAATAAAAGATTAATATATTCAAATTGCTTCTCTTCCACTGCAGAAGTACATAGTTTTTTTTTTTTCCTTCTCATTGTGCTCTGCCTGCGATGCTTACTTTAACTTACCATCTCTAAGGTTTTCACATACACACCTTTAAACTTGATGATCTCTAACTTCTAAGCTACATGTGCTTTGATATGCAGGAGCTTTCTCAATTTCTCTTATTCACAATTTTGTGGTTGACATAGAGGATATACGGAACAACTCACAGTGCATAAATGTGTGAAGTGGCTCATCAGAATAAGCCCTGTTGGAAACGATAAGATAGACACAGGAGATTGTACCACAATTTCCATCGAGATTGTTACAATTTATTATGACACTATCTTATAATTATCTGGACTATTCATAAGAAGATAAAATGCAATATTTATAACTTTTCTTCCCACTCTTATGTGTTGCAAATAAGCATTTATATAAGGTCAGTTTTAAAAGAACCTATTTCTCATGTCTGTCATAGCTTTTGAAGTTTTGATATAGAACAAGATTATTTAGCTGTGAGTGATGATGATGAAACAAGATCAAAAGCTTTAACTTTGTCCTCCAGTTCAACTTTATTTTCATTTCAGCTGACTAAAATGGGAAATTTAAACATACGTACAGTTCAGATGTTTGTCTGCTTAAGCTTTCTTAGGTCTCAGTGAGAGGCGCATTAGCTTTTTTTTTTTTTCATTTCTCTAAGCTTATCAGAAGCTTTCTGAATTGTTTGCTTAAGCAGTAACAATAAAGAAAAAAATTCCAGGAACATATAAGCTGATATCTTTTCCAGATGGCAGTCACACTATTAGCAGCAGGGAAGCAAACTTAAGCGCCCAGCTTGCGTCCAATCCTGTAGAAAGATACTCTAAGAGAATATCTAAGTTGAGTCATCAATTAAACTCACTCTGAGGTGCTATTAAGGTATAATATATTGTCAGTTCAGCTAAATTACACTGCTAAACACAATGGGCTTCATTTGTCTTCTGTCTTTAGCTCCCCCTGTTGGCAATATCATGCTGTTTAGAGCTACTGCATATGGAACAGTACTCAAACCCTGGCAAATAACTCATCACCTGCAAGGTCAACCCACCTACATATTTCTTTCCAGACACTGTGAGTTCCAACTTCTTACACCATCTCTCACAATTGAAATACATTGGTAATAAATACATTCAAGGAAAGGATTGCCTCATCTAGAAGCCAACTGAATTCTCTCTCAGCTGCTCTTATATTTCAGATCAGTCCTTCATATAAATCTTCATGAAACATGGGTGCCGTTCATCTCTGAGACTGTTAACAGCTAGCTGTAGCTTAAAATTATATTGTGAGCATTTTATTCAGGAGACACTGCAGTTGATTAATCCTTCAGGAAACTTTGTGGGCAGTGAGTGGAGATGAATTCTAATTCTATTGTGTGAGCCTCCTTAATTTTATCAGGGAAATTTGAAAACTGAATCCAGGTTGGGTGAACTTATTAGATAATCTTGAATTGCCAGAGCTTTATAAAATACAAGATATTAAAGTTATTATTATTCTTCACATTTTAGTAATCTTCTAGGAATAGACCATATTAAAGAAAATATACTGGCCAACACCACAGTTCTAACACGGAACATTGCATACAGTGAACTACACTAAGATAATTAAAAAGAAAATGTATTCTTTCCTCACATCTGTCAAAACACATTAAAAACATTTAATTCATAATCACTGCTACACTTGTGAATAGCTATATTTCCCTTTGCCCAAATTTTCTCATAAATCATAACATAAAGAGGTTCTCATTTACCAACTGCTAACAATGAAACTGTCTGTAAGCATATTCTTTAGAACACTGTGGACATGTTTTGATTTTAAAATTGAAAGTTTTCTATTCTCTAATCTAGTATAGAAATCCTGTGCTCATTCTGCCAAAAGTTTCTTGTAATGGTATGGATGGTGAAAGCTGAATTTGCAATTACAAAGTTCTCTATGATTAGAAAAAAATGATATTTAGTGGTAAATATATTTCTTCTGTTCACATGATTTTATAAACTTTAGAATATTTTCCTCATTTTAAGGGCAATCGTATTTAATTTTTTATTTGTTATCTTTGTAAACAGATGGTGAATACTATTAAATTTTGATCTCTGCTTTGATTTTGAAGTCTGTTTTTCTGAATTTGCTTGAATGTTTAATTGTATTTACATTAATTTAAATCAAACTTATTTTAAACAAGTATCAAAAACAAAACTTTGTAAAAATTAATGTATCATTCATGTGATATAAGACTACTTAAAGCAGCTAAACATATGGAGTTCCTCAAATATGAATTATTTATTATGATGAAAACATGCCAATCATTTTATGGACTTTTGGAATGAATATTACTTAATTAACTATCATCTCTCGACAGTGCAAAAGTACACCAGAATGTCTTCATTGTGACTCACTGTGTGTTCTACACAGTTCTCATCTTTCTCCCATCTCGGAATTCATATTACTCTTTCCAGCCTCTGAAAACAATTCTCTACTCTTAACCCACAGGTCAATTTGTATATTATTTCATTACGGTACAATTTTGCAGACTCTGTGACTTGTGGTTCTGCCAGAAGACATATAGCATTTAAAAATACATAAGTGGGAACCATGACTTTTCCTATGTTACACTCTGGTAAACCATTTATCTACTTTGATCCTATATTTGATGTTATTTTCTGACCTAACATCTCTTGAATTTTAAGTTCTATGGGATATATACAAGTCCTGGGCTACCAAGTATGAGATTTGATGTGTCAAGTTTTTTTTTTTAATGTTAATAGCACTCTTCACTGAAGAATGAGTGCAATTCTGAAACTTTATCATGTTTTCAAGAGCCTTTAGGGAGGTCTTCTAATGTATTACTGCCTTCTTTTACCTTTATCTAAGATAACACCACAGAATAAAAGGGAAATATATAGATATATATTAACTTTTAGAAACATTAATATTTATATGAACTAAGAAAAATATATACTTACAATTTTAATATAAATATGATAGATATCACCAGGTCATGTATGTTTAGGCACTCAATGACCCAGGTTCTTTCTACTTCATAAGACAACATGAGTAATGTACATTTTCATACTCAATTAACTCATGAGACTCAGGTACCATTTAGCAAATTAATACTTAAATGCACGAAATTTAATATGCTATCATCAAAATGAATTTGTTGTAATGAGTATCTGTTTATTTAATAACATTATTTTATTCTTTCCTAATTCCTATTGTCTTAGTTACTTTTCTATTGCTGTAAAGAGACAACAGGAACAAGACAACTTATAATAGGAAGCACTTATTTGGGGGCTTTGTTACACTATCAGAATGTTTGTCCCTGAGCATCATGATCAAAAGCATGCCACAGACAGGCTGATGTGGTACTAGAACTGTGACAGAGACCTCAAATCTGATCTACAAGTTGGGGGCAGATAAATGGCTCGAGAATGGTCAGGCATTGGTTTATGTAAGTTCAAAACCCAACACCATTGACATTCTTTGTTGCAAGGAGCTGCTTTTTGGATCCTGGCCACCAGGTTTGCAGTGGTTTAATTAATATAGTTTCTATGTGATTATTTCGGGGCTAAGTGACCAGGAATCAACAAGTGGTTACAATACTATGTGTGCCAGGGAGTGGAAAGTGATGAATCTATGAAACCGTAGATTCATCGTTAACGTCACTGTTGGATGGTGTAGTCTCATTGCAAATGTGTATAGGATATCTTTTTGTTTCCTAAGAATGAGATTAGGAAAATTTTCTTTGATTTTGCTGAAAAACTATTATTGACAGTTGAACTGGTTTTCTTCTAATTTACTTATACCTATTATTGTTCTGTGTGGTTTTTTCATAATTTCTCAGATATCTTGCATAATCTGAGCCATATGATTTTTAGATTTAGACTTTCTTTCACCAATGTTCCCTTTAGGGATATCCAACAAATAACAGCCTATAATGACATCAGCCACATATCATCACATAAGGACTGGAGGAGGCATTCCAGAAAAGGGTCACATAAGTAGTCAGAGGGGCTGGAGAGATGGCTCAGCCATTAAAGGCTGGGCTCACAACCAAAAATATAAAAGAGTCAGAGATGGACCCTGTTCTCACTGTTAGAAATCCCACAAGAGCACCAAGATACTCAGCCATAACATATATGCAGAATACTTAAATCAGACCCCCCACAGGATTCCTGATTTCTGTGAGCCCCCATGAGTAGAGTTAGCCAATTTTGTCGGCTATGTTCCTGTGCTGTACCTGACCCCTCTTGCTCCTCAAATCCTTCCTTTCTATCAGTTGCTGAATGAGGTCTTTCTGGTTTCTTTGATGACTTTCAAGTCTTGTCTTTGTCTCAGGCTACAGAGCACTCTTCATAGAGGACAAACTCTAGGTTGAAGGTTTTGTGGCTGGGTTGGTGTTTTATTTAGGGTTTCTATTGCTGTAAACAGATATCATGATCATGGCAACTCATAAAAAACATCTAATCGGGACTGGCTTATAGCTTCAGAGGTTTATTTTATTATGATCATGGCAGGTCATGGCAGCATGCAGGCAGCAATGGTGCTAGATAAAGAGCTCATAGTTCTACATCTTGATCTGTAGGGAGTAGACGGGGTCTGTATACCATACACTTGAGCATAGGAGGCCTCCAAGACTGCTGCAATACTGTGATACCCCTTCTTCAGCAAAGCCACACCTCCTAATAATGCCAATCTGAGGGGGCCATTTCTTTCAAAGCACCAAAGATGGTGTCCCTATCCCTCCTCTTAAGACTTTGTCTTGTTACAAAAGATTGGTTTGCTTCCTGCATTTTAAAAGGATTTTGTTTATTTTCTCTTTGAAGAATTTTATTATATTTATAAAGTCTGTTATCAGGTAGTTTGTGTGTGCTCCAGCTATATTGGAGTATTCTGGGCCTGCTGTGGCAAGATAGCCAGGCTGTAGTGGAAACACATCATCTTGGCTGTTATTTTAATTTTTACACTGGCAACTCAGCATCTGGGTGTGGGATAATTAGTCTGCTAGGTATTGTTTTCTGTATTTGTCTTTGTGGGGTTGGTGTTTTCATCCTGGTTTTTTATTTCCTTTCAGGATTTTCAGAGTATGATGTCTATGTGTTCACAGGGAATGTCTGCAAATGGCAGCTGGATTATTGGAATGTGTTGGGTATAGGAATATTGCAGGAGAAGGTCTTTGAGGTCCATTGAGCATGAGATCAGAGAGGAAAAGGAAACCACGGTAGATTTCCATATACAGAGCTGGGGATGAGACTGGAGGGACTAGTTATCAGGACTAGTAGGAAAGATCTGGGCATTCCTTCAACCTAATTTTTGCTTTGGGAGTGGTGGCCCTTGGCTTAGCATGGTGCACAAGCTGAATTTGGGACATGGCCTACAACGATGAGCTGAGAGAAAGAGGTAAAGATGGGATGGATTCTTATTCCATAGTAGATTATAGGCAGGTTTGAGAAAAGCCTTCAGCTGGTATTCTGTTGTAGAACTAGGGAAAAGATTGCAAGGTGGGTCTGGGAGAACAGGGCGGAAGGAGAAAGTCTCAGGGCAGTTTTTCTGGTTTTCTGGTAGGCAGCTTTTTTGGTATAGCAAGTTGTGCCTCTTGGAGGTGGGGGCTGGGATTCAGTGACAATTTGGTGGAGGGAGTTTAGTGAGGGATGGTCTGTGAAGTCAACAAAAGATGCAGCCAAGGAAAGGGATGGCTGTAGTCAGTGTTCTGCTTTAGTATTGGAGACTAGACAGTGGGATCAGGTAGGAAGGAACAGAGATACCTGAGTGTTCTTTATCAAACTTGGTATTACACACTGAAAACAAGTTGGTACCTATATATTCTATCTATTAAATGTTCTCTTTCACTGTAACTATTTCAAGTACCAACTGCTTTACTTAAGGATTCTATATCATGTGAATTTGGGGTGGAAATATATTTTTGCTACATATTCCAAATGTTTGGAAGTTACATATTAGTTAAGATTAATTTAACTAACCATGGCCTAAAATTTAAGTTAAGGATTTTGATTTTTAGTATCACCATTTATCCTCTCTGGAATTATTTTATATTTAAATTGGTGGAAATTTCTTTATAGCACTAGTATAGTATTACATATTTCAATGGTCCTCAAACTTCCATTTTTTTCTTCTAGCAGAAGATAATGTTTTGGCATCATTACTAAAATTATAGTGAATAAAAATATTTCAGCCATCAATTCAAATGAATTATAATTTATCATTTTAATGAAATTTTAAATGGTATAGAAAATACGATTCAAAATTTATTTAATAATACATGTTTAAAGTAATGAAAATGTTAAGAATTGTTCTATATATCTCAATATTAACAATAATCAAGAGAAGACCCACCAGTTTATTTTGAAGCATTTGTAGGTATATGTCATCCCTTTGCATCTTTTTTTTTTTTTTTTTT
>NW_026067988.1:3440963-3467606 GCF_014885135.2 Alexandromys fortis
TGTGTGTGTGTGTGTGTGTGGGTGTGTGACTAATATGGTACAAAATACACTTAAATTAGGATGAGACACGTTTCAATGATAAAAATAGATTATAATTTTTGAACTTATAACATAATTGATGGTTTGATTTTATTAATACGAGTCATAGTTCAGCAGACTGCCTGCCTCTACAGAGTGTTTCCAGCCCAGGAGAATAGCCTGCATCCTTGCCTGCCACATTGTCTGAGTTAATGCACAGATGCCATTGTTTCTTTTGAGGAATAAAGCTACATAGGATCAGATTTTGAAGTCATAACTTATTCATTATCCTAGTACAGCCAAGTATAATTTATTTGTTACATAATTTTCTTGCATATTTAGAATAACATACATATATTTGTAAATGTATTATAATAATGTAAAATATTTAATTTCATCAGGAATGATTCTTAGAATGTTGGGAGCCTTGCTCCAAATAGGTCTGATGAACTGGTTCATATGTGTGAAGTCAGCTCAGTAAAGAAACTATGACCATCTGATTCAAACAAGCCTCTCTGAATGGCCTGGGCTGCTTTTATTTATTAAGGTTCAATAGTTTGCATGAACATATTTCTCATTAAATTTGTTTCTTTATTATGGTTACAATAATTGCCAATTTATTCTTTTACCTCATTCTTCTTCCCACCAGTAACCGTTACCTATTTGATTCATAGCTCTAATGTTAAGAGCATGAGCAGAATTGTTAGCAACAAAGGAAGTTTTCTCACTAGGCGCATCTACAGGTAGAAGAGTGTCTAGTTGGCATCCTTTGCAGTTATAGCATCAGGCAAATAAAAAAAAAAGTTTTGCCTTTAATGGTCAATGTTTACCTCTGGTAAGATTGAATTTCTCACAATCAACTTCTTAGTCAAGACTGAAACAATTCTTTTTATTCTATACTACTCTATCTCTTATGGGGGGGTATACCAGGCTTTTTCTTATTATCCTATAAGTTCCATAACTAAAAGACTTACTTTTAATAGTTGGTGTTCCTTATCCCTTGTTCTCATAGCCCCTTCCTCACAGCTTCCCACAGTATTGGTACATATGTTAGAAATGAGGGCATTGTATGTTTCTATGATTCTGCTTCATTCCTTGTTCCTAGACTATCCCCATTAGCTCCTGGTATCATCTATTTATTAACATATCTCCAGTGCTCTTGTGGTTAAAATCATTCTCTCCAGAACAGTTATGTAAATAAATATTGTCATGAGCATCTGGTATGCTTTCAAGCTAGTCACAGGGTGCATTAGAAAGGCAGCATCTTCTTCTCAGAAAGCCTGAATTTATTGCCATACCTAAAACATCAAAGCCTTTAGGCCTGAATCAGGTCCACTTTACATTTTTAACAACATCCTCTGTGGCTTACCCAAAGAAGAGTCATCAGGCAGATGGCTTCCTTTTGCAATAGCCATTTTATCAATAACTCTGAGTAAGTGAAACTAGAGGTATCCAGCAATAGAGGTACAAAGAAAGCAAGGAGAATAGGTATCTCATGCACGCCTAGGGGTGATCAGCCTCAACAAAAACACCTCTTGTCAGGGCAGGGGCCTGGGAATTTAGAAATATAAGCAAAGAATATGAAGACACGTGAAAAATAATAAAACAGAATCCATTGAATATTACCAGGAGAGCGTTCTAGTGAATACTGAAATTGTTCACATTTAATTTTCAATACACTTTTAGGGCGAAAAAGGCAACAAAAGACTTCTTTAACATGATACAAAGGACAACTTTTACAGTTAATTACTTTAACACTTTGAAACACCAAGTCATTAGCATTCTGTGGTTTAGGCAGTGAAACCACTCTACAGCAAGCATTCTGAAGGAAGCCACTCCCCAGGTAACCTCCCATTACAAAAGGAGCAGAAGTATACTTGCAAATCCTGACCATCTGTCAGGATGGAATAAATCAACTGTGTGAGCTGTCTTGATATCAAAAATAACCAAGTAATCATATCCTGGGTCAGAAACTGCAGCTACACTTGTCAACCATTTTGACCAACCTCCAGACTCTCTGACCATCAGACAAGGTGACAATAGGCTCCCAGTTTTGGACCTCCACACTGAGGTAATGACTGGAATTATCCATTTATCCTTGCCAAAAATGGATCAGATTCTCCGGGACCTTGTCACATGAATTAGTTCATTTTATTATACAGTTCTTCAAAGATACTGAGATATAAACTGAGATAAATTAAGAGACTTAACTTTGGGGGAACCAGAGACTAGCAAGAAATAATAGCTAGCATGAATATATATATATATATGTGTGTGTGTGTGTGTGTGTGTATATAATGCACAAATACATACACATGTATATATGTGTGTGTATATATACACATATGTGTGTATATATGAATATATAGGAATAAAACTATGCAAAATATTTAGGAATAATATATAATAAATTTGGATATATATATACATATATATATATATATATATATATAGGAGTGGATAGAATAAGACCTTGTTTATTTTGGTTTCCCACTCAAAAGATAGATACATTGTATGCTCATTTATAGTTCTGCAATTAAAGTCTCGGAGCTCCTCTTATTGTTTTAGGAGAATAGCAGGTTCTAGAAGCAATGACCTGGTTGCATTGCTTTTTATAAATATGAAAAATCTTCAAATTATATTAAAATTTTCAAACAAGAATGAGAAATGTTGATGGCTAAAACATATGAAAATAAATGATTTTGTATGGTTACTATATTAACACAAAAAGTAATGCAGTGTTAGTTACATATGAAAACCCATGGAATGCTTAAATTAACAAATGTAAAAAAATAAAAGTGACTAGAATGGAACAAAATGATAGACATTATGAGGCAAGAAACTTGACTTGAAGATATTTGAGAAAGACAATAATAAGCAGAAACGCTAACCTAATATTGAATAATGATAACATCACAAAAAAATAAGTTCATTGTAAAATATTGGGAAAACCTGTTAGGAATAAAGAATAAGAGTATAAACTGAGATAAATAGAGAGACAAATACTTGGGATATATCAATTAAAAACCTGGAAACTGATAAATGAAAAACAAAAGAGAAAGCTGAGCACAAGAAGCAAATACAGAAACCTTATCACAGAAAGGAAAGAAAAAGGGAAAGAAAGATAAGGGTATAAGAAAGAACAAGATGAAAGAAATAAATCCCACTAGGAATGTGCGTCTTGTCAGTTATAGGTGGAAGAGATGTTTCATTTTGGACAGCAGGAAATGAAAGCGTCACAGGTAAAAGCTGAATGACCCACCAAGAGTTTAAATGAAACAGAGTGACCATTTTGATAAGAAATGGAACAGTGAAATAAAAAAAGTGCGATTTATGCTTGAGATAAGTGTTATTTGACTTGGCATCTATATAGAATTACATTTTCAGAAAAATATACTTCAGATAGTATATGGAAATGAAATAAATTAGCTGCAATGACATGCCATATACTGCACATTTTAAATTATATTAAATTTGCTGCAAGATATAAATTTTTCATCTCTCTGGATACATTAGGTATACTTTTAAGACTAATTGACTGTTTGGATACCCTTGGGATAAGGTAGTGTACTGAAACTGATAGAAGGGAAAATCTAAAGCTTATCTATAAAACCACAGCTTTCTTTAAATACACACATTCCTACTTTTTACATGCCACTATGCTTGGCCCTAAGAATTTAGAACTTAATTAACTGCAGGCTTTGCCTCTTAAAGCTGTGGAGTTAAACGAAACGAGCAAAACAAAACCATCACAATAAAAGATAAGGACTAAAGATCATTAAAGCGAATGATAAATGCTCTCAATGTTACATGCAGAAGGTAGTCTATGGAGACGAAAGATTTGGAGCAGGATAACAATTCAAAACAGGAGCACAGGGCAGCAAACCAGCAAAAGACTAAGAGGGCATCAGAGAAAGGGCAAATCTAATTCTTCTTGCATCTCAATGAAGAACCCTGAGTGACCATTATTAATGGATCATTAACAATTCTAACATGCTTGTTCTTTTTTATGTTTAGTATTTACCTATGTTTTTGAAAAGTTAAAAAGAGGTACTGGACAATATTTTGATTTTTTTTTTAACAGAAAGCGGAGGATAGATGGCAACATATTAGAAGGAAAAGATTTAAGGTGTAAATCTGTGATCTTTCCCTGCAATTATCTTATGATCATGAGCTTCAAGATAAAATAAATTTATAAGAAGGAAAATAAATTTATCCCAAAAAAGTAAATTTATCAGCACACATGCACACACACAGACACACACACACACACCATTTTACACATTTAGAGACAGAGATATCCTTATATCATTTACAATACCAAATATTGTCATGGATACATACATAAAAATGACACTCAACAGGTTC
This sequence comes from Alexandromys fortis, assembly GCF_014885135.2. Taxonomy (NCBI): domain Eukaryota; kingdom Metazoa; phylum Chordata; class Mammalia; order Rodentia; family Cricetidae; genus Alexandromys; species Alexandromys fortis. The sequence continues at coordinate 3,445,350 of NW_026067988.1, forward strand.
TAAATCCTTGTGAAAATACAAAAATACAATACAATACAATTCAGCCTCCAGGGTCAAGGACCCAGATTTCTACCTATTTTTTGCCTGCTCTTCTATGTTCCTTATGATCATTTAGTTTCTTTGCTGTGACTTTCACTCATGCTCAGCATGTACTTTTCATATTCCATCTGATATTGTGTGTCAGCTACTGTGAAGTCTTCTGAGTGTCTGTGATAGTGACTAAGATGGGTCGCACATGCCCTGAACTAGACCAAATTCAGTCAGCTTTTTTCTTGTCTACATTTTGAAGTTTTGACACCCAGAATCTTAAAATATTCATTTTTAGGAAACTTGTGATGCTATGTTCATCCTCTTATTTGCAGACACAAAACTTATCCCTTTCTATTAAAGTTCTTACAAGAAGAGTGGTCTTTTTTCAAGAATGTGGAGGTTGTACTTTTGAAACGAACTATGCAGGGACAAACGATACACAATGCACGAGTCTCTAAAGGAAGAATAGAATCTATGTTAATATCAATTAGGGAGCACAAATACTATAATTTTATTGCCAATCACCCCACTAATACCTTCTAAACACTTCTCTCAGAACATTCGATAAACAAAAAGAAAAAAAATACAAACAAAAACAAAAAAATCAGAACGCAAAAAAAAAAAAAAAATTCCCTGCCTTTTGTCCCTCCAAAAAGATAAATTCCATTCTAAGGGAATCTTGACTATAGAATCTCCCTTCTCTGTTTAAACCATTTGACTCAATATTTCTGTGAGCATAACATAGAATGTTAACTGAAAATATATTCAAATTTTAATTTCAAAAACATGCATATGTCACTTTTATCTCAAAGGGGACTTTGTAAGTATAATTGTGTTACAAATTTTGAATAAAGAAATTATTACAGATTATCCAGGGAGGGAGGCCTAATCTAATCATTAGAGTGATGAGATTCTACCACGTCAGCATTCAAGAAAAGGAATCATTGAATCCCATTCAGTCTTGTGAACGACAAGGTTATAAGATCACAAATTTACTTTATTGAGGCTCTAAATGCTCCAATTGTAAAAGACACCTAATATAGATTCATAATCATTCTCCTACAATTCCGCGGGTAAAGCATCCAGGAAGCTGGAAAGTGAGTGTGTGAGTGGCTTTGCCAAGGCCAAGGGCAAGCCTGGAGTCAGATGGTCCTTCTGTAACCATGCATCTTCTTGGAGAAGCTAAGGGTGTTAGAAATGCTGGCTGTTAGGCCAGCATTCCCATTGAATGGTCTGTTCTTGAGTTGGGGGTCGGGTGATGTCAGCTTGTGGTGTCTCCTGCAGCTTGGCTTCCTCTCAGGGTAAGCAATAGAGACTCCAGCCTCTATTGAAATTCATTGATAGCCAGAGTCCCAGGTGATAATGGTTGGAGGAAGGAAAGACTTAGATTATCATGGATGGTCTTTACATTTTCCCCTTCACAAGCAACCACGACAGGACCCAATCTTGGGTCCTGCTTGCCCTTGGTATTAAGGAGGCATGGAACTACTTAAATTAATGAATCTATTAATTGACACTCAGCAGACTCTGTTGAAGGAACAGGTAGTGTTCATATCAGCTGGATGGGTTCACATCAGCTTCCATGAAGAAAACAAACATAACTAAACATCAAAAATATATTACATAGAGTATCTCTGGAGGATCAGTAAAACAAAAAAAAAACAAAAAAAAAAAAAAAAGAAAGACAAGTAATGACAGCAAAGAAATTTAAAGTTTAAAATGACAGGGAAACGATATAAAAACACAGCATGAAAAAAGGTACAAATACTTTTTATCTCAAGGACATGTCTGTGTCTCTGCAGGCAAAGCCTTTTGCCCATCTTTCTCTAAGAGTCTTCTTGGACTTCTCTAAAAGTCCAGATATTTATTTTAATGGATCTCTTGATTCTTTATTGAAATAGAATATGTTTCCTCAATAAAAGTTTAGTAATAATAACTTCTCTTCACATGGCAAGGAAAATAATAATAATGTAACTAATGCTTTTAACATTTGTACTCTTTTCTTTAGCAAATATTTAAAATATATATGAAGCCATTGACTTGAGGATGAGTCTAGACTTTGATTTCTTCCATTCCATAAAGAAGCAACACATTTACTTGGTAAGGAAACTGAAAAGTAAGCGGTCAATTAAGAAGTCATTATGCTTCACTCAAATTACACAGATGCCAACAATTCATCCAGTCATTTCTTCCCTCCATGTCCCGAAAAGGAAAATGTGTCCTACATGAGATGTGGGTAAAACTGTGACCTCATTGTCTAGGTTCAATCAAATGGTTTCTGTTCTTTGTGTTCTGAGTTTGGCCCACGGAAGCCTTTCTCTTATTTTGTTGAGCAATATTTTATAAATAGCCTACTTTTTTTTAATATTGACCTATTCAAGCATGCTTATTTGCTCAAATAAACAGAGCAACATTTAATTTGTCAACAAATTAAACAGAAAAATGAAGAAATCATATTGACTAATTGTCTTTTAGTCCCATAAATTTTTCATTCTCAGGCCCAGTGCTCTGTCCACGGTAGGTTAATTATCCCATATCTGTATAAAGTAAGGCCACTGGAGTGTATAACATGCAGAATTCTTGTAGAAATTAATAATGGAAGAACATAGTACTTAAGTATAAAAGAATACAAAGTATTGCCATAATTATCATTCTAGCAATGATACATTTCTTACTTGTCAAATGTAAAGTCCATACACCTCAAAACACTAGATGATTACACTTTTATACCACCTTTAATGAAATTTTAAACTAGTGTTGAAAGAACTTCAATATATCTCTAGTTCATATTTGATTATTGTATTTCTGTGACCATGAGTATATACACTTAAAGTTCTGGCTAATTCAGGGACAACAATTGGTTAGAATTCTAGTTGTTTGTTCTATGCCCTTAGTTCCTTTTATTTGCAGTAACATTGGAATCCTTTTTCTTGATGCAGCTATGCCTTCTCTTGTCCTTGAAAAGTTAAAATTCCCTTGGATTCATTTTTCACAATAATTATATAGATTTTTGTCACTTGGATTGTCCTCATCCCTTAGGGAGTCTCTGCCTGAGGATTCTTCTTTGTCAATGTCCTCTGTTCTCAGAGCACTAAAACATACTGAATTTGCTTTTGGAATTTGGTTTTACTACATTAATTCTTCCTGCATTGGATTTAAACATGCAGTTGTCTATTTAAAACATTTACTTGCTAATCTGAGTGACATCGCAGACCCAAACTGCCCAATATTGAGCCTCTATTCTATTCTCTTATGCCATAATTGCTGTTCTTGCTTCTAAAATCATCTTATACCTGTGATGTCATCTATCTTGGTCATCTGTAATGTTAACTACCTAGTTATTTTAAGCAAAAACCAATCAAGTAAAAAATACTTCCAGACATATCTTGGACATTTTACTTTCTATCAGTACTGAATCTAATCTACTAAAATCAATTATAAACTTATTTCTTCCAAATATTTTAGGTATCTGGACATTGTTCACATCAAAATTATGGTCATTCTATATAGTCTTTGCCTCCTTTGATGACTAGATAGTATCAGTAGTCACTTTAAATTCCAAATTTCTGGAAAGCACCCATTTTCTAATGTCTTGCTAGTGATTTAATTTATATTTTCACATATGCAAAGCAAAGTGCTCTCTCTTGGAGCTCTTCTACTAGTCTGCAATTTACTGTGTTTCAGCACTTATAGCTATCAGAGAGAATGACCTAACATATGAATCCAATTACCCAATTCATTGAGATTCTGTCCACAGTACAATCTGAAATTAAAGATTATGTTAATAGAATATTGTTTTCTTATCTGTTTGAGGCTGGGTGTTATTATGTTCTATTATCTATAGAATTGGAACAAGAAGATGCTTATTTCTTAAGAAACTTGTAAGAGGTAAATTAGGATAGGCTATTTGTGAAGTATATGATAAGAAAACACTTTCACTGATTAGACAATTGTTAGTTTAATTTTCTCATGTTCAAAGAGTGAACACATATTCAATTTACAATATGATGTACATAAAATATAATTCAATGTAATAGTATTTTCCCTTTTACTTCCATGCCTTTAAATTCTCTAAAAATGGGGTGAGTGTTTAATTGCAATTTCTTTTATTGTAATTAAGCAATATGAATAAAAAGCAAAAGGCAAAAATCATTTTTACTATATTTCTATATATGATAATGAATAGAATTCTCTAGAAAACTCCAGTGCTCTATTCTAAAATGTGAACTCCAATATTAAATATTGGAGGAGTACAAATGATCTTTACAAGATGTAGATTTGGTATCCCATACATCATTGTTTACTAAGGTGACTCGCCTCTAAGTTCATACATCATAACTTACAGGTGACGGATGTTTGTGCTTTCTGTGGGGTCAGATCATGTATATGAAGGAAGTTTCAAACAGCTATGTATTTATAAATAGATATAAGACACATTATATTGTTTTCCTACAGCTACTATCACTGGGAACAAACACAAAGTTCAAAAAGAAAGATTTTGCTGTGTGTGTGATTGTTGTTGTTGTTACCTCATAAAAATATTTATATAAGCTCTAAAATATAAACTTTGTAGAACTATGTTTGTTAATAAGAGAAAAATTCTCAGAGATATAATGATTGTACAATTCATTATAAATACCATTGTTTGACTAACATAATATAATGTAAAATAGTCAAGAAAAATCAAACTACTTAAATGATATAATTTTTAAGAATACTGTGTTTACAAAAAGGCATTTAAACATAATGTTCTTCAATTTTTAATATCTAAAAATGATAGGGTTTCATATAGGAAGAATTTTAGAATCTCTTTAAAAAGTATGCCCACATAATATATATGTATGAAAGAATATTGTTAATTTTTTATAGATATGTTCAATTTGCTGAGAGTGTTTTGTTAAAATAATTGAGAGACACTATGGAATTTAAGTTTGGAAGGTAGATGGATATAAGGTACAGACAGCTTGCTTACCCAATATTTGCATACAAAATTTAGATTTATGTTAAATGTTATAGCTCATCATGAAGCATAAATATTCTTGCTTATTAAATAGATAAGTACTTTCTAAAGAGAGACAGAAAGGGAACCAGATAGGAAGTAAGGTCAGAAAGAACTTGGAAGAGTAGGAATTGGAAACTGTAATCTGCATATATATTGTAGAAGAAAGGAAAATTTTCAGTAAAAGGGTAAATTTTTTGTAAAAAATAACAATAAACATATCTTTCAGTAAAAAAGATAATGACTCCTTAAATATTATATTCAGTGAAATTGCCAAAATAATTAAATTGGAAAAGAATAGTATAAAGCCTTGAAAGGCTAAATAAATTTGTCCTTTGGATCTTATGATATTATTAAACAAATGATTCGGAGCATGTAAAAGAATTATATATATCCATTGAATATATTGTAGTAGTTTTTAGACATATAACCAAAATTTGCAGGCAAATGGAGGGAACTGGATAAACCTATCCTGACTGAGATAACCCAGACTCATAAAGACAAACATAGCATGTACTCACTCATAAATGGCTATTAGCAAATAAGGGATTATTGTTTGAGAATGATCAGTTATGAAATTACATGATAATTAAATATGATAAAAGATGATAAGAAGGGTAAATCAAAGGAAAGATAAATATATTACTATACTATCTAAGGAAATAAATGGGACCACCATACAATAAGCTTTTGTGACACTGTCGGGGAAAACACATGTGCTTTTACAGGACTAATATATGAAAAGAGAGAAACCACAAGATGCTGATTGCTGTGGAGAAACTCCAAAAACATCAAATTACAATGCAAAATTAAAAAAAAAAAAACATTAGTTTTGTTCTGTGTGTAAGTGTATGAAAGAGAGAGAGAGAGAGAGAGAGAGAGAGAGAGAGAGAGAGAGAGAGGCTTACAGACAGACAGACTTACAGACAGAAAGTGAAAATAAAAGAGACACCTTGAGTTAGAGACAGAGAATCAGGAAGAAGTATGTCAAGATCTGCATATGACATATTTGGGGACACCATTCACATTGTTCTTGCCTTTGACAGTGTTTCCTGTTTTTGTTGTTGCTGTTTCTTTGTGTGTTAGTGTTTGTTTGTTTTTTCTCTAGCACTGTGAATACTCCAGGATAGCTTCCCCCTTGCCCCTCTTTCTGTGTCCTGCGTTACACTCTATTCTCCACCCGTTAAGCCACAATTTCTACATCCCTCTTACCCTCACCTCCTATCATGTCCACTTCTGAATTGAGGGCTATCAGGCTCTCATTCAGACTTGACTTCCCACATCATGCAGCCATCACACCCACCTTCTTTATGTGGGTTATGAAAGTGAATTCAGGTCCTAAGTGTTGAATGCTAGTGCTTGTACCCACCAAGCCATCTCCATGTGCACACATTATCAACTCATTGTAAGTGCTGTTTTAGAAGTATAAATTAAAATAGACTATGCTTATTCATTAAGAAAATGATGATCAATATCTTTAAGACAATTTTGCCATGTCTACATTTTCTTAGAAAATATTAATCAAGGAGGCATATCAAGCGAGGAAAACTAAATACCATTCGAAGATAATGTATGTTATTTGACTTTTATTCAAATATCCTCTCAAACTTTATTTTCTACTTAGGTATATTAAATTGATTACTCCACATTTTATTGCTCCTAAAAGGAATACAATTTTACTTCAGGTATATCCCAGCAATGGCATGGGAAAAGAAAGATTAATCGACTAAATGCAATATTATAGTTCCACAAACATTAATAAAAAAGCAGTCCATTGGAAAGCAGATTTATTTCTTACTTTTACAGATTAGGAGCACATATAAAGATATGTCTAATGAAAATTGGCATTGTTGTAGTTTAATAAGTAGAATTGACATTGAAAAGTTTATGGGGTCATCTTCCTTGTGGTCATTAGGAACAGGATTCTGATTCTCATGGACGGCTCAGATGAGCTTTCCATCCAAAGGTGAAATTCAGGGTGATTTCCTTTATGACTTTTGTATTCTAAAAAATAATAGATTTATTTCTGAAATAACTGTCTGAATGAAAAAAGTTAAAAATGAGTCAACAGACACTAAACCAGTTTGTAACAGAAGAAAATGTTGCTATGATTCCTGTGATGCATCACGCAAGAGCATGGCATTTTCTGCGGTGGGTAAACAAGGGAAATTGGCTGGGTTGATTATTCCTCACCTCGGATGGGCATGCCCTTGCTATGGAGAAATTCCATCTAGTTTTATAAATGAGTGTGGACTGAAGTAATGTAAAGAAGAGCCAGCCAAGCACAACTAATCAAAATCCATCAGAAAGCATTGCACTGGGCATAGTGCTTGGCTCCATATAAGATCAGATTAGCTGGACCTGAGGCACTGCCCTCCAAACTCCTGCATCAAATTCTTATATCTACATGTGTATATGTGTGTATTCATTATTCCTGTTTTCATTATTTATATGTATATAATGAAATTACTATCAATGATAATGAGTAAATATGGTCCTTTAGAAATAGGTGTTGCTTTATTATATCTGGACCTGTGATCTCCTATAAGATAAAATCACAAAGTAAGAGAAAATATATAAACAGAATAATTACTTTTCTTTATCACAAACCAAAAGATGTATGTAGACTCCTCAGTGTTCCAAATATAGGAGATTTCTGAATGGGAAAACATGAGTAGTTAAAGAACCTTGTTCATTACATAGCAAATATTTCAACTTATATTTTTTTCCCGAAGAAATCTCAATAGTAATGAGTTATCACAAGAATGCACATCATCTTGATTTCAACAAACCTAACAATGTCCACATAACAAGCCCAGTACAATCCTCATGGGGAGAACAGGGAATGCTTTTGTGAGAGACATTTATTGAGTATACAGATTCTGATGTGAGCTTATCTAACATGCTTTCATCTTTTGATGGACAGAAAATGTGGGAGGTCAGAAAGACCATCTCAGAAAAAGGATAATGTAAGGACAAACTATGTTCAAAATCATGAACATATGACATTCTGTTTCTCTCAAGATAAACTGTCATCAGAAATCACATGAGGACAATCTCAAGCTTTCACCACCTTTCTAAAGGGTCTGTTAAATTTACACACACCATTTTGTTGGTGATTTCTGAAAAATTAATAATATCTATATACCAAAGGCTAATGATGTTTATTTTCTACATTGCCAATCAATGCTCTCTCTTTTTCTGTGTGTGTATCATGTATTTCCCACAATACACTTATGTGAACATATATGTATATGCTCAAATATGAACAGATTCTTTCAACCCAAAATGAAATAATTCTTTCATTGTTTGGTATTTATGCTTCCTACATCAAAATTACCCAAGCTACCTTTCCATTGTACAACTGATAATAGAGGAATACAGAGATTTTAATATTATATCACAATTCTTCAAAGATGATTGAACTTTGTTTAAAATGAAATGTAGACTATTAAGGTGATGTTTAATTAGTATTTGTTTACATCAATAAAACCTGAATGTAACATTCTATGATAAAACATATTTTTCTCTAAAAAGATTAAATATTTTTTTCAGTAATAGAAAGAACTGTTGCATTATGTTTAATAAAACATTGTAACTCATGTTGCTTACCTTCCAACCCTGTTTACACGTACTCACAGAGTAACAAATGGAGCCCATAAACAGATTCCTTTAATGCTGATTTTGGGTATATCAGTGCCCATATTATTTACAGCAACAATGGAGCAGCAATTAGAGAGAATAACTTAAGAGTTCTTGGTTGGAAGGTTAGCACAGATCATTAGAGACTTTAAAAATGCCATTAATAGCCATTGACTCTGGGGTCAACGTCATTCCAACATTTTGAGTGATCAAAGTGTTGCTGCTTTTATTTTAGATTACAAGGCAAAGCACCACCCTAGTGCAATGCAAATGAAAATGGGAGGCTTGCCACATTGTCAACCATCATTCAGATGATCTAAGGATAACTTAGCAGAAGTGTGAAAAGAAATCAAGCTTCCATAGTAAAAGCTGTAAAGCATAAGGCCTATTTGTACTTTATTTAAAAAGATTAAGATACATAATATTTCAGAAACATAGATAATATAAAAATTATAATGCCAAAGTTCATATGTTAAACAATAATAAGGATGCCTCAACTCTCAGATTTAGCGTACTCCATCCTTGCATTACTTCCTCATTTAGGTGCCTATGAACGTCTTTTTATGTACCTGCATATTAAACATACCATTCAGTCTTCAGTATACACTCCCTGTGTTCTGATGATATCCTTTTAACTAAATCCTCTTTCTTTATGTGTTTATTAATAGTTGGTCTATAACCATTGTTAACTTGTATTCATATCTGAGACAGACAAAACAGGCATATAGACTACAATTCTCCACTTTCTGCTTATGGTCATTTTCTTCACTTCTGCATTAAATAAAGTATCATATATGGTTTGAATGTTGGTTAGCTTCTTAGAATCCACAAGTGGTTTATAGTAGGAGGTTCTTGGGTCATTGTAGGTCACTTGAGTCAGGAGCCACCTTTTTGATATTAATTCTGCTGCAGTCAACCCAGGGTAGTTCCAGGGTAGGAGCATGAGGATTAGAAATATTAGGTAAGAGGAACAGAAATAGGAAAGAAACGCAGAGACCTAGTATAGTACTGGAAGAGCAACTCAGCAGATCCTGAGTCCTCAATATTGTCCATATTTAATTTCTATACATGTTTATATCCCAATATAAAAGGGGGAAGAAAGAAAAAGACTGGTTTAACATGACATAAAAGGCAACCAGAACAACTGTTTGTTTCAATACTTGAGACATCAAGTTGTTACTTTCTCAGTAAAGCTATTAGTTATTTTGGGGCAGTGAGCACACCCTAGACCAAATATCCTACAGGTGGTCACATCCTAAGTCAAATCTCTTGGCCATTCTTACAGGTGTGAAATAGAATTTCAGAGTTGTTTTGATTTACAATTCTCTGATGACTCAGGATGTTGAACATTTACTTAAGTGTCTTTCAGCCATTTTAGATTCCTCTGTTGAGAGTTCTCTGTTTAAGTCTGTACTTCATTTTTTTATTAGATTATGTGATCTTTCGCTGTCCAGTTTCTTGAGTTCTTTGTATAATTTGGAGATCAGATCTCTGTCTGATATGGGGTTAGTGAAGATCTTTTCCCATTCTGATCGCTAAGGAGGTTGAGCATGACCTTAAGTGTCTTTTGGCCATTTGAACTTCTTCTATTGAGAATTCTCTGCTCAGTTCATTACCTCATTTTTTAATTGGGTTAATTAGAGTTTTATTGTCTAGTTTCTTGAGTTCTTTATATATTTTGGAAATCAGACCTTTGCCTGATGCAGGGTTAGTGAAGATCTCCCATTCAGTAGGTTGCCCTTTTGTCTTAATGACAGTGTCCTTTGCATTACAGAAGCTTCTCAGTTTCAGGATGTCCCATTTATTCATTGTTGCTCTTATTGTCTGTGCTACTGAGGTTATAAGTAGGAAGTGGTCTCCTGTGCCCATGTGTTGTAGACTACTTTTCACTTTCTCTTCTATCAGGTTCAGTGTGGCCAGATTTATATTGAGGTCTTTAATCCATTTGGACTTGAGTTTCCCATTCTGTAGGCTGTCGTTTTGTCTTGTTGACAGTGTCTTTTGCTTTAAAGAAGCTTTTCAGTTTCAGGAGGTCCCATTTATTAATAGTTTCTCTCAGTGTCTGTGCTGCTGGTGTTATATTTAGGAAGTGGTTCCCTGCACCAATGCATTCAAGTGTACTTCCCAATTTCTCTAAGTTGAAGATTCTTTAAACAATGAAAGAGTATTAAAATGTGGCATTGTTAACTCTTTGTTTTATTTTATCTAAAGTATCTGACATGAGTCAGTCAAAGTGATGTCTGAAGCTCTGTGTCCATAGTAACACTATTTATAATAATCACAATATGAAATTAATTGTCCGTAAGTAGAAAAATGGATGAGCGAAGTATGCAAAGCATACACATCCTACATATACACACAAATACCTATACAAAAATATAACTGCACACAAAACAGAGTTAGAGAGAAACAGAGAGAGACAAAGATGTTGGGACTAATTAACTCCTGGCCTTCAGTTGCTCTTCCCTGTCTAGAGCCTTCTAATTGAAGTTACTAGAAGCTGTGCCTAGCTTAGAGGATCAGAGGATGGGATTTTCACCTGTTGGCCATTGACTGCAATGTATTTAAGCCTCCATGGTGCTATTAAACAGAAGCTTTTGGTACCAGTGTTTGAAGGTCTGTGTGTCGGTCTGTCTCTGTGTGTGTATTCTCAAACTCCAGCCCCTTGCCTGAAGTTCGCGAACCGGGTCCTAGCGCATAGCGCGCAGATGGGGGCTGCGGTGAGTGGCATAAAGACATAAGTTTTCACTCTATATCTGCACACCACTATACTTCCACGTGCACACACATAGACACACACTCATATACAAATATATAAATGACCAACAATAATAGAAGAAAAAATGGTTTATATTAATGCTATTATACAGAGGACTGGAAAACATTAAGCACAGAAGAACCAGATAATTTCTAAAATAAACAATATGTCTTGTTCACTTATATTTAAAATAATAAAACCGAAAGATATGCAGAGTACAATAGTGTTCACCAAAGACTACAGGATTCAGTATAGAGAACAATACAATAACAACTCAAAACCACAAAGCTTTATTTTATGTTTTATCGATTATTAGTTGGCTGAGGCAGAAGACTAATGTACCATAACCAGAATGGTGCTACAGGAAAAAGTATTAATTATGCCTATTGTTCTTCCAGAGGCAGCTAATTCAGGAATGTCCTTGGGATGGCTTAAACCTCTTCACCAGCTAGAAACATTAAAATGTATAAACTCTCTAAGTCTAGTTAAATAATACTGGAGATACAGTCCTCTTTCTTTGTGATACAACGTGTTCCTACATTTTAATGTATTCCAAGAGACCTTAAAATAACAAACTGCTCTCTGTGGGTGAGTTTGAGCACACAACTGTCTTCCTCTGTCTAATAATTTATTTTGCCTATAGGCACATTCATTTTTATTTACATCTTGAACCCCTTCCTTCCTAAAATTTTCACCTTTCATAGAATTGCAAATATAGACCATATTATGTATAGCTAGAAGAGTTGTTTTTACACACACAAAACCTACTCAAGAATGTGTAGCCCACATCTCAGCATGGAGGCTGGAATGACTCACTAGGTCCCAACAACAGTTGAGCAGTTACAGGTGGCTAAGACCCCTGAAGTAGAGTCAGTTTCCTTCTATAGTAAGCCTTCTTGTAGATGGTCCATGCCCTTCTTTTCAGAACTAAACCTACATGCATGCAGTCAACACTAACTGTAATATGATTAAAATGTTTTGTATTCATAAAAGAAATTCTCAAAAAAGAAAAATATATAAAATAATAGTTATGTGTTTTACCTTTTAAATATTAGTAAGAATATAAGTACATATTTATAGTGATACATATTTAAGATATCTTGCATTAATTAGCTGAAATAATTATTTCCAAAATTGTATCTTAAAAAGTAAAGATGTTAATAATTTTCCTAGTAAATAATTAAATAGGATTTGATAGAGCATGTATGAAAAAAAGTATGTGAGTATAAAAAAATAAATGTTTTTTCAGTCTTACATAATTAGTGTCTTGTAATTTAAGTTTTATTTACCTTGTTTATATTTCCAAAATTTGTATAGAATGTTATCTTCATTCAGGTTTTAAAGGAAAAGTATCATTATGGATAAACATTACCTGAGATTTTAATAATAGATCTACAATGACGATAATTTTCCAGATAAAAGAGCTTGGATATTTGACATATCAATTGATTTGATACTTAAAGTACAACAATATTTCCAGTGAATTACCTGGATAAATGGTCCTTTAAGTTATAATACCCATATAAAATATTTATTAAATGTCCAGACTTAGCAGTAAGGATGAGCGGAGAATATGACTGTGAGGATCCTAGCCCTTTGTACTAATGCCTATATACAACAACGGTCTCTAGAATACATCTGAAGACTGTCAGATGCCGAATGGAGATAAAACGTTGCCAAGTAGCAAGGTGATGATAATTGGTAAACTCTCTAAGAATTCAGTGCACTCGAAAACATTACCGCTGTCCAGGCTAAATTTTTCTTCTCGATTAAGCCATATATCACAGCTGCAGTACTGAGGATTAGGGCAACATATCATAGGTAAAAAGCAGAGATTAAAGAATCAAAGAAAAATAAAAGCTGGATCTACATTCATGTTGTTTATAGCTTTTATTTCTGCAATTCCAGTCAGCTGGAGTTAAATAGATTTTCTAAAAAGTGAAAAATAAGCAACCCAAAGTTTTAAACTCAGCGGTGTTCTGAGTGATGGACTCTCCTACTCTTTGCCCTCCTTGCTCTAAATGTAAAAATTATGCCAGTGCCATATTGACTTTGTGTATATTATGTCCTCTTTATTAAATCTCAGCATTGTTAATGCTAACAATTTATTAAAATATATTGCTAGCATCACTTTATTATTATTACTACTCTTGCCATTTTTACAATATTTACAAATCAATATATATTATAGCTGCATATGTCTATAACAAAATTTTAACGTGTAAGTCTTATTAATTTTTTTTTCTGTTACACAATAACTCCTGAAAAATTACTATGCATGGAAGGTTTTATTTTTGCTCATAGTTGGAGAATTTAGTTTCTATCCATTGGGAGGCAACATTTATAGCATTTGATCCATTGTTGTGAAACTGGGGAGAGATGAATGCAGCTATTCATCTGGAATCTCCTTATCTGCCTATTATTTCCCCATTCTTCTTCAGCTCAGATTTCCAGATTATGTTATGCGGACACGCTCACCTATTGGGAATTAAACAATCAAAGACAAAACAACACTTTAGAGAGGATGACGTGGATCTGTGAGAAGTTTCTAACTGCAAAGGGTCTGAGCTTGAGCCCTGTGAACAAACTGGTCAAAAAGGAAAAAAAAATGACACCCATAAGCTGTCATCTGAGGTCTGTGAGTGCCTCATAGTGTGTGGGAACACACACACACAAACACACACACACACACAATTTATAACAAAAACACAACCGAAAGTTTTCCCTTGACTATCCCAAGTCCAGTGAAGTTAATAACAAATAACCAGCATATATATCTCATAATTATGCTAGATTTCAGTTATCCATAGGGGTCTTGAAACTTGTGTTGTGTAGTAAACGTCTAAATTTAGTTTCCTAGATAGGAATAATTCAACAAAAAAAGAATAATCCTTGTGTAATTGTAATCATTTCTTTCTAAATTTTATGAAGAAAAAACTTTCCTAAAAATAAGGCTTTTTTTTCTTAAAACATATTAGACAAAATTTTGAATTTTCATGAAGAAAAACATGAGTTATATCACAGAATTTTCCAAAATAATTTTGATATCATTGTCCTCATATAATTTTTTTTGTATTGACTGCAGTTGATCAAATCTATTTTGCCTGATATGTAATAAATAGTTAGACTTTGTTTGGAAAAGCTCACATACTCACACAGTGGAGTGAAACAACTAATGAAACAATATAAAAGAATAATTATTGTTTCCAATTTGAGGATGTTGCTACAAGACATATTATTTATTTATATGTAATAACTTTGGGACCTCACAAATAATGGGATTTCTTATTCTGTTTAGGAACTTTGATTGCTTTCAGGATCAGATGAGATATCATGGTAGATTGGAAATATGTTGGGAAGTGGTGCCAGACAGTTGTCACACAATATTTCTGAAACTGGTGTATTGAAAGTAAAGGAAACAGAACAATGCTCTGTTGATTGAACGAAGGAATTGGAAGGATCTGAATGAACTCTCAAGTATACGATGCACTTAAGTTGTGGGGATTTTTTATGTTTGATAATGATGGATACAAAAGATCAGTCAGTCTTTTGAAAATGATTTCAGTAGTTACAGAACTGAGAATGACTTATTCTGTATGATCAGTACTGATGCAATTAGTGTGGTGAACTATAATGCTTGGAGAAATAGTTTAATGATCAGTTGTATTCAGACTGAGAAGTCAAATGTTTATCTCAAAATCAGTGAGATTATTTTGGACAAATGCCTAATATTAACATTGTAATTTCTATAATAGACCTTAAAGTCTCAGAATTTAACTTATCTTAAGCAATTTTACTATACGTCTATCCCCTGTTATCCTAATTCCCAGGTAGCATAAGTAATGGAGCAACATTAACCACACTGGTGATTGTGATGTTGGAAAATTGGCAGAGTGCTGGTAGGTCTTGAACCTTTTGTTCTAGATTACTAGTATGCTATTTTCATTCACAATTTATCATGTAAGTCAGAGAATCAACTGTGACATTAATGTGAAAAGGAAGCATTTCCAAAAAACGTATAACAGGAAAGCCATTTCAAAAAAGGACTAACGGAGATACAGTTTCCTACATGTAGAAAGAAGCTGAGCCTTCATTATTCAGCTAATGGAAAAGCAGCCAGCAATGTTAAACAGAATGTTTTTAAAGGTCATGCATAACTATAAAAGCATCCAAAACTAAGTAAGTGGTATGCAGAAGCCATTATCACTTACTTAACAAGCCATAGCAAAGTAGCACTGTGCTTTCTGAAAGCATCCCTTAAGATGAAATGACTTAGTGGGAATTGGTCCCGATGTTATTTTGAATGTTATGGTTCTTTTGAGTATGCAAAAATACATTAACACCCACAGAGATAAACTGAGAGTTTACAAGGAGACCCTAGAAAACCTATTCAGAGAGCAATAACTTTGTCCTCAGAGAACAATACCATGCTAAACATATTGACATGGCAGGTAGTTGCCTAGGGAAAGAAAAATGCATAAAATAGTCCGATTACCAAATAAAAATATGTGAGGTGAACGAATGTAAATTACTTTGCTGCACATGTGGCTGTAACTGAAAAGCAAAATTAAAAGACCATAGATTAAATAAGAAGACTGGAAAAATTATGATATAATAAAAACAGGATATAAATATAAAACCTGAAACTTATAAAAATATAATAAACCCTGAAAAACAAAGAAACTAAGAGAAACGTGATGATGCATACTGTAAAGGTGAAAAATACATTAAACAAATTCTGAAGTTTATATTAATTGAAAATGGAAAACTCTGGAGAATAGGAATGATAGATCTAGAACATTCTATTCTTTACTTCATGCAGCAGTTACTATTTAGGTTCACTTAACACACTGCGTATAAATCCTTCAGAATGTTAAACATTAAATGAACATGAAATATAATGGATTGGGTGTTTAAGACTTAGTCTTGTCTTCAAACTTTCTTATCATCTATATGAAAATATTTACATTCCAATAATATTCAAAATTAAAAACATTAGCGAACACAATAATATAAGAAATACAAGGGCATAGGTGTGTTTTAAAATAATATGACCTGAAATAGGGTTTGACGGTGATATTTGATAATAAGGTTTGTGAAATTCATCTTGGAATGAAATCAGAATATCTCAAATTAATTATGAAAAGTATGGTGTTGAATATCTATCTTTCCTGAATAAAATTACACAGACCTATAATAGCATGAATACTATTGTCTTGATATAAAAATGCATTAGAAAACTGAAACATATGAAATGTCATAAAATAAAAGCATAATTTTTATAAAATTTGTGCTGTTCTAGGCAGAAAATATTGTTATATAAATTAGCATGTAAAATTAAATTTTAAGTAGTTGATATTTATCTTAATTTTTGTGATACTTTAGTGAATATTTTAGAGTAAAATATTTTACTAGAACACACAATAAAACCCTTATAACATACAAACATCTATCCAAAGAGTGAATAGAAAAACATCCCATATAATTATCAACATCATTAATGAAATTCCAACTAAATGAGTTTATATAGTTTCTAGAGGAGGATTATGAAAAATAAACACACATCACACATTACAGTGTAGATAAGTAAAAAGTACATAGTTCTTCTTATATTTTGAATATTGGCTTCATTATCAATGAAGAATATTTCTTACACCAATGCTTAATCTTGGAATGATATTATATTGCCTGATAATTGACTTCCTGAAGTTAATATTTCATTCCCCTAAATTATATTCAATATTAAATAAATAACCATTACTATTTCACAAAGCAAATGGTGTCATCCTTTCAAATGGTCAAAATCTAATGGTACATCCTAGGCAGGACAGGTTGGAAGCAGAAGGTATTGTGGCTGTTTTTGTGTCCCAGTCCCAACTTTGGAATAATTGCCTAGTTACAGAAGGTTACTGTTTCAGGCTCCTTATCATCCATTAATATGAGTTCTTGCTAAGGTCACCCTCGTAGGTTCCAGGAGATTTCCACTGCATTGGGTTTCCACATTGCTCCCCAAAATGCATTTGTTTCTCCTCTATCTCTCTCAATCCCTTCTTCCCCAAAATGGTTTCTCAGGTTTCCTTCTCTGCATTCCCCAAGCTGACCAGCAAAATCTATTTCCCCTTCCTTGGGGGATCCATTTTTTTTCCCTTCTAGAGCTCTCCTAGTTACTTAACTTCTGGATCTGTGTAGTGCAGCTTTATTATCTTTTACTTAACAGCTAATATCAACTAATGAATGAGTATATATCATTTCTGTCCACTGGCTATGTACTGCCTCTCTTAGAATGAGTTTTTCTAGTTTCTTCCATTTGCTTGCAAATTTTATTATGGCATTGACTGTAAAAATGGAGTTATATTCCATTGTGTAAATACACTATAATTTCATTATCCATTCTTCAGTTGAGGAGCAACTAGGTTAAATCCAGTTTCAGGTCATTATGAAAATGCCACTATGAGCATAGATAAGCAACAGTCCTTGTGGTAAGATGGAGCATCTCTTGGGTTTATGTCGAAGATGTGTATAGCTGGATCATGTGGCACATCAATTTTGAATTTTTTGAGAAACTTTTATATTGATTTCTATAGTGAATGTACAAGCTTGCATTCTCAACAGCAATAGAGGATGTGTTCCCCCCTTGTTCCACACCTACCCTAGCATGAACTGTCACTTGTAATGTTGACTTTAGCTATTCTGACAAGTGTGAGGTGAAAACTCAGAATAGTTTTGACTTACATTTCTCTGTTGAACATGTAGTAAAGTGTTTTCTGGGCGTTTGAGAAAAGACCTAAAATAGAACTAAACATGAGTGGAAAAAAGCCAATGAAATAAATCCTAATGATATTCTGTTATAATCATATACTGATCCAAGTACAAACATCATCAAAGAGTCTTCATCTGGTGTATGATGGGAGCAGATAAAATAACCCAAACCAAACATTAGGCAGAACTCAGAGAATTCTACAGAAAAGGAAAAATAAGGACTATAGGAGTCAAGGATACTCAGAACAACCATAGAACATGATCTACAGAATGAACTAAGTAGGCCTCACAGGGTCTCAAGGAAAATGTAAAGAAAATCATGGAGTCCACAAGGGTGTGTGTTTAGTCCGCTGCATACATGTTGTGTTTGTTTGCTCTGGAGTTTTTGTGGGTCTCCTAACAATAAGAATGGGGGTGTTTCTGATTCTTTTGTCCGCTCTTAGGATCGCTTTTCTCTTATTGGGGTTGCCTTTTCCAGTCTTGATATTAGACTCTATGTGTAGTTTTATTATATATTGTCATATTTGTTTGCTTGATATCAATAAAGGCATAGCCTTTTCTGAAGGGAAAAGAACAAACAGTGGATCTGTGAAAGAGGAGAGGCTGGGGACTGGAAGGAGTGAAGAGAAGAGAGGCTGTGGTAAGGAAGTATAGTATGAGAGAAAAGCAAATAAAACAAGAAAAGAAATAATAAAAGAATCAAAAAATAATAATAATGGGAGATTTACCTCCAAATGGGAGAATACAACCAAATATGCTGCTTCGACCTTATTAAAATTACTTACCTGCTGAGTTTTCACCTGTAACACTGTTGCTTCTTCTCAATTTACTAGTATCTTTCCAATTTAGTATGCAATAATTGACAATCACAGTTTCTTTGTGTCTTCATTTGCCCGTAAGGTCTCTAGTGCAGAGATATAATTATATTATTAAGTTCATGTGTAGGCATTTTTCTTTAATCTATATTATAAGAATTAAATTGTCAGATGCAGCCAAGTCCCTAAGCATATGAAGTTAATGTTTTACTGTTATTATGATTGCTATATATTGCTTTGTCGAGAAAATATGGAATTCTATTATTATAACACAAAGATAATCCCTGTGTAAAATTTTGTATCTGAAAAAATAATTTTGTTGGTGCCATTATTGATCTGATATGTTTTTATTTCTATGGTGATTTAACATAAGATTTAACATATACTACTAATAAAAGATCTAGTTATGATAATCAGGAATCAAGAATATACAAAAAAAGAGACATTCTTTATTTCCACAGATGTATGTGTGGCAAATAAATTTCCATCTAATTTCTATAAACAGTTACTACCTCCAAGATTCTTTTCCTTCTAATCAATATATAATCAGGAGTGAGAGAAAATGAAGAGATAATGGACAAAGTACAGTTATAAAAATTAACTCTTAGAGGGACAGGAGATGAATCAACTATTAAAACAGTCCATTACTCTCGTAGAGGAAACAAGTAAGATTCTTAGCACAGAAGGTAGCTCACAACAGTCTGTGACTCAAGCGCCGTGGAGAACCAATTCCTCTTGCCTCCATAGCGGTCTGCAATAGCATTCATATCTACATGTACAAACACACACACATAATACATAGACACATACATACACAAAACACACAGTGGGAAAGAGAGATGTGCACATACATGCACTTAAAATAAAAATAAATATTTTTTAAAAAATCTAAAGAATCACTTAGAATTTCTCTCTACATGTTTTAATGATACATCACATACTAAGTTTTATAGCTAGTTAAATCAATTCTCATAAAATGATGAAGTATTAAGGGATTAAAGAAGAGGAGAGCTTCTGTCAAATGTTTTAAGTCCTTTAAAGTATTTTAGGTGTTTTGATGATGTACTGCAGTCCTTCTAGATTGTTGTTATTAAATAGAAACTGTATAAAAATAAGTGATCTTAAACCTCACCATCATAGTATTTTATGGACAATCTATTTTTAATGTTTTTTCATATCTAATAAAAAAAGTTGCCCTTTCACATTTGTATAATAGAAATTGATTTTTCTTCTAAGTTTACCTCATTTTTGCTTTTACTCTTCTTTAATAACATTGGGAAAAACTGTCCATGGAATTGTGTTAGAGTAGTTATGAAAATTAATCCAGACTAGCAATAATATTGGTTGTACATTTAAACTTAATCTTACTTGCTTTTTTCAGACTTATTCTAATGTTTAAAGGCAATTTAAATTTAAGATACCTTTATTTCCTTTTCGTTCCATGTTTGATGATTGTTATTGTCTTGTTTTTCTCAAATTATATGTGTTCCTCTGTGAATGTCAGACTCCAGGCAAGGAACCCATGCATCAGATTTTATGTTATTCAACATCAAAATAAAAGTTTTATTTAAAATGTTTTTTCTTAGAACTGAAGAAATGGCTTTTTGAATAAGAGTACTTACTTCTTTTGCAGAGGATCCAGGTTTGATTTCCTCCACCTAGAGGAACACTCATAAATGTCTGAAACTCCAGTTCCAATGGATCCGATGCTCTCTTCTGCCCTCCAGCACTAGGAACAACATATAATACACAGACATACAGGCAAGTAACTCCTACATAAACATTTAAACAAACAAACAGAAAATTAGGTAATTTTTTTTCTTATATTTGGACTCATATAATGTAGAAAATTTAGGGATAGCTTTTACTCACAATTTTTCATTTAAAACTTCACAGTTTGCAATGTTTTATATCTTATCCACATTACTAATGAAATTAATTGAATTTTACTTCTCAAAATTTTACTCATGTCTCAGAAAAAAATAAAACTTTTCAAATCTCAACATCATCATCAATATTATAAGATTTTACATTTTTTTTTTTTTTTTTTTTACTAATTAGCCCTCGACAGCTTCAAAATAAAGTGACCTTTGCTGTCTCAGCCTTGGAAGTTTTAGGTTTGTATACCTTATTATAGATTTATCATAGTTTGTTTGCTCATGTGCTTCTTCTTTTTTCATATATTTTAAGAATAAGTAATAAATGTAAGCATGTAATCACTGAATTACCAATATCTACTTCAAAAAGTCTTAATGCTAAGTCTCCAGCTATGATCCCACATGACTCTTTGGGTGGAGATTAATTGCTTTACATTGCCACATAGTCATCCAGCAAAGAAATCCCTGGAGATATAAAACTTTCTCCTTTAAAGATCTTTAAGCCTTCTGATTTATCTATACCGTGGACTGCTTCTAATTTGATTTTTTTTCTGTACAATAAAATTGTATGCCAGTTAACATAAAATTTCTCATATTGCTTTACTATTTCTAGTGAATTATAGAACCTTTATAGTACTGTATAGAGACATTGAGATTTATAGTTAGCTCTGAAAAAGGACGGGCTTTTTTTTTTTTTTTTAATAGAGATAGTTACCAGAAAAGAAGATAGACATATACTGTTTATACTTACTGTTTCTTAATACTTAGCAGTTTTCCTTGCCTTATTTGTTGTAAGAATAATTTGTAGTGAAATTAGATCATTTGATTATCAGCCAAGAGTAATACAGCTGGTTTTTACTGCAACAAGCATTGAAATTTATTTTGCTTTTCCCTTTTCCTATTTTTTTTTTCACTGCAATGCTCACATCATTAACTGTCATTTGTTTTATTGATCATGGACGTTCTGATCAGAGTAAGCTGAAATGATAAAGAAATTTTAATATAGATATCTTCTTCTCGAATATCACCATAGAGTCTTCGTCTGGCGATGGATGGAGATAGAGACAAAGTCCCTCATCAGAGCAACGCACTGAGTCCCCAAGGTCCAGTTGAAGAGCAGAAGGAGGGAGAAGATGAGCAAGGAAGTCTGGACGGCAAGGAGTGAGCCTGTTCTAAAGGGAGCTCACCAAATCCAGCTGGACCGGGACTGAATGAGCATGTGATCAAACCCGACTCTCTGATTGTGGCTGAAAATGGGGGCTGACTGAGAAGCCATTGATAAAGACACTGGGACTCCTTTCTACTGCAAGTACTGGCTTTTTGGGACCCTAGTCTATTTGGATGCAAAGCATCCTAGGCCTGGATGGGGGCGGGGGG
>NW_026067988.1:3471881-3483486 GCF_014885135.2 Alexandromys fortis
TTTACTTTATGCATGAAATGTGCAGTTGATTAGCAATTTGTCGTATTTGTGGTTTCATTTAATACTGGCAGTAAAATAGCATTTCATCTTCTCATTTTTTTTATAAAGTAACAAAAGACATTAGAGATAAAATGGATTATATAGTTACCACAAGTGAGCTGAAATTTGCCGTGATATGTTCAGTAATTGTTGAAATAAGAAGCGGCGGGGCTGCGTCCCCAACACCCCGGCCGCTTGGCTAGCTCATGCCCGAAATAACAACACACAAACTGTATTCATTTAAAGAACTGCTTGGCCCATACTCTAGCCCTTATAGGCTAATTCTCGCACCTGGACTAGCCCATTTCTAATAATGTGTGTAAGCACCCCAAGGTGCGCTTACCGGGAAGATTCTAGCCTAAGTCCATCGTGGGTTGCAGCTGCCTGGGAGAGCAGAGCATGGCCTCTCCGGTCCCTCTGGAAGCAGAGCAGAGTCTGACCTCACTTCCTCTTCCGCCCAGAATTCTATTCTGTTTACTCCTTCCATCTATGTTCCAGCCATGAGGCCAAGCAGCTGGTTTATTATAACTTAACCAATGAAATCAACAGATTGATATATGACACTCCCACATCAATCAACAAATTACTGCTTATTATTGCTGGATTAAAGTGCTTATTCAGTTATTCTTTATGAATAAAACAGGTGAGTCAGATATTGGGGTAAGAACCTATTTGCTCAGAGAAGCAGTGGTGAAGGGACCAATGACCTCCTCTGTCTCCTTCCTCCATGTAAAACAGCCAAGAAGAGTTTTAAACCCTTTCCTAGTACTTTCTAAGTTTCTCTCTGTGTTCTTTGACTTCCAAAACCACTATGGCTAATTTTGGTTAGCTAGTAGATAGCGCCACCCTAGGATTCAAAATAAATTTTATTGACAGTCTCAGAAGTGTCAGAGTTCAATAAAATATCTCAAAAGACTATAGAAGCCATGATGGGTAGACAGAAGATACAGGAACTCCAGCAGGGTGTAAGAGACAGGAAAGACAATGTCATAGAAACACAGAAGAATTCAGAGAGTAGGACTTAGCAGGCAGCTCCTAGGGAAAGGCAAAGAATTTTCCAATGTAGAGCTGAGAAAGGCACAGACAGAAATGAAGCAGGTAGCTAGAGAAGGAGAGGGGACAGAGAAGGAGAAACAGTAGCTATCCCCAAGTCTCTGAACAGTTTCCTAGGCCTGGATGTAGGGGGGAGGGCCTTGGACTTCCCACAGGGCAGGATTCCCTGCCCTCTCTTAAGGTGGGAGGGGGAGAGAGGAGAGTGGGTGAGGGAGAGGGAGGGGAATGGGAGGACGGGAGGAAGTGTAAATTTTTGAATGGAAAAATAAATAAAAAAGAAGTTGAGCAAAAGAAAACAAAAGAAAGAAATTTTAATTTACATTTTCCTAATGACTACAAATGCTTCATTATGTGTTTCTCCATCATTTGTGTTCCATTATTTGTGAATTGACTCTTTAGTTCGTTCCCCCTTTTAAAAAAAATATTATTTGTGTTCTTGTTCTTTTTAAAGTTTATTTCTTTATATCTTCTATATATTAAACCTCTAACATTTGTATAATTGATAAAGGTATTTTCTCATCGTGAATCCAGAACCTTGACCCAAACTTTACAGGAGCTTTTAATCTTCTTGAGGTCCTGTATGTTAATGGTCGGTCTTAGTGCTTTAGCTATCACTGTCTTGTTAACAGTCTTTTCCTGTGCCAATGAGTTCATGCTGATTTTCTAAGTTCTCTTCTATTAGCTAGAGGATATCTAAACTTAGGTTGAGGTCCTTGATCAGTTTACTGTCAAGTTTAGTGCAGGGTAATAAATACGGATGTGTTTGTTTTTATTCTCCTATACTTACTTATTCATAAAGTTTGACCAGTACCATTTATTTTGGATTTTTTTTTCTGCAGCCTGTATTTTTAGCATCTTTGTCAAGAATCAGATATCCATAGGTGTGGACTACTGTGTATGTCTTCAATCTAATGGAGTTATAATTGTGAATAAAACAGGAATTAACTACATCAAAATGAGAAGGCTTATTGTAAAATCTCTATTGCAAAGAGGACTTATTCAGAAAGTGCTGGTCCACAAACAGGTCTTGGATTATGTGGAGCGCCTCTTACTAAGGAACTATATTCTCAAGCTGTTTTTCATCACTTTTCTGCCCTTAACTGTTTAATTTTTAACATTTGTTCCTTCATTTGAAGTACTTCATGCTTACTTTCTGTGAGATATATAAATATATCTGTGGTAGATATATATTTATAATTGTATTCTATATTTTTATTTGTTTTTATTAATATTATAAGAACTTAAAAAACTAGAAAATGTAAGAGTACACAAATTTAGAAAATTTCTTCTTTTCATAAACTTTTTAAGCTAGTGCCATATCATTATCAAAAACACTTCTTACTAAATCTAAATCACACTTTAAAAAATGATTTTGTATGTACCTATGCTTCAGACCCACAGAAGTTAGATAAAGGGAAGTGTTACATGGTAAAGTATGGGCCAACCTGGAAATGGTAAAGGAAACTTTCTGTGGGTGGTCTGTCCGTGGAGTGTTGATGGGAGAGGGAGATATCAGATGGAGGGCAAGGAATAAATGGGGAGACAGCAGGAATTGGAATGGGGCAGTGGGGAAACCAAGTGTAGTGGATTCTTCCTGGAATCTGTGAGGATGACCCTAGGGAAGAAGTCTAGAAAATGAAGAAACAATCTAAATTGGCCAACAGTTGTAGTCAGGCAAGACTTAACAATCGTGGAATTGATACACTTTTGGCTGAGTTGCTGGCCAAAGTGATCCCATAGTAATCCCTAAACAACCTAGGTTGAATGAAGAACAGAAGTTCACCCACTAAAAACTGGCAGCCCAGTCCCATCGCTGAGGATAAAATCCACGCAGACCTTTGAATGTAGAGAACTCAAGGGGGTTGTTGGTGCAGGATTTGGTCCTTTATCCTTTAAGCTTCTTTGGCACAAGAGCATGTTCTGCAGGCTATAGAGAAACCTGGTCACCAACCGAGGCATAAACTTCTGCTCCTACAATAAGTCCTGGCAGTAAGATCTTCTGGGGCAATTGTGGAGCAGAACTTGTTGGAGGTCAATCACCGTCTGATTTAACTTGAGACTCACTTCACAAGAGCGAGTCAACACATTGTAAGGACATGGAAAATTTTAATAGACTTTACTTGATCAGAAGCTGGTTAAGGCATCAAGAGCTACTAGAAAACAGGAACCTCTGCAAAAGTTTAAACCACAAAATGTTCCTAGAGCTAGTCACCTATGGACACCCAGCTTTGTGGTCTAGACAGAAGCAGGAGTAACTGCTAGCAGAAATGGCGGGGGGCGGGGTGGCATCCACAGAAGCAGAAGCAGCCGCTTAAAGGGAAAAGGAAATATGCAGAAGTAGTATACACCGTGTCTAACAAAACAGACCCCCTTGACCCTGAGTAAACCTGGCTTGCAGTTTATATATGTCAAGCACAAATGAGAAACAGGAGCTCTTTCCACCTTGAGCTCCCAGCTATCTGGTTTGAATTATGCACGAAGAAATAATCCTTGCTTTTGTATTTTGGACTTGACTGGATTCCGGTGGTCTCTCAACTCAGCACAACAGCATGACACTACTTGGATGGCCAGAAACCAAAGACTGAATATCCCAGAGACCTAAGGATAGAGCCAAACACAACTGGTCAAATAGCAAAACAAAACAAAACAAAAATGAAACTATCCTTAATAATATTAGGATTTCCTTGCATTTTTCTTATGGGTGGGTTTCTTGTCCAGTTATCATCAGAGAAGATTCCTCAGAAAACAGATGGGAGAAGATGCAGAGATCCACATTCAGATTTTATGCTGAGAGTATCTAAATTGTAGGTCTCCAATCAGGCAACCCTATTTGAGGACAGAGAGGAAAGACTGTATAAGTCAGAGGGGATAGAGATCACCAGGAGAACATGGTCCACAAAATCAACTAAGCACAACTCATATAGGCTCAAAGAGATTGCAACCACAAGCAGGCAACCAGGCTGGATCTGCACCAGCTCCTATGCAATATTTTCACTGTTAGATTGATGATTGTGTGAGACTGCTAAAAGTGCAAGCAGGTGTTTCTCTGCCTCTTTTGCCTGCTCTTGAGTCCCCTTTTCACCTATTGGTGAACCTTGTCAAGCCTTCTTCATCTTGTCTTATTTTATCTTGTTTTCTCCTGTTTGGCTGTCTTCTCCTGGAGCCTTTTCTTTTACAGAAAAGGAAATGAAGGGAGATGAGGAGTTGGGAAGAGTAGATAGAGGGGAAACTATGTTTGGGATGTATTATATGAGAGAAGAATATAATTTCATTAAAACATTGATTTTGTATGTGTATGTTGTTTATCTGGTATGTATGTATATGTACATATTAAAACATTTATTTAACTATATTGGTCTATTTTATGGAATAAGGATATACATTTTAAATATATGGAAATATTTTTATTATTTGTATTTAACATTATACTTGGATAAATTAAATGATGAAATATGAGAGCAATATGCTCTTTTTGGTAATTTTTATTTTTTCTTTTCTTTTCAAAATTATGCTATAATTATATCATTTCTTCAATTTTTTAAAAAACAATACTCTGCTTTACCCCTCTTTGATCTCTGGCCAATTCATGCTCTCTTTTTCACTAATCAATTTTAATGCCTGCACAAATATGTATGTATTTATGTATGTATTTGTGCAAGTTTGTGTTTCTAAATACAGATACATTCCTAAATACAACCTATTTAATCTGTATAATGTTTCTTGTATGTATGCTTTGTGGGCTGACCATTTGGTATTTGGTAACTAATTAATGTGCTCTTCCATGAAAAAGAATATGCTTCTCACTCTCATTATGTCATAGTTGCCTGCAGTTTTTATGCAAGGTTGAGAATTTACAACATTCCCTGTACACTTTGGCTTGTCCACTGGCAACCTAATTGTTCAGCTTATTTAGCGTATTTCTTTGTACTTAATTTAAGGACAAGTTGTTGACTTTATGTACTCATGAAAAGCTAATAAAGGACCCCATTCCCTCCGAGACCTATATGAATATGGAAGAATGAATCAACACTAGTTAATTTTAAAACCAGAAGCATATGAAATGTTTTAAAAGAATTACTCATTAGGTCAATATTAAAAAATTGAATTGGAAAATACTCTCAAGTGACTGAAAATCAATTAATGTATCAAATGGGCTCTAAAGTACACTTAACATATTTCTGCGAAGTTAAAGTCAACATAAACAGTCTCTACTACTCTCTATGAAGCTATACAATGGAGCAATGAATGTTTATTCATTCTTTGTTTATTCAATGAAGTAATGAAGCAGTGTTTCTCGGTCTTTGTACTTAGTTGCTTGGATGAGAGCCATTGTCACAGAGAGATGACTATACATGTGAAAGCAACAGTTTAATTGTAAAATAAGACTTAAGCAGTGAATGAAGTGGAGGAAACTCTGCTATGTTTCTTTTATCTATAAACCTTGTATTTACCACTTAACCAATCAATCAAGTGACTTCAGACAATTTCAGCATTGCATCCCAGTCACATGGAATGCACTCTACTAATACAAAAATGCAGTTTGATTTCCTTGAAAGTAAAATTAAATTCTCATAATATCAAAAGTCCAATTCATCCATTAAATAACTTTTATACTAGAAAACAGATAAAATGGAAAACTTTCTAATCTACATTTCCAATAGAAATTTGTATTCATCAGCTGCAGGTATTTAAACAGCAAAAGAGTTAATGAAGCACTAATGACTGAGTACCTATTGCTATGTTCCTTGTTATTTTTCTTCTTAAGCCTTAATGAGATGTAATTACACTCATTCATATTTAGTCTTTAACATGCTCCATTATAACACAAAACAGCAACATATAGCAGTGTGAACACCAAACTTACTGCAGATATGTAAATGAGAAGATGCTGAGCTATTGAAGAGCCTGAAGATATTAACATCTGTGTGAACGAAACAGCCATTTCACAACCCAGTGGACCTTAAACACAGCAGACATTGAAATCTGTTCAGTACATGGAGTGGATTTTTAAATATGTTCAATTATTGCTTGTCTCCCAGCTGCTGTCTGAACATGACTTTAGTAATATTAGAAACCCTGCTCTGACATCCCTGGCATATAAAAATCGTGTCCTTGATTAATAGATACCACAAGACTAAATAGCCATTTTAAATTCATAAGTATGAATTAGAATTACCCGATTCTCAAAATTGCTCCTAAGGGGTGAAGGGGTTGGAATGTATTTACCGAGAAGCTGAAGTGGAAGAAGAATGACTTTTGACAACTTTGTTTTTGTTATTATGTGCTACTTGGTTTGAGTATAGATGGCCAATATGTCTTGTATCATGCAGATAAATGTCAAAATTAAATCATTCCATCAGTTTTAGACAGATTCTTGGAAATGTAAATCACTGTAACTAGCAAGTGGTCATTTATTATAAGTAAATACTAGTAAAAGACCAATGATGTAGCTAAATTGGTAGAGAGCTTACCCAACACATATGATGTCAGGGTTCCGCTCCTAGATCTAAAATTTAAAAAGATTATATATACGACAATTTTAACTCTATAAGTAAACAAGTACTGATTTATCTATATAATCTAAAATACCTCTGTGATGTGGCAGAATACAAGATCAACTAAAATAAATCAGTAGCCCTCTTATATACACATGATAAAGAAGCTGAGAGGTAAATCAGAGAAACCTTACCTTTTACAATAGCCACAAAAAAAAAAACCCATAAAATATCTTGGGGTAAAACTAACCAAATAAATGAAAGATCTATTCGAAAAGAACTTTAAGTCTATGAAGAAAGAAATAGAAGAAGATACCAGAAAATGGAAAGATCATCCATGCTCTTGGATAGGTAGGATCAACTTAGTAAAAATGGCAATCCTACAAAAATCTATAGATTCAATGCAGTCCCATCAAAATACCAACACAATTCTTCACAGACCTTGAAACAGCAATAATCAACTTCATATGGAAAAAAAAAATCAGGATAGCCAAAACAACCCTATACAATAAAGGAACTTCTGGAGAAATCAGAGCTACAGTAATGAAAACTTTGGTACTGGGATAAAAAGAGTGAAGATGACCAATGGAATAAAATCTAAGACCCAGATATTAATCCACACACCTATGACCCCTAATTTTTGACAAAGAAGCTAAAATTTTACAATGGAACATAAAGAAAGCATTTTTAAAACAAATGGTGCTGGCATAACAGGATGTCCACATGTAAAAGAATGAAAATAGATCCATATCTATCCTCATGCACAAAACTCAAGTCCAAATGGATTAAAGACTTCAATATAAATCTGAACACACTGAACCTGATAGAAGAGAAAGAAGGAAGTAGTCTTCAATGCATGGGCACAGGAGACCACTTCCTAAATATAACCCCAGTAACACAGACACTGAGAACAACAATAAATAAGTGGAACCTCCTTGGAGTAACGGGAAAACTCATCCATTACTGGTGGAAATGTAAACTCGTACAACTACTTTGGAAATCAGTGTGGTGGTTTCTCAGAAATTGGAAAGCAATCTACCTCAGGATTGAGCGACATCACTCTTGGGTATATACCCAAAAGATGTTCAATAACACTACAAAGGCATTTGTTCATCTATTTTCATAGCAGCATTATTTTTAATAATCAGAACCTGGAAACAACCTAGATGTCCCTCAACTGAAAAATGGATGAAGAACTGAAAGAAAATGTGACACATTTACACATTAGAGTACTACTCAGCTGTAAAAATCAATGACATCTTGAATTTTGCATGCAAATGTATGGAAGTAGGAAACAGTATCCTGAGTGAGATAACCCAGACCCAAAAAGATGAATATGGTATGCAGTCACACATAAGTGGATACTAACTATAAACAAAGAATATTGAGCCTAGAGTTCATGGTCCTAGAGAAACTAATAAATTGAACCCTAGGTAAACATATATAGATCCACCTGGAAAGTTGAAATAGATCATTTGACAAAATTTGTTTTATTTCTTATGCTCCAAAAAGACATTAACACCTAATATTACAAATATGTGAATGTTTCTACTTTAAAATAATTTTAAACAATGATTTTAATACTTTATGGGTGAATAAAAACTTTAAATTGGATTTTAGCAAATTTCAGACATAATTAAATATTAATTCAATATCAATTTTAATATTAAATAATTATTATCATTTCAATTAAGTTCATTATATGTTACTTCTGCTATTCAATATTTTTCTACAACATGAATGTGACATATGTTCTATCTTTAGATAATTGAATTGTAAAGGAATTCTATGTAATAAGCTATAAGGACTCAGGATGAGTAAAATAAAAAAAATAATCTTTAAGGTTCTTCGGCTCCATATTGACATCAATGATTGGGGTATACTTAGACACAGTGGGAAAGAGAGTTTGCATCTAACACATTCACATTCTGTCTGTGCTTATCATACCCTGTCAGTGAATGAGCACTGTGGATCTAATTCCTTCAAAAGCTTCACCGGTTTTCAGCATTACACCACAAGTTATCTTTATGACTCCCAAGGCATTTTTATAATGCCATTTCTTGGCCTTTAAGAGATTCATATTTTTATTTCTTCTGTGTGAAAGGGCTGTGGATTGATATGTAAAATAAGTCAGAGTTAATTAGGAGAACTAAATTCAGGGAAACATTTACAAGTAACCGAGAATTTGAAGGGTATTCTGTTAAAAAATAAAATTTGAGGCTTCAACAACTTTGTTTTCCCTAAGGTTTTGAAAATATGTAGCGAAGTGTGTAACACAGAGTCTCCAACATTTTAACAAGTCAACCGTAATGATCATTTATTTGAATCAGTTACGGACTGTCAAAGGTCAGTCCTGTCAAATAGCACAGGAAACATATTTTTCTCAGAAGAGAGTTCACCACAGTGTAGTTATTTCATCTGTTACTGTCGCATCCTAGCAAAAGTGCTTTTTAGTTATAGCCTTGTTCATTTGGTTTATGAAATCCATGAGATAGTATCTTAAAACACATGCATGTTTTTCAAAACAAGGAGACATTCATTCATAAAATTAGTATCATTGTTTGTTTTAGAAAATAATTCTTAGCCATTCATTTGCCACAATCTTTTATGATCATTTCAGATTTAGAAAGCAATCTTTGTCATTTATAAATTAAAAAGGTAAATGAAGAGGCACATGAAAGCCTTCCTTTTGGGCAATTACTTGAAGTGCAATACGATAAAAAAATATATGGACCAAAAAGCATGGAAAAGTAAACGTATGTGGCTGAGATAGACAACATTCTGGGGCACTTTCCTTATGAATCAGATGACTAGAGAAGATCTTGTTGAAAACAAAAGAAGCTGAGGATGGATTGGAGTGCATGTATTTGTGGTAACAGTACAACAAGGAAAACTGAAGAGATACTGAGACTGAAACATGCCTGGAAATTTTTCTCTACTGACCTTATTAAAATAATTGAATGAATAATCTCACTAGATAACATAAAACTAGCTTCTTCTAGTAAATTATAGTTATATAAATAAGAAATCTAGCATGAGCATTCTCTACCGAATCTCTAAAGCTTAGTGGGATATTTATTACTCAATTAACAGAAATCACTTTAAGTAAGTAATTACAGTAAGCTAGAATTTTTATATGGAATGAAAATATTCTATTAAGTGAATTCAAATTATTTCATGGAAGACGATGGACAGAAGAGAAGAGAACTTTTACCAACAATGTCAGGGATAACAGGTAACTGCTATCAATTTTTTTGAAAAATGTTTTAATGATGAAAATCACTTAATCTGTGCTTTATATCAGACAAAAGAAAAATGATATGGAATAATCCACATTGAGAAATGTCCCTTTTAATGTACAAAGTATGACTTTAATACTTTTAAAGATAATATTAAAACGAATAAAAGTTGTATAAAATGACCTAACCAAGCGTTGGAAGCTCTACACAGTGGCTGAATACATTTATTATGTATCAGTACAAGAAACAACCATCTCTCCATAAATTTAATTTGTGAACAACTCAACATACAAGACTATTATTTTATATCAGCATGCATTCTAAAAAATAAATACTTGTTTCCATTATTTTATTAATCAATTCTATGTGCGTCATTTCATTTACATAATGAAACAAAATTTTATGAAATGAATATTCAAAAATTCAAGGAAACAAGGAGATATAATTTTAGTTTGACTGAATCCTTAATATGTTTTCCTTTTTATGCATTGAACATACAGACACAATGAATTCTTTAACAATTTCCTTATCATTTTTTTCTAACAAAATATGCTTAGATAGAAATAATAATGAAAAGTAACTCTAACTTCTGACCTATTCCAGTAACTTTTAAAGGACCTAAAAACCTCTTTAACTTTCACTTTTATTCACTGGAAAAATGATTTAATCTTCAATTTGCATTGTTTATATATTTAATGCCGCACTCATGTCAGCAAACCAACTTTACGAAATAATTTTCAAAAAGTCCTTTAAAGTTACATTGATGTTGATGAATATTTCCATCATAAGATGGCATTTGTTAGTTCGACACAATGTGCTCATAGTTTGCTGTGCTCCACTGAAAGTAATGTCTTCACATGTGATTCACTCACTGTTAGAATTAAATCTACAGAGATTTTAGGCTTTATTACTATAAATAAATTATAGAAGCTTGAATACAAACATACTGTACCTATACAGAATAGAATGTATACTTGTATATCATACGTTTTTATCACATATTTTATGTACTGATTGTAATGATTTTAATAAAAATGCTATGGTAGTCTTTAATTTTACTGATATTAATGTGTTTTTGCTCACTTTCTTGTTATCTTATGGTGGCTATATTTTTGTTAAAATTCCTTCATTGTTAATGGGTTTCTATTTTGATATTTTTAAAGCATTTTCATAAGCATTGGTGACTTTATCTTTTTTTTCTACTATTCAACTTCCTAGTGAAAAATGAAAGAATTAAAACAAACAGCAAATTTAGTTGGAGAAGAAAAGCTCTATGTGCTTTCAAATGTGTTCTTAGTGATTTCAGTGTCACTCATCTGGAATCCCATTTTTCCTTTTTTTTTCTTTTGTATGATGATTATTGGTTATTTGACAGCTTTTCCAAATACCTGAGATTTTCATAATTTTGTTTTTCTTCGCAATTTAGTGATACTCCAATCAGTAAATTAATCACTGTTCTTATATATTTATCAATTGATAGGCATCATAGTTGGTTAATTTTCCCAGATATTGAGAGTTGAACCACAATGAGAATGGATGTGCAAACATTTCAACAGGAGAAATTTCTAAGCCAAGTAACAAAAGCCTGCAGAGTTATTCTACTTTTTAGAGAGTTTTATAAATGTGATTTACTGATATTTATCCACCTCAACCCTTCACAGATTCATTTTCTCTACCATACCCACCTTACATTACATCTTAATTAGATTTGCTGTTTTTACTCTTCTAAGACAAAAATATACTGCTCAAATATTCTTAGATATGACTTTCTTTCTATTT
>NW_026067988.1:3483491-3509238 GCF_014885135.2 Alexandromys fortis
GGAACTAGCTCTGTAGACCAAGCTGGACTCGAACTCACAGAGATCCGCCTGCCTCTGCCTCCCGAGTGCTGGGATTAAAGGCGTGCGCCACCATCGCCCGGCAAATTAGATATGACTTTCTAGGAGAGATTGCTCAGTTTACCACAGGTCGCACTGATAGAGATAAAAGTCTCCTCTACAACAGCTAATGATTACCAACGCATCCACAGCTGTGAGTGGTTGAAAATGGAGACTGTTCTTTCATTTTCCAGGCACCCAGACCTGAATAATCGCACAAACCTTTATTAATTATAATACTCTATGGCCAATGGCTCAGGGGTATTCCTAGCTAGATTTTACATCTTAAATTAATACATTTATACTTTTATATTTTGCCACAAGGCCCATGGTTTATTACCTCACATCTCCCTTCATAGGTGACTACATGGCATCTGCCTGACCCCACCTTCTTTCTCAGTTTAGTATTACCCACCTAGTTATATTCTGCCCCTTCATAGGTCAAAACATCTTCTTTATTAACCAATGGTAAAAAAGCATTTTCGTAGCATTGAGAAGGGAATCCCACATCATGTACAAGTGGTATTTCTTGCATAGCTCCAATTTCCACATAAGAATCTGGTCTTATTTGGCCTTACACAGATTTTGGACATTTGTACACTGTGAATTCCTATTTCCAGCTGTATGTCTCGAAGATAATGTGTCCTTATATACATACACTTACATGGCTGTTACATTCTTCTCACCCTTTCTTCTACAGTGATCCTAGAGCTTGAGGCATAGGAGTGAAGTATATATGCTTCATTTGCATTTGAACATTCTGAAATCTCTTATTCTCTATACAATGGCCAGTTGTAGATTTCTATGGTAGTCTCCATGTTCTGCAAAAAGTTTCTTCTCAGATAAGAGATAAAAGCTGCATTTTTCCTGAGGTAAGGAGTCATTTTAACTTTATTTCTATTTGTCAGCATAACAGTTGTACTATCACCCTTGTGTCTAGGATTTATCTAGCCACAGGTTTTGCCTTAAAGTTATGCCTGGTACAGGTTTTATCTTTTGGAGTGTGTCTTATTCAACCAGAATGTCATTGGCTACTCTGTTGATGTTAAAGCTTCTATTGAACCAATGAGCCTGTCTTACCAAACCATGTATTAGTAAATCTGCCAACATTCATAAGTGAATGTGGTTCAATGATTACTGTTTTCCTCTTGTAGCTTACGTAAGAATTTAATTTCTTAATTGATGCAAGTTTAGTCTTTCCATTATATACTTGCTTTCATACATTTCATTATCCTTTTTAATATTCTTATTTTCAAATGTTAAAACTTTTCTTTTAGAAGGCTTACCATAAGGATATGTTCAATATCCTTAGTCATCAGAGAAATGCAAATCCAAACAACTCTGAGATTCCATTTTACACCCTGTAAGAATGGCCGAGAACAAAATCACTGATGACAACTTATGCTGGAAAGGTTGTGGGGTAAAGGGAACACTCCTGAATTGCTGGTGGGAATGAAAGCTGATACAGCCCCATTGGATGTCAGTGTGGTGGATTTCTCAGAAAATGAGGAAACAACCTTCCTCAAGACCCAGTAATATCACCTGTGGGTATATATCCAAAGGATGTTCAATTATACCACAAGAAAATGTGCTCAACTATGTTCATAGCAGCATTGTTTGTCATAGCCAGATCCCGAAAACAACCTAAATTCCCCTCGACCAAAGAATGGATGAGGAAAATGTGGTACATTTACAAAATGGAGTACTACACAGCAGAAAAAATAATGACATCTTGAATTTTGCAGGAAAATGGGTGGAGCCAGAAAACATCATTTTCAGTGAGGTAACCCAGACACAGAAAGACAAATATAATATGTACTCACTCATAAGTGGTTCTTAAACAGAAAACAAAGAAAAACAGCCCATAAATCACAATCCCAGAGATCCTAGACAGCAATGAGCAGCAATGAGTACCCTAAAAGAGACTTACATGAATCTAATCTACATGGGAAGTAGAAAAATACAAGATCTCCTGAGTAAATTGGGAGCATGGGGACCTTAAAAGAGGGTTGAAAGGGAGGGGGGAGGCAGGGAGGAGAACAGAGAAAATGTAGAGCTCAATAAAAATCAATTAAAAAAAGAACAAGTAAATTATATTAAACAGTAGTTGGCAGTGCAAAAAAAAAAAAAATGAAGGCTAAGTGATTAAATGATTTACTTCCACAACTTGTATGGCTAGTTGAAACAACTAATTTGCAGTTTCATATTTGTATTTTATTATGAAAATTATATTGTTTTTCAGCTTTATAATCCTACATTTCTTGTATTACTCTCTAATTTCTCTTCGTTTTCAATTTATCAAATGTCTTGTTACCTTCACAATATAACATTAAAATGGCTATATCAATTCACTTGCAAATAAAAATAAGAAAATTAGGTATATAAAATAAAGTATGTAATTTATCTTAATTCAGTATATTCAAAGTCATAGTGCCTATAGTTATTTCTTATAAGAGCAGAATGTCATGGTCCATCACATTAAAAACAACAAATAAACAAAGAAACAAACAAAAAAAAACCTTTCCATAACTAGAACTAGATAAAGTAATTTACTTTTGAAAAGGGGTATAATATTAAGATAAACATATTGCTTAAGTATCTTCACTTACAAATGCAAAGAAATGACAATAATAACTTATTTGCCTGTATTTATTGAAAAATACTCTGGCGATACAGGATTAATTATTGGTTTTGACATCACAAATACCTTTAGAAAATGTAATCCCTTGATTATAGTACTTAAATTTAAATGGAATCAATCCTTTTAGCACAACTAATTAGTTCAGAGTAGTAAATTGCTAATCCGCTCAAAGATTAAAGATGAATTATAAAGCCACAGGACTTTTAAAGTTTTCTCTTGTGGTTAACATATTATTCCTGTAGTATAAGCAAAATCATGTTAAAAATAATAGACAATGGTTATTACGAAGAGCGTATTGTTCCAGTCAGAAATTTGTTTCAGTGCAATATTTTGGAAGTCTTGACCTGTAGTGGACCCTTCTGAAGAATGATCATTTTGCTGCTCACAGTTGTAGATAAAGTAATAGAAAATGGAGATTTGATTTAATGCCAAATCTGTATAATACAAACTTGTAGAACATCAGATGGATATAACAGAGAGCGGGCTCAGATTAAATTCTTTTTAAATCTTTGTTTTGAAATTTTCTGTAGAACAAGTCCATATGGGTAAGATAAAAAACTGCATTTTTATAGAAATATCATTATTTTCTTTATCTTCATAACATTTATGAGGACAAATGTGAGACTTCTGGACTGTGTATATGAGCTTTTTTCTGGATGGAAGAGTGTTATTATAAAAACTGACAGCTGGCCCACATTCAGTTTGATTCAGTTCAAAAAAATATTCACTGAATGCCAAATGAAGGCATAGGGCCTATTATTTGGAGAAATAATTTGAAGAATAAGATATACAAAGCTAAACAAGTACTTTCAATTTTATTCCAAAGAGATCACAGATATTTATGTATGTGTAATTATATATAATGTGATATATTTTGGATATATCAGTAACAGATAATAAAGAATGTTGAATTTTTATGCAAGATATGAACCAATATAAATGGAGTATCTTTGTGGTTTATCATTTAACTTTCTGATCACAATATGGGACTTAGAATATTATCTGTAACATTCACAGAAAAGAGTTTACAACTATGACCTTATAAAAATAGCAATAAGTACATAGTTTAAAATAATAGGCTGTGTTGTTTAAGAAGTCTGCAATAAGAACTTGAAGTTTTCCTGTTTTAACAGTGGTAGGGTAGTTTAGAAAGGCATGTTGTAACGGTGGGCACTTGTGCAGGTTGCCATGGAAACTCCGCGAAGTGGCACTTCACCTCAACTTAAAGTATGAAAAACAAAGTTTTAGGAATGTTAAAGAAGATAATGTATGACCCAAACAACAAATATAATTTAGTTAAAAATCGCATGCCTTTAATCCCAGCACTTGGGAGGCAGAGGCAGGCGGATCTCTGTGAGTTCGAGTCCAGCCTGGTGTACAAGAGCTAGTTCCAGGACAGGCTCCAAAACCACAGAGAAACCCTGTCTCGAAAAACCAAAAAAAAAAAAACCGGGAGATAAAGAACGCTAAAACAAGTAAAATCATTTAACTCCTGTAAATAACACTGAAGAATAGTTGGGAGGGAAGGCAAGATCTTAGAAACATTTATTAGAACTGTGTACATTTCACCAAGGAGAATGGAACCTAAGTAGTAGAAAAAAACATATTTAGATTTTTTTTGTTTAAAATAAGACATTAACTCAATTTCATTAACATCGTTATTATATATGATTGTTACTATCTAGAGAATTATTGAGCATTGCTATAAATGCTTACTTTCTGTATTTGTTGATATTATGAGTTGAATATTGTTTACAATATTTATGGTACTGAAATACTTAGATTGATCTTGTCATTAAGTTCTTTATTTTGTCATAATAATGTCATTAATTTTTAAGATGACTCACTTCATGACTTTTTTACTACTTAGATGTTTCAGAGTTTATTTTTGTTGTTTTTAATATTCTCTACACTTGTGCTTTATAAATTGAAGCTTCTAAATAAAATTTAGGCAATATTTTTCTCTTGGATATGACTATATATTCTCAATAACTAATATATTTTTGGATTCTTTATTGTAACAATGGTTAGAATTTTTCTTGGCCAAATGCCTTATAATTTATATAATTTATGTTTTAATATGACATTTAAAAACATTTTTACCAACATTTTTAGAACCTATATGACAAGGTCATGGTGAGGTCATGGTCAGTCTCAAGTGCTATTCATTTTAAAACAATTGTGCAAATTTCACTCTATTTAAATGCAAGAGCATGAACTCAAAGTCAGTTTGCCATATTCTAATTGTAAATTCTCTAAATGGTTCATTTTAGATAGCCCTAACATATCATTCTACAGTCTAGTCTGTGTTTGATAAAAAGAAACAGTGGAAAGTCTTTGACTTTATCATCATTGAAAGCAGAATTCTGTATCATCTTCATTCATAGAAATTTGAACAGTTCAAATTGGGTGTTTTTGTCACATCTTAGGTCAATGGAGTCCTATAGAGATTTCCTGATGTAATTTTGTAAAACTGGTCTAAAAGTGCAAAAGAGCCTTTACTTAGTTGTATGGAGAATTTACTAAATTTTTATGCTAACCAATGCAATATTTAACCATAGAAAAATCATCATCACTAGAGAAGTCTTAATCTTTTAGAGAGGTTTTGTGAGTGACTGTTTATCCTGACATTGGCTATTGATATTGCTCACTGCTAACAGCACAACATGCCAAAAAGTTGATAAAGAGATGATATGTATTTTATTCTTTCTAGTTTTAAAAGGAATGCAGCCACTGCTTACAATCGACCATAACTTCAGATCAGATATAGTGCATATTTTTCTTAAGATAATACTTCTATAAAAATGATTGGGGGAGAGGGGAAATGGGAGGCGGCGGTGGGGAAGAGACAGAAATCTTTAATAAATAAATAAATTAATTAAAAAATAAAAAATTACCCACAATAATCTGGTGATGATTAAATGGCTATTTTATTTTTTTAATAATGAAGAATATTTGTCACAAAAAATAGTTATGGTAATCTTTCATCACTTTACACTGCAAAAACTGTGGATTCTTTGATACACACCTAAAAATATATTAAGAAAAATCTAGATGTGTGCATGGTTGTCTATCCCCAGCCAATTGGCTAAGAAACTCGATAAGGAACCTCTTCAATGTCCATCATTCTCTTGAAGTAGGTTGGGGCTACCAGGAGCAAATATGTCTCACTGTGATGAAAGGTACTCAGTTTATTAATTACAACACTGTTTGGCCAATAGTTTAAGCATATTTCTATCTAACACTTACATCTTACATTAACCTTGCCTGGTGCTTGGCATTTCAGTCTCTGTGAGCCCATGTTATCCCTGTTCAGTTAATTTGGTGGACCATGTGCTCCTTTTTCCCTCCATTCCCTCTAATCCTCCAATATGAGTGGAAACATTCTGGAATTTGCCAGCACATACAGTATAAGTAAGAATTATATATGTACATAAGAGTGTTTTAAGAACAAATTGAGAGTGAAGTCTATATTACTTCAACTAGTCTACCTTTGACTAGTAGTCATATCAAATTTATTGTGTAAGCACATAATTCAAATTGAGAGAGTCAGATGTAACCTGTCTTAAAAAAACATTTAAACCTCAGATAAGTTAAAGACTTGAGTCATAAGATTTGGTTTAATCACTTTGCTAGAAACAAATAAAAAATGAGAAAAATACATTCAAGATATAAAGTCCCAGGAATCCACAAGGATGACTTCAAAAACAGATGGAAACAGAGCCAGAGACCCAGATCAGAGCACTACTCTTAGCTCCCAAGGTTCAGTTGAAGAATAGAAGGAATGAGAATATGAGCAAAAAGGTCGAGACCATGAAAGGTTCTTCCACTAAAACAGTTTAGCTGAGCTAATAGGAGCTCATCAACTCCAGCTGGACTGGGAAGCAACAAACATTGGACCAAATTAGTCCCTCTGATTGTGGTTGACAGATGTATGACTGGGGTAGACTGAGGGGCCACTGGCAGTGGCACTGGGATTTATTTTTACTGCATGTACTGGTTTTTTGGGATTCTATTCTCTTTGTTCAGCCTAGATATAGTAGAAAGGACCTTGAACTTTCCACAAAGCAATGTGCCTTACTCTCTCTGAAGATTAGATGGGGAGGTGGGGGGGAGGGGGTGTGGAGGGAATGGGAGGAAAGGAGGGAGTGGGAATTTGTATTTTTATTTTTAAATATAATAAATAAAAATTAAGAAATATTGTCATTGAAAATCCAAATTGTCAAGTATTACAGCCATAAAAGTCAGGAGAAATTTAGGTAATAAAAAGTGGAGGTCAAATGAAACCTTAGGATAAAAACAATAAGAAAGAAAATAATTTTTGGCAGAAAGAAATGGAAGAATAAATAAAAAGATGATGTCACAGGTACATGAGGGACACATCAGCATGTGGCTACATTAAAAATATTGTGAGAGAAAACTGTGGCAAAAATGTTAAATAAATGTGGAAATAAGATATTCAGTGAAACAGGATTCTCAAATTACTGGTACAATGGTGAACTTTTTAATAAATGATGGTGACAAGCATAACAATGTATTTATTTTCAAAACAGTTTGGTAAGATCATTGACTTTGAAGACAATTACCTGGGAAAGATTTATATGTGCCACTAAATTTTATCAATAATATGGTAAGGATGCATTTTCTTATGTCTGTAAGCCACTTTTGACAAGTCCTTCCACAAATACTAAAAAAGAGAAGAGATAACTCCAACTGGGCACTATTAAAACAAACTTGGGACAAATTTTAAATTATGGAATAGTGATAGGTTGTGAGGACAAAATTTCGAAGAATAGCCTTATTATTGTGTTTCTTTTCTTCTTTATTTGTTATATTCCCCTACTCCAACAAAACTCCGACTCCTATATGGAATAGTACATAGTGTTTTGAATTTAATTCAAAGAAAAGTTAATGTCCTTAAGACATACATTCTTGGATTATCAACATAGGGAGAGGATAGGATAAGATTAATATAGTAGGAAGAGACAAGCATTGAAGAGTCACAGATTTTCTATGTTGAAGGCTAACAATAAAGGGTGTGGGGTAAGGTCAATAGCTAGCTTCAGAATAAGAGTGTCTTCAAAGTTTATTCAATTTGCATAGTTAAGGGAATTTTTCTGTTACCAAAAGTAGAAAATCATACACAAATACTATAATGTAAAAATCCAAAAGCATAAGGATAAAATAGATAAATAGAGAGCAGAACAGGAAATGGAGAATTGCTTAAGAAATCAGAAATAATGGTTTCAAATTGTCATATATATAATCTCAAATAACAGATAACTGTCCACAGCACAAACCTGTAGAGATAATCCAAATGTAATTTTTGAAGCTTAAATATATCTTTGACTGCAATTTTTTTTTAAAATCACCTTTTGGCATATAAGATAAAAATAGGAAATTAATTAATCCCCCAGACAATGTTCTATTTTCAAGATTTGTATTAATATTCCAAAGTGAATTTTAAAATCCCAACTGAAATAAAATATGAAAAATTGGTACTCTCTGGTCAATTAATGCTATAAAATATAAATTTATAAATTCTAATGGAGCAAATTGAAGGTAGCCACACATATTAAGCTAATAATTGTGAGAGAACAAATTAAATGCAACATTGCATTTTGAATGAAGCCTTATACACAATATGATATACTATCCAACATATTTGGCAATAAATAAATAGGATTACAAATTTATTTTAGGAAACTTCAGACATTGAAATGGAAAAATTCAACATAATGTTTAGACTTAACTACAAATTATGACTAATGAATTAACTCTCCCTTTGTAAAGAAAGTTTTGTTGATTATCATGGGTTTCAAAATATAAAAATAATTATGAATATAATATATTTATAATCAAGAAATTGTAATTTGGGGGATTTATTTTTACAAGATCATCTATAAATTGTTTATTTATGAGTAAATTTTATAAGTAAAGATTGTTATATGCTTTTACAAAAGAAATTACAAGCTTTTCAAAAGTTTGTTAGTGTATGTAATAATTAATAATCTACAATATATGAATATAACTTTCTGATAAGATTTATCATTGCAATTTATTTTGCAAGTCAAAATCTTTGTAACTGCAAGAGGAAGTCTTAAAAGATCATAAGCAAATCAAAATTTGTTTTTGTTTAGTTTGTTCCATTAATGCATTCTGTGGCAGAATATATTTAAGTATACTTTTTAAAAACAGAAATATCATACTGCCCAAAGAACACCACCAACCAAACTATAACCCACACTTCACAATCTCATACCTCAAAATGTTTAAATTTACATTGGCATCTATTTAAGGCAATGTAAGTAAAGACTAAAATAAA
This sequence comes from Alexandromys fortis, assembly GCF_014885135.2. Taxonomy (NCBI): domain Eukaryota; kingdom Metazoa; phylum Chordata; class Mammalia; order Rodentia; family Cricetidae; genus Alexandromys; species Alexandromys fortis. The sequence continues at coordinate 3,492,515 of NW_026067988.1, forward strand.
ACATGTACAAAGTTAATTTACTTATGCAAGAAAATATTGCATGAGTTGCTTTAAATTGTGCTTATACACTCCAAAATTATTTCTTACAATATGAATATTCAGCTAATTCAAAATCAATAGTCCTATATTCTACTCCAGTGTATGCATAAAAGTTACTCTTAATTGTTATAAAGTTGAGAGTCATTTAGAGTTACTGTTATATATTCTTAAATGGTGGTAGTATATATTACATTATTTTGAAAGCTAACAGTTATATGTGAATATCATTCAACCTCCAAATTCAGATTTAGATTAATTGACTATGTTTTTGTCATGTTTTGTTTTTTTCTTTTTTTTCATATGGAGCACTTAGTAATCATGAGAAAGCACATTTTCCAAGTGCTAAGAACGTTCAAAACCAGTCTCTTTGAGATCAGGTGACTGGAGTGTGTATAATTGATATGTGAAATATTTATTTTTAAAACAAATCTTGCAAATGTCTTCCATCAATGAGATAGATTTAAAAATAGATACTATATTTTAATATTTATTTATTTTGTATATTTTATGTATATGTCTGTTTTGCATGCATGCATACTGGTGTGGCACCATGAGTAGTGATCATGGTGGCCAGGATATGGTGTTGATTTCCTGGAATGGACGTGTCAATTTTGGGGCTTTGTTTCACGTTTTTGAGAGAGGACCTCACTATGTATCCCAGGCAACAATCCAATTGTCAAGCCTCAGGTTCTCTAGCTCTGTGATTACAGACCAGCACAACTGTGCTGGAATAAAGTTTTTGGTTAGGACTATGGAATATACTTCTGCCAGGGGGCCAGTCCCAGCTGTGACCAGGTCTCAGAGATGAGGTCAGGAGGGTGAGGGAATGAGTGAGCCAGAACACGATTGTTAGAAAGAACTTCTGTGACTGATTACCTACGAGTGATACTTTATTTATACAAAATTGAGTAATCACGGAGAGATTGATTTTGTACCAAAACATAGGTCATATCATTATTGTTTCCTGGTATGTGTTTAAATTTTTTCTCTTGCAAATATAGGATCATAAAGTTTATCATCTTTGATAATCCATGACAGGACAGAGTTATTTTTTATAGTCATTTTCCCACAAGTTTAGTATCATTGACATAGTTATTTTTATAATCACTTTTATTCATCAACCCATTACCTAATTTTTAAATATATGGAGACATATTTAGGTTGCCAGATTTTGAGGCTTTAAGAATGTAAGACAGAAAAAAATTTCACAGTCAGTCCAGGCAGATTGCCAAGTCCCAAACCGTGTATTGATAACTTTCAGGGGTCATAGTGCCCAAGAAAATTCCTCAGGCCAAAGTTGCTGCAGTTATCATACAATTTCTGGCATAATCTAATGTTTGCATTTATATCTTTATAGAATTTCCTTATATGCCTAAGCCTGACAATTCTTTTGGTCTTTGTTCATATGATACCACAGTGCCTTTGCATGAGGTAATGTTTATATGAAAGGGAGAACCTAACATCTCTTTCTTTTACTCTTTTTTTCTGTCTCATTTTTGTCCATCAACATAAGTTTCTGTGTATGGTAGCAGTAACTATAGCCAATCAAACTTTGCTGCCTTTATATGCTAGGCAATCACCTGAGCCTATTCTGATTATCTTGTTCATGAATAAGTACAGGATCAGGCGTTTCAACAATATCTCAGAGCCCAATAGAGAGTTCTTTGGTATTTTTATGTGTGCCATAACCTCCAATGCTTCAGAAGACCTTCAAGTGAATAAGGATATCTACCCAAAAGTGGAAAGAATAACATGCTAAAGACTTTCCTGTGGAAGCTTAGAAGCAATACTCCTGGAAGAAGGCATAAATGATTCATAAGAAATTTTCCAATAATTTAATAATAGGCTGGGCGGTGGTGGCGCACGCCTTTAATCCCAGCACTTGGGAGGCAGAGTCAGGCGGATCTCTGTGAGTTCGAGACCAGCCTGGTCTACAAGAGCTAGTTCCACCAGGCTCCCAAACCACAGAGAAACCCTGTCTCGAAAAACAAAAAACAAAAACAAAAAAAAAAATTGTAGAAATAGTAAACGCCCCTCTGAAGAATGAAGCTTAATTCCATACTCTCAGAATTGAGAAATAGACGGTTATTTATTTAGGGGTAGACTCACAAATCAGAATCCTCTGCTTGAGCGGATATTAGAAACTGAAATCTTCAACCGGAACAGAGAGGCTGGAAAAGAGGCCGGAGGCATGCTCTACATCAGCATATATGGTATAAAAGGCCACGCCCCAGTGGGCAGGTAACCCCACTGGCTGTAAGACTTCCTACAGCTCCCCTCCAAGCATGCATCATATGGACATCAAAACACAAAGTGACACGGCGGCCATTGTAAGGCTCAGGTTTGCTGGTTCATGGTTTAGCAGCTTACCTGGCTTTATAACTTTTGCTTTTCCAATCAGATATTATAAATTGCTTTTCCAAGCAGATATTGGCATGCCATATTTCTTTGTTTTTAACTTTTCTTAAAAGTATTAATCAGCTAGAAATAAAACCTGAAAATCACTTATTTCATTTTTTATGTTTATATTTATAATTAGTAACATTCATTAAACAAATTATGTTGCTCAATTTATTTTATTATAAGCAGAATTTATTCCAATATCTTCATTATTTTATTTTTCACATTTTGCTTGTTAGAATGCAGCTCAAGAAATAATTAGCCTACATGTCTCCCACATTTTTCTGTTAATCTTTCTTATGGTCTTGCTGAATTGTATGATGTTATGATTCACAAATTACATTCCTAACAGTGATTATGATTATGTTCAGGTTATTAATTACTTTTTTTAAAGTTCTTCTCTCATACAATACATATAATTAAAACCAGTCTCCCCGCCTTCCACTTTTCCGTATTACCTTCCCCAACTTTCTCTCTTTCCCAAATCCACTCCTCTTCAGCCATTAATTCTAAGGCTCACAAATAAAAATATCCATTATTCTTAGTAATTCTGTTTTCTTATCCCATCCTTGCTAGGTTTCCCTTTTTATTTATAAAATCTATGAAATCTGCTTTCACTCTTTCCTTTTGTCTGGTCTTGGCAGGTTTGAAAGTAAAAAAAACTATTAATCAAGAATTCGGGTATCTGATTATAAATGATGTTCACAAGATTCAGAACCTCGACACATGCTCTGCTTATTAAAGGACAGCTTGCCAAGCATTTCATTGTTTATTGGAATACTTAGGATTGAAATATAATAAATGTTACATGTACTAAATTCTTTACAAATTTTGTATAATTTTATATGTGAAATATATTCAATTCACATTTATGATAATGTTAGGTATAATGATAATTGTTTAAATTGCCTCAGCCGATAAATACATGTTAGTTTTGTCAACTCTAAGGATTCTAGAGATGAGAGACATTTCCTTTTGTTTGTGAGCTAGTCATTGTTAAAGAGAATTTTCAAATCATTCATTTACTTATTTTTACATTGATCATAAAATTTTGTAACAGAGACAAATGGAAAATTTAATTTTACCTTCCTGAATACAAAGTTGTAAATTTGTCAGTTCAGTAGAAACTCTTGACTAAGACAAGTGATATTTAGGTTATGTTTCTGCCTGTGTGTGTGCTCTATTTATATTAGATATCTGGAAAGAGGTTGGCCAGTGATTAAAGTGAGTACTTCCTCTTCTCACAGAGGAATGAAGTTTCGCAGCAATGCCTTCTCCTGGACTCTGTGGGCACTATAATCACACTGACAGACACACACACACACACACACATATACACATACACACATACAGAAACACACACACGCACACACACAAGCATGTACACCCACATAAAATAAAAATAAAATGGGTATATTTTAATGCTTTGGAAATTTACTTTTTCTTTTATTGTAACTAGATATATTCTTTTTATGAATTTTAATGATGTTTTGGTGTTTGAGATAACTTTTCTCCTTTTTTCCTTTTGTCTCCTCTGTGAGTTATATGTTGTCATATTATTAGCTTTCAGCATGACAAATATAGTTTTAGAATTTTTACCCAAGATCCTAAAACAATTTGCATTTATTATTTTTGGAACAGCTTCTTAGACTTACCGTTCTAGTTTATTTTAATGATAAATCAGCATATACTTATATTTATATATTCAAAATGTGTATATTGTGATTATGTTATGGTTAAAGTATATTTTCATAAATTAAAAATAGAAAGCCAGTGATACACAGAGAAAATAAATCTTGTAATTCATAATTTATTTTTAACTTGTTTTGTAAAATAAGCCTTTTAGAATTTAGGCCTCAGTTTTCTTGGTAAAATTTATAAAAACATATGCACCTTAAATTTTTTCAACAGTGATATGAACAACTTCAGAATCATATAACATATGAAATAAAAGAAATTAGATTTTTTCAAATTTTTTGAGACAGGGTTGCTCTGTAGCTTAGATCAATCTAATTATTAATTAGATCAATATTTTAAATATGAATCAGTGTGCCATATTCTGATCTGATTATATATTTGAGATCATATTTGAACAGATAGTAGCAATGCAAATAAAGTCTGAATAAGCAAAATAATTCATTTTGTTATAAAAATAATGAGAACAGGCAACCTTATCGAGAAATTTATGTCTTCTTTAGAAAACAAACAAAATATATATGTATATATATATGAGTATTTGTGAACGATCTGTTTCTAATTATACAGTGATAAACTTTAGCTCCTATAACCATATTTGTTATTTGGTATCTTCTCAGAAATGTTGAGTGATAAGTGCAGAAAAGTAAGCTTTTAAGGGAAGAAGAGTATATTATTTAGCTGCTAAATTTCTGGGCAATTTAGTTTTCAGAAATAAACCTCATGTACCTGCCAATATATTTGTACAGTTTAAAGTGTTTTGGGACTTTGTGTGGTATTGCTCAGTAGGAATTTGGAGTATTTATTATACAAGAAATATATGATACAAAGAGTGAACTTTCTTCTGCAATTTCTTCTCTGATGTCCACACTTGTACCATGGCATTCACACATACACCCACACCCACAAACTTAGGAAAGGCTGAAATAAAAGTTTACTGGAATTTGGCTTCTACTCCAAATACAGCATGTGATATTTAGTAGAGGTTATGTCCTGCTCTTAAATTCCTGAAATATAAACAAACTCAATGTCATAGTTCAGAAATATAAGTTCAGAGAGCAAATCAGTTGATACTTAGTATGTTTAATTAAAGAATATTTACCTTTAAGGAATGAACAAAATTTTGCAGGTTATAATTTAGCAGATTCCTAGAAAATGATTATTATAAACTATGTTAATGTATTAGATGAAAATTAAGAGTTTTAAACCCTGTTAGCACATCTCTCTTGACACGGAACCGAGCAAATTAGGCAGCAATTTTGCAGGAGAATGATTAGTGCTGCAGACATATTTTCCCATGAGAGGCATGCCAACGTGATTCATTATTTAGACACCTAAAGTAGGACAGTGGAGTCTGGTTAGTGCCCCCAAAGGGTTCTCTTCCCACTGAACAAACAATATGTCCAGAATAACTGCCTTATAAGTAATTTCTGGACAAAATAGCATTTTTGTTTTGTATTTATCAAGTATTTTGTGGACCAAAGCCACTTGTTTTCTCAGGTGGAGTTATGAATTGGTTTATACATATACAACGTTCACAATTTAATCAGAGAAAAAAAGTAAAAATACAAAAGTTAAGAAGTCTTTTTAGAGCATAAATTTAAATAAAAATCAAGCAGTCAGAGTATGAGGAAAAACTAGAATTTATAATTATTCATGTCATAAAAATACAAAATAAAAAACCATTTGAGACAAAGAAAGTATTATTCCCTCCATAAATAAATATTTTCTCTATCTTGATAACTTTGATTATATTAGCTACAGCTTTACATAGTAACACAGATGTCACCAAATGTTCGTAATATACTTAATTGAATGCCAAGGCAAAATATCTCTACCATAGTTAATATCTCATTAATAATCAGATAAAATTATTATATCAGATACGATGCCACGATCAAAGTGAATATTATAGATAGAATAAATGGTAAATAATACATAAAAGATAGATGATACAAATATATTCATGCATGCATTCATAGATAGGTGATATATATGAAGCCTAGATAATAAATTATACATATAAATACATGATAAATAGGAGATAAGTAGGTAGAGTTATTTATTCTTTCTGGTGTCTGAAACACTTATAGGATCTTTTTCTACAAAAACTTGAAACTATTTATGACATATACAATGAAAGAATTGAGAGAGGTGATTCCATCTTAGTTTGATCCAATGTCTTTCTGAAGGATATCCAAAGTCTCCCTTTACCAGGATTGGAAAACCATCACCCACCACTCTAAAATGCAAAGTACTTTAAAACAATCAAATGTTAGCTTAGCAAATTGGCACTCACTAGTCCTCTTTCTCACTTTTGGTTTTTCCAATATGAAATCTGCTAAAGAACAAAAGAATCCTACTGTAAACAAAGATGCTCAGATCAAAACATGTCTGCTTCTGAGGTGTCAAGGTCACTTTTTTGTTGATCAATTAAAATAATTGATTTTTAGAATATGTTTATAAAATACTCTTTACTGATGCAGTCATTAAAATATATATCTGCTTTCTATATAAATTGTATGTTCATATATTAAACTATATATTCTTTTATATACATGTATTCAATTTTATAATCAACATATAGAAATTATTCATCACATTCTGTCACTTTTCTTTTCCCAATCACATTCTATGAATAAGACATAAACTGTTTAGCTATGTTGCAAGAGAACATTCAACATTACGTAAATAGAAAGCAAACCAAAAATTCATTCCTCAATAACCACAAATCCCTTGATATCATTGCATGCAATGTTTTGAAAATTAAAACAAAATGAAAAAAATTAAGTAAACTATAAAAATATTTAAAATACTTGGTTTGTAAGTGTGTATGGGGGGTGATTTTCTTTTACAAATACAAGACTCATTCCATGTAATAGCACTTTTTTTTCCTCCCTAGATGTTCTACTCTCTCATTTGAGACCACAGACTCAGACTGTCCTTAAAACTAAATAATTCATCTCTAATAGAAAATATTAGACACTTTTGTTTCATAGAAAAAATATTGAACATGAATCTTACAAGTATTTACTATTCTAAAGGAGACAGGTGAAAAAGAGAAGATTTAGACAATGAGCTGATCACTCAGTCACTCATGTTTTGGCAGGAGAAGGATCTTTTTAGTTTTTAGGTAATCTTTGATATGGCTTCATAGTATCTTATTTCCTTTACAATATTTCAAGTGAAAATTCCAGAGAAACTTTGCTTTCTAGGTCATTGCTCTAACTATTTTTTTTTAAGGTGTCCTTACCTTTTAAGTTCAAGAACCTCATCAAGGGCTGCAGCACACTTTCCCATGCTCTCAAAGTGATGTATAAAATGGCTCCAGTAATCTGAGTTCTCTGCTAATTGCATTCACTTCTCTAGTTTTTCCTCATCTTCAAAGTGCTCAGGAAATATGACCTTTAATTTCTTTGAAAACTCCTACAACTCACCCTTTAACGCTGACAGCTTAACCGCTTGTTAAAAGAGGGTTTCCAAGAAACAAGTGATCTTTACATGAAGCAGGACAGTTAAGGTCCCTTTAGCTGGTTCATCACAAAGGAACTTTTTAAAACAGTACTTTGATACTATAGTTTTAAGTTAAACTCATATTCACATTATTCAGAAGGCTTTTGTTTCAATTCTGGAAATTTTGGACAATGACATCTTTGAAAAAAAGCATTGTACGTAGAAGTTTACTGCCGTAGAAAGTAGGCACAATCCTCTTCCCAAGACAAACATCCTTGCAGTTGTAAAACAGTTTCCTCATGCTACAATAAATAAATAACTTAATTAAAGCTATTAAGAAAAAATCCAAATGAATGTTAACAAATGTACCATTTTCCATAACAGAAACATAGTAAATCTAAGCGTGCTATTCTAGGACAGGAAACTAAGTTTCTAGGTAAGAAAAATAAAATTTAAATGTATCTTGTTCTCCTGAATTATTTGTTGCGCATGAACTTTTACTGGAATTTTCCACCTGCAAATAATGCAAAAAAAAATGGAACAATTGTGATAACCTGGTATTTACTGTGAGATGTATTAACTCCTCTGCCTGCAAGAAGAAGGTGCTTTCAATTTTTACACAAATCTTCTCAAGGGCTAGAAGGGACAGGGGAGGGGGAAGGAGAACATGAGGGAACAGAGTGGTCAAGATGGAAAAGGAGAGAGAGGGAGAGCAAGAAAAAAGATATCTTGATTGAGGGAAGCATTGTGGGGCCGGCAGGAAACCTGGCACTAGGGAAATTCCCAGGAATCCACAAGGATGACTCCAGATAAAAATCTAAGGGACACTGGAGAGAGTACCTAAATTACCCTTCCTCTGTAATCAAATTAATGATTATCTTCAATTTCATCATAGAACCTTCACCCAGTAACTGATAAGCAGATGCAGAAAACCATAGCTAAGCACTGGGGCCAATTCCTGTATTCCAGCGGTAGAGAGGGAGGAGTGATATTATGAGCAAAGGACACAAAACCATGATGGGAAAACTCACAGAAGCAACAGGCTTGAGCAAGTTGGAGCTCACTGACTACATACTGACAGGTGGGGAACCTGTATAGGACTGAACTAGGCCTATACTGTGTATCACTGAATGTGGGTGACAGTTGTTTGACTTGAGCAGTTTGTGGGGTCACTTACAGTGGAAATAGTATTTAACCATAGTGCATGAACTGGCTCTTTGGAAACCATTCCTTATGGCAGGATACTTTGCTCAGCCTAGAAACGGCTAGGGTGGGGTGGGACGCAGCTTGGTCCTGCCTCAAGTAATATGACAGATTTTGTTGACTCCCCATGGGAGGCCTCACCGTCTCTTATGGGTGGAGGTGGGATGGGGAGAAAGTGGGAGAAGCAGGAGGATAGGAGGGAGACAGAACTGGAATGGTATGTAAAATAAGAGTGTTTTAAAACACATCATTTGAGCACAGATGTTTGGCTCTGGATTTTGTTGGAGCCTTTGATAATTTATTATTCTTGTAGGAATTCTTTGCAGATCGAAAGAAAGCCTCTTTTTGTTGTTGTTATTCTATATGGTCCTTTCTTAGTTTTCCATAGAGGAAATCAACTACATGCAGAACTGGGGAGATCTTTAGAATTAGGAAGCTCTTGTTGATCACTTATATGAAAGCCATAGTCGTCACCTGCGATCGCAACACTCGTGTAGGCTGGAGCACTGGGTTCAGCAAGAGATACTATCAGTAAATAAAGTAGAGAGAAACTGAAGAAGTTTTGTGATGCTAACCTCCAGGCTCCACACACATATGCAGACATGCATGCACATACGCATGCACACATGCATGCATACCACATATAGCAATATAAGAATACGTTTTAAAACCCAGTCATGTTAGTCAAATAAACATATTAGAAATACAATTTATAGAAAGAGTAATTTAACTTTTTGTGGTCTCTATTGTAAATTCACTTAAAATGGTCAACATTCAAAATATCATGAAGTTATTTTATTAAAACAGATATGACTCCAAAGTTTCATAAACTACAGTTGTTGCCCCCAAAAAATCTTTCACTCACAAGTGAAAGTAAGTTCTGCTTCTTATATTAAAATAAATGTTCTCTTTCTCTCACTTTCTCGTCTTCCATTCCTCTCTCTTTTACTTTTATTTTGATTTTCAATAGTGTAGGCCATTGAAGATCTATTAATGTATGACTTAGGTACCCTAAAGTTACAGTGTTTTACTATTCTAAACACCATCCTTCTAACTGTGGCTGCTTTATTTAAAATTATATAGAAATTTTGAGCTTAAGTATTAAAAATAGTATATTAAAAGCAGCTTCTTGTCACATTAAATTCTCAAATATAAGCTACTCAGAGTATCTTTGACCATAAGTTAAATATACTCTTTGATAGCAAGTGAAGGAAAAATGAATAAATTAAATAATTGAAGAAACTGCGAAAATTAAATGTTGAGAAATTTATGATTTAAACACCACAAAAAATGCTACAATGCAAGTCAGATCCTTACTTTTAATTGTAGCATTTTTCTTTTCTTCAAAGACAAAATAAAATTGAGAATGTCAAAAACAGTATGATTAAGGAGGAGGGTCATCTGTCAATGCATCACTTTCATTGGTTAATAAAGAAACTGTCTTGACCTTTGATTGGCCAGCCCTTAGGTGGGTGGAGTAGACAGAACAGAATACTGAGAGAAAGAAGGCAGTGAGGCAGACGCTATAGCTCTCCTCTCCAAGATGGACACAGGTTAAGACCCTTTCTGGTAAGCCATCACCTCGTGATGCTACACACATTAATAGAAATGGGTTAATCAAGATGAGAGTTAGCCAATGAGAGGCTACAGATAACTATGCAGGCAGTATTTAAAAGAATACAGTTTTTGTGTTGTTATTTCAGGTGTAAACTAGCCCGCCTCTCCTTCTACAGTGTGAAAATAAATTTTAAGAAAACTGTTTAAAAGTTATAACTATTTACTTCAATAACTTTATCACATAAAGTATCTTTGACAGATTAAAATTGAAGATTAATATTTTTTGAAATATTTACAAAACTAGTTATCTTGTTAATGTAAGAAATTACTTGATTTAATAGTGTCATCCTACTAGATAAATTTAATGAACAAACCAAAGTAATTATTATGGACAAAATAACTTTTTAATTCAGAATTTTATAATCTCTATAAAATGACCAATTAAGTACGTACATTTTTTCTAACTTTAGAACAACCTTGAGTGGAATGTCATTGAGACATTAATGCTACTAAATAAAGTTATTTTTCTAAAAATTCCTGTGGTGTGATATAAGAAAGATAAGATTAACTTATTAAAATGCAGAAGTAATGAGTTTTATAGCTTTTGTTTGCAACAATAGGGTCTTAGTATCAGTCTGTAGAGAGCAGCCAATGGCCTCCTATGTTGTTTGGGATTCTCTGTGGTGTCCCTTGGCCAACAACTTGCTTAGATATAACCCATTCCCAGGACAGGGACTTCACTTGGTTATTAAATATTCTAAGTTGGGAATCCTTCTCTATTGTTTATGACTCAATTTGAAAGACCTTCTGCTGTGTACGGTTGCCATAGGCCTCCCCTAGTGGCTCTTACTTTACCTGTTTCGTCCTGTATTCTATTTTTCATTCCTTCTGTGTTACCCCTTCCCATTTGATCCTTCACTCCTCCAGTACCTCTCTGCAGTCTGTTCATAAGTATTTATTGTATATCCCCTTCCTAGGAAGATCCAAACCTTCTCTTTGGTCTCTTACTCTTTTTTTTCACCTCCATATTTACATGGACCATGGAAGGTATAATAGGTAGCTTTCACACATAAGTGAATAATATAATATTTGTCTTTTGGTTTCTGGCTTACTCACTCAGAACGTTCTTTTCTCTGTCTCCATCCGTTTAACTGTGGATTTCATTATTTTTTAACTGCTGAATAATATTCCATTGTGTAAAGATATCATATTTTCAGATAATATTCACACAACTCATTAAACATGAAATAGTCAAGTTGGTGCATGACTAGAAACTTCTTCCCTTCTGACTATAGTTCATGATACTGTAAGGTCCTCTGATTGCTACCAAAGAAGAATCTCTAACCAAGGAAGAAGTGCTTCAATCTACAATGGTCAAAATGTAAATTATGCTAATGTAAAGTTACATACTTTGTGGTAACAACTAAACAAAATGTTACTATACTTAAAACCCCCTTTAAGAGGTAGAACCCACCCACCCATCCACAGTACTGCTGGGTGGCCCGACAAACTGAGACTGATAGGACATTTACCTAGAAGAAAAGCAAATGCTACTTCTATGTTAATGAAAGGTGATATAAAATGACTCCTCCTGACTTTCTGATATTGTCATAGATCACTGCATTTCTCAGGCCTCACTAGAGAAGCTTCCTCCTGTAGCACCTGTGAGCAACAGGGACCCACAGATGAAAAGTATGCAGAGAGTATGAGAAACCTAGGAAAACTAATCTCTAAATGGAATGTCTCCATCAAATTCCTCCCCTAGTGTTCAAGCAAGGAAAAAGAGATGGAACGGGAAAAGAGATGGAACGATAAGAGAGATGGAAAGATTGTTAGAACCATAGGTAATGGAGAACACCAAAAACCAGCCAGTCAACCAACCAACGAAACAAACAAACAAAAACAAGGCCTTCCTAAGCTGATACACAAACTCACAATACTGAAGTTGCATTTCTGGGGCCTGCACGGGTGAGATAGGGTCCTAGTGCTGAAAAATATGGAAACATGCTCCAGTCCTAACCAAGAATCTGTCTCCAACTGATAACCCCTCACCAAGAAAAAAAAAAAAAAGTTTTTCTCCTACAAAATATCATTGGGTATATAAGCTATACTTAAGAGAAATGTCATGTCCTGTAGTAGATGGCAAAAACAGAAACCGAAAACACTGACAAATTTGTAGTCAGGATTTTTTTTTCCTCTTCTCCATTTTTTCCTTCTCCTCTTCCTCTTTCTGCTTTTTCTTTCTTTTTACTGTATAGGTCCTATGAGTACCTATACTCATATGATTCTCTGATTATATGTTTCCTTAGAATTTATGTTTTGTAGGGCTGGAGAGATGGCTCAGAGGTTAAGAGCATTGCCTGCTCTACCAAAGGTCCTGAGTTCAATTCCCAGCAACCACAGGGTGGCTCACAACCATCTGTAATGGGGTCTGGTGCCCTCTTCTGGCCAGCAGGCATACACACAGACAGAACATTGTAGACATAATAAATAAATAAATATTAAAAAAAGATTTATGTTTTGTGAACATGTGTGTCTATCTATATGATTTTCTTAAACTTTTTGTCACTTTGCTTCTGTTTGTTTTTATGTACTATTTACGATAGTTTTTGTTTTATCTTAGTTGATTTCGTTATTATTATTATTTTCAAATGCTTGTTTATTTCTTTCTAATGAGAGAGAAAAAAAGAGTAGATTTGAATTGGTGGAAAAGAGGAGTGATCTGGGTGGATTGGGTGGTAGGAAAACCATAATCAGAATATAGTGTATGGTAAAACTTCCTTTTCAATTAAAAATAAAATATTTCTTTAGCCAGGCAGTTGGTTGTGCATGCTTTAAATTGCAGCACTGGGGAGGCAGAGGCAGGCAGATCTCTGTGAGTTTGAGGCCAACCTAGTCTACAAGAGCTAGTTCCAGAACAGGCTCCAAATCTACAGAGAAACCCTGTCTCGAAAAACAAAACAAAACAAAATTTTAAAAAATGTAAATATTGGACCAATGACTTAATAATGTGCACCTGTGAGTTTAATATTCAGATAAGGTATAGTGTTTAATTTCTCTCTGTACAAAATATTTGCTATTCAATGGTAATATTTTTTTAAATAAGCTATATTAATTAACTTATCATATATATCCAGTTGTTATTCTAATACTTTATACTATTGAAAATTTGCCACTCACTCCCAGATTGCTTGAAACACAAATCATTGGTTACCCAAAAGAAAAGTGGCCTTGAGGAATTTATTTCACATTAGCTTTGATTCTTTTTGTTTGGTTGGTTTTTGGTTTTTGGATTTTTGAAACAGGATTTCTCTGTATAACAGCCTTAGTTTTCCTGCAACTAGCTTTGTAGATGAGGCTGGCCTTGAACTCACAGAGATCCACCTGTCTATGCCTTCTGAGTGCTGGAATTAAAGGTGTGCTCCATTACCACCCAGGTTAGCTTTATTTCTTATCAATTACTGTGTTCATAAGTTTTCATGGGCCTCAAACAAGTGGCTTCTAGGTGAAGAATACATTTAAAGGGAAAATTGAACAAATTAAAAACAAAAATGTATGAAAATGTTAATTATACATTTATAACATTTTATTAACCTATTATTTCAGGTTCTCATCATTCTCTTTACTAATTCCTTTCTCCATTTAAGTTATTGTTGAATGTTTCCATATTACTTTAATATAGCCTAATTCCTCTCTGATTCCCGAATTATTATTCTCAAATGAATGTCATGTAACCTATTGAAAGAATGATGTATTGACACATATACATATTATTTATATAATTATTTAAAAATTCACTCTTACAATGAATAGTTTTTAGATTTTTTTATGTATCTGCATGATTTTCTTCTATGACATTATTTCTCACGGAGATTTTTATCATTTTGTTTATGCAGACTTAATTTGATTTTATACCAGTTAAAATGTTTTATTTTCAAAAAGCATTTTTAAAATATTTGTTTTAATCAAAATATTTTCATCTTTAAATTCTGTAGTCTTAACTGTATTTATTTTATGTGTAGGCATGTTTTACATATGTGTCTTTGCACTCCATGTGTGCCTTTTGCCCACAGAGGTCAGAGAGGGTGTACTGTCTGGTGGAACTAGAGTTAAAGATGGTTGTGAGCAACCCTGTAGGTAGTGGGAATAAAACCTACCTTGGTCCTCAATTGTTCTTAAACACTGAGTAATTTCACCTGGCTCTTTCATTTGGAGTTAAAAGCTCTAATATTTTCCTCTGTGTCAAAAGAAGCCATCTTTTAAGGAAATTGAAAACTGGAAAATCCATGTCTCTGGTTCTTTCAAGGGTAACATTTAGATATTTTCATAAACTCCGGTTGTTCTGATGTAATTTGTGAGCACTTGTTTGTGGATGGAATAATTGCAAGGAAGCACTTGTGGTGTGACTGAAAATGCACCATTAGGACATGAATGGGTTTTATCACAATTATACAATATCAAGAAGAATACAAAGTTGCTAGGGAACAAAAGGATTAGGGTCAGATTTGCTTCCCAAATATATACATAGTTGAAGTGAGTGTATATTTTTTCATTCCAGTGGCAGTTGGTCCCTTATGTCAGTTTTTCTACTAGTATTTTTGTGGTTTAAAAAAAAATCTGCAATAAATTTCCTGTTTTTTTTTTTTTTTTTTTAATCTGCCTTTTCACTAGACCAGTTGAAAATGGTGAAGAAGACAGTCAGACCTTTAATGTTATATAAACCATTCTCCTGATACATGCTGTTTCTGGGTACAAAAAAAACCTGAGTCTTTACCACAGTTTTACCTGGGGAAAATTCATCCAGCAGTGGACACAGGAGCCCAGATGTGGGTTCCCTGCTTTGTTTATTTTTTTTTTCTTGAGTGCTTTTTTTTTGTTTGTTTGATTGCTTGTTTGTTAAATATTTCTTTTAGATTTCAATTAAAATAATTATACGTTTTTCTTTGGGTTCACCTTCTTATTTAAGGGAGCCATTTTAGGGTTGGCAAGAACCTTGACTTTAGAGGGGTTCCCAGGGGTCCAGAGAGATGTCCCCAACTAGGTCCTTGGGCAGCTGAGGAGAGAGAGCCTGAAATGGCCCTATCCTATAGCTATACTAATGAATATCTTACATATCACCATAGAACCTTCACCTGGCGATGGATGGAGATAAAGACAGAGACCCACATTGAAGCAATGGACTGAGCTCCCAAGGTCCAAATGAGGAACAGAAGGAGGGAGAACATGAGCAAGGAAGTCAGGATCACGGGGGGGGGGGGGGGGGGGCACCCACCCACTGAGACAGTGGAGGCTGATCTATTGGGAGCTCACCAAGGCCAGCTGAACTGAGACTGAAAAAGCATGGGATAAAAACGGACTCTCTGAATATGGAGGACAATGAGGGCTGATGAGAAGCCAAGGACAATGGCACTGGGTTTTGATCCTACTTCATGTTCTGGCTTTGTGGGAGCCTAGCCAGTTTGGATGTTCACCTTACTAGACCAGGATGGAGGGGGGAGAACCTTGGACTTCCCACAGGGCAGGGAACCCTGACTGCTCTTCAGACTGAAGAGTGAGGGGGAGGTGAGTGGGGTGTTGGGAGTGGGGGGAAATGGAGGAAAAAGGGAGGCGGGGAGGAGGAAGAAATTTTTAATAAAAATAAATAATTAATAAATAAATAATTATACGTACCAGTGTTTTGTCTGCGTGTACACCATCTGAATTCGGGGCCTTTGAAGCCAGAAGATGGTGTTAAATCCCGTCAAACTGATGGTGTAGTTGCTAGCTACCTGTTGGGTACTGGTACCTAAAGCAGGGTCCTTTGTAAGAGCCCAAAGTATTATGAAAACTCAACCATTTCCCTCATCCCTGCACTCCTGATATTTTAAACTTGTGACAAGTGTTGAAATTAAATAACTAAAATTGTCAATCATTTTAATGATTGATATGTTGTAGCATATTTTATATATTACATTAGAATCCTGTCATAAAACGGAAGCATGAAAGTTTTTAGAATTCACTATTGCACAAAACTCAGATGGGACACATTCCAGTGTGTTGCTATATGGGAATATGTGATTTAAAGCTAAAGAATTACGTGAGAACTACCTTTTCTGATAGGCTAGAGAGGAGAAAAATGGAGAGTTTGTCACATAACTAACATTTGAAGGTAGGTTGTGCATCTCTGCATCTTATTCCTCCAGCTACTGGATGAAGATTCTATGATAATAGTTGGAGTATTCATCAACCTGATTACAGATGAAGGCCAGTTCAGGCACCCTCCACTATTGCTAGGAGTCATAGCTGGAGTCATCCTTGTGGATTCTTGGCATCGAGAATCCTTACCAATTGGGACAAATGGATGGGAGCTAGGCTGCTGGGAAGGTGATGGGGGGGGG
>NW_026067988.1:3516830-3519067 GCF_014885135.2 Alexandromys fortis
GGGGGGGGGGAGGGAGAACTGTGGTTGGATTCTAAATTGAAATTTTAAAAAATAAATTAAATAAATATTTGAAGTAGGCCATACCACACCAAACTCATTTTATCCTTCTGAGTGAATTTGAACGTTGTGGACCGATTGGATTAGAAAACAGTAAAATGAAATCATCATTTTACAAAGGAGAAAACATTCAAATCTTTTCTGGTTATCTTCTATAAAAGGAAAGATTGTATGCTAACAAAAAGTCAATATATTTCTTTATAATTTGACACAGCTAATATTAAGGTGACAGAAACAGATGGAGATGGCTCTGCAGAGATGGGGAATATGCAAATTCCCTTCCAATTGTTTCAATTTGCTGAATTAGGTTTAATTGTCATGTGTTATGAAGGCATGAGCTGTTGATCTGCATGGTGAATGCCGCCAAAGCAAGCACTTGGGAGGCAGACCCAAGGACAAGTGTGGTCCAGACAGCAATTTCCTGGCCAAGGTGGACTACAGAGTGAGATGTTGTGTCAACCAAAACCAACAAACAGAAAAACTCGAAAACAAACAGCCACCTCAAACAAAAACAAAACCAATCTCTCCCCCCACCCTAAAAAATTACCCTTCTGCTAACAAACAGCAGAAGTGTGAATGTGAAAAGTTTGAAGAGAAAATAAAGAAGAGATATTATTTTCTATGCTAGTGGAGAAAAGATATCATTGAAATTTCCATGTCAAGAATACAGTGCTTTAATTGTATGACTGGCTAATTCTTTCACAAAATGTTATCTGCCGAAGGAAAAAAAAATCCCATTAATCTCTTGAGTAAGGTTCATACCATGGCTTATTTTCACCAATGCAGAATGTTTTCCTTGGAACTGTTCTCTAAAGGAAAAGGATATTGAACAGCTCATGGAATATTCAGCTTGAGTAATTCCACAGGTTGTAAGCTAATAGTCTAGCACACACTGTGTATGTTCTAGAACTCTATCATTCAAATGTATCTCCCGTTTGCCAAGATGAGAACAACAAAACAAAACTCACTCTGCCTGTGCTAATAAGCAAGGATAATAATGAAATTTTCTGGCAGGACTTTAAATCCTGCCACCAAATAAATCCACTGTGAAGAAACGTTTTAATGTTCTTCAAAGCCTGAATGATTTAACACATTTTACACTCTTTAATACCCAAGCACAATACGAAAAGCTAAATATAGAACTGCAACCTTTACTTCAATTTTGTTGCTTATGTATTTAAACCTGACCATTAACACACTTTTGCTGATTTAATTTCCGACACAATCATACATAATTGCTTGCCATGTTGTATAATGTTCAATAAAGCAAAGCAGTGAAGCAAAAAATAGTGAGACCTCCGAGAAAGGTTAAAAGGAAGCCTGTATTAGGACAAGAGTGAATAACACCTCCATGCTAATTACTATCGCATGGCTAAGGCTTATAAATAGGGAAGACTTTAATTAGTGCCATTAAACATAAGTTTAAATTTTATATGGAAGGCAAATTAGGAAAACTTTGTAGTCTTTACTACCTTTTCTTGTAACTTCCAGTTTTACTCAAAAGTAATTCTCAGTAGACGAACAATATTACTTAAGGAGTATTTATATATGATACAACCACTGTATAAATTTTGTTTTTGCATTCTTTCAGCTACCTGGTTTTATTGGTATATCTACCTATCATCTTTGCCACATCATTTACCTATCACTCATCCTTGTTCTTTTCTGTGTATGTCTGTTTGTGTATTTGTGTGTCTCTGATAATGTCATCTTCAATTGCTGTACATTTTTCTCATGAAAATATTATTTCCCTCCTCTCTCTCCGTCTCCCCCTTTGCTCTTTCTCTGGGTGCAACAGTAGTGAGAAAAGCTCATGTAACAATGATAAAGGGTCTATGGTTAAGATGAGAATTTTCAATTGTGTTGAAGCACAAGAAAAACATAAGTACTCAAAGGAATGCAGACATGGCAGCAGCTCCTCAGTAGGGGTTGTATGCCATTTATCTTTGTTTTTCATGTGGGAATTTTTGGCTGACTTGATCTTTTGCAGGTTTTGTGCATGCAGCCACAACCAGTGTGCGTTCATGTATACAAAGGTCCTGCCATTATCAAATATATAAAAATTATATATTTGTATATAGTGCCAAAGTCCACTAACTGACTTTTGTAATATTTCTCCACCCCCTATTCTTTTTTTTTAAATTTTTTATTGAGAAAAAGAAAAAAAAAGTTTCTGCCTC
>NW_026067988.1:3519225-3546719 GCF_014885135.2 Alexandromys fortis
CTCTCCCCTCCGTCCATGTCTAGGAAGGTGAACATCCAATCTGGCTAGGCTCCACAAAGCCAGAACATGAAGTAGGATCAAAACCCCGTGCCATTGTCCTTGGCTTCTCAGCAGCCCTCACTGTTCGCCATGTTCAGAGAGTCCGGTTTTATCCCATGCTGTTTCAGTCACAGTACAGCTGGCCATTCTTAATCATGAGCACAGGTACCGGTAAACATTTTCAAAAATTATTCATTCTAAGCTATTGGAGTGTAATATATGTTATTATAATCTGCAGTCTCTTTACTTTATAAGAGTATATTAGAATTCATTGATTCTACTTAATTCTAACACAGCACCAGTTGGCTGACTTTTCATTTTCTCAAATTTTCCATTCTTTAGAGTCTCTCAATTTTCATTCTGCTTCAGTGGTTAATGCTGCAAATCTTTAATGAATTTCCTCATGTTGTGGTGACCCCCAACCATAAAATTAGTTCATTGTTACTTCATACCTGTAATTTCTGAACTCTAGTGTAAATATAAGATATTCATAATATCTGATATGCATCTCCTGTGAAAGAGTCATTTGACTCCACCAAAGAGTTTGGGAACAAAAGTTTGAGAACTATTTTCCCATCAATTTCTATGAGATCAATTATATTAATTTTATCCAATTTAATTTTTTAAATTTTAAAATTTTGTGTGCAAATGTTTATGCAATTGACAATTGGTCTGCTTCATTAGGCCTTTGGTTTTTGACACACTAGATACTGGGTTCTCACCGGGGTTTCTCTAGGATATCCTGTTGTACTGTATAATGGAGTTTCTGCAAGCATTGACCTGGCTAGCTCACCCTCTTAGGAAGAAGCAAAGCATGGGGCAAATTCTTATGCTCGATGTCCTTGGAGCCAAGTTGGCCACATCTACAGCACCAGAACCAGCTCTATTGTATTGTAGGGGCAGATCGGCAGAGTGATGCCGCTGGTGAGAAGCAGGGCCAACTCTATGGCTCATTTTATCTTAATGACAAGTTTCTCACCTGCCACAAGGTTTCAAAAGGTGGTGATGCCTTCAAACCACTATATAACAGATTAGGGGAGGGACAAGATCTTTCCTGCTTATCTTCTCCTGGCTGGTCCCTAACACCCTTATCAACTGGGTCATCTTTATTTTGTTGCCCAAGTGAGGAGAAGGACCTGCTCTCCTGAATGCTGTATCTGATGAGAGTCAGGTCAGTTAACTCGCCTGCAATGACTGGCAAATGGTGAGTGTGTAAGACATTTTTAATTGCCACCACATGGCAGAATAGGGGTGCTAGGCTAGCTATACCACTCTCGGGAACTCAGGGCTGGTTTACCTTTTACCTGCCAACTGGGCCAGACAATTGTACCAAGGTCAGATACAGGGTCCACTCTTCTGGGAGTGGCAGATGATGATAAATAACTAAATCCTGTGTGTATAGTAAAAAAAAAAAAAAAGAAACTTATTTTTTTATAGAAACTCTTTACCAAATGCTTGTGGCCTGTTACCTAAAGCTGGGTTCTGCTGAGTCAGAATATATAATAAAGATAAGGGTCTAAGGTGAATGAGTGAAATGCACAGAAGTTATGTAGAAGTCAAAAGCAGACTGACACTGGTGTTGGCACAGTGGTTACCTAAGATGGGTTTTATTGACCAAGAAGCCATGGTTAAGGGGAAAGAGGCTAGAACAAAAGTAAGAGTCAAGAGGACTTAGGTGAGACCTTGTCTTGCAGATTAACTATTTCCATTCCTGGGTTTTCAAATGCAAAATGGGTATAAATCTTCTTCAAAGAGGAGACAAGTCTGTATGGTTTCCATAGTATAAATTGTCAGTGTTTCTTAATAATAATATTTGTCTTTCTTCTTATGTTTTGTTTGGATTCCTTGGATATTTGAGATATTCTTTCTCAGAGCCTTTTTGAGTGAATATTTTCTCCAATTTTACATCATACCTCTTTTTAAATTCAGTTCATTGTTTCTTTAGTTTATTAGAAGCCCGTTGTTCTAATTTTGATTAGCTGATTTTTATTTAAATCCCTATCTCCTAAAATTTTTCAGACAAACATCATAAGCATGCATGCCAAATATATTTTATACTCAGCAGTTTTAATATAAAAGCAGAAGCTTGAGTCCTCACTCAAACTGCCATGAAGGGGACTTTGTGAAATACTGAGATTTGTACATATTAGTTCCCTAAGTTGTGACTTATAAATAACATAGGCTAAAATTATGAATTTTATATTTGAGGGAGTTAATAGGGAGGTTACTGTATGTATGTGTGATAAAGGTAAATCTTTATTTTCAGTTTAATGGGACCTTATATTTTGTATTAAATCAGTTCTATTAGTTATAAAAATTTAAATGCTAACTTCATATTTGGAATCATTACAAAGGAATAATGGCTATTCAAAATCTTTCTGAACTGATCAATACTGAGAATTACCTGTATTTACTTGATGTTCTCATATTGTAGAAGCAGATGTTCTGAAGTGAGATCTTAAGAGAGAGAGAGAGAAGGATTTATAGAATATGTTTGTTTTACCTTTGGATGAAATTTAAATAATGAGTAATATAGATCTATAGGTAAAAATGATATTAATATTTTTTTGACTTTACTAAATTAGCAAAGCATTATTTTAAAATGCTTTTGAGCTCACATTTAAAATCAATATTTTCTTAATACTATTATTGTTTAACTGCCTTTAAAAGCCCACACTGAAATTTTGATATATAAAAGCTTACTATAATAACCCAATTTTACTATTTTCTAAATAATATTTAATAACATCAAATGAGAAAGTGCTTAGACCTATTTGGCATAGTGGATTAAAGAGATGAATTAGCACAGAGAAATTCTTCCTTCAAATTTGACACAATAATTTTTTTAAACAGCATTTAGACATGTCAAAATTAGATTGTCTTTAAGAATCATACTCACAGATAACTTTCAACATGATCTTCAAAGGAAAAATGCTGTAGATATCCTAATATATTTTCATGAATATCACAAGTTGCAATTTGATGTTTGTACATAATGGTTTTGTTTAGTGAACAACAACGAGTAACTAGAAGATATCATTAAAATAGTAACCATTGTCTATCAAATTAAGTAATTTAGCAAGTAAAACTAGGGATGAAAGTCATTTTTTCCCTGTCTTTTTCTATGTCTCAACAAATCATGTCTGATTATAGCTCGGTTCCCTAGTATTTAAGTATTATCGAAAACAGTAATGAAAGAAGCCATGGAGCTACTTAATTATCCACACAGTAGGTGTCCAATGGAGAAGCTTCTTTTTAACCTTTTTCTCTGTGATAAGATAATTACTGTCTGGTGAAATTGCTACTAATACAAATATTCACTGATTGCAAACTGTGGCCTAAAGGCTGTTTCTGATAAAGGAAGCGCTGTGACCCTGTGGGGGTGCCATTGCTCATTTCTAAACAAATAAGGGCTCATCAACCAAAGACACATCAGTGTTTCCTTATCCAGAAAATTTAAATAAAATTAGAAGATAATTTCGGGTGAAGCATTCTGAATCCATTTGACTAGATCAAATCTGCCGTGGTGTTTCATACTTTTTATTTAAAATAAACCCAGATAATCACCCATGAGAAAATGCATCTGTATTAAGATAATTATCCTGTTAATATTTTCGTGAATTAGTTTGAAGATGGAATAATCCACTTGTCTCTCCAGGCAGTATTTCTAGGCCTCTATGATGCATGAGGAAACGTTTCCTTGCTCAGAGGAGTGGAATCAATTAGCACTTCCTTTAATATACTAAATACTCAACAAAAATTTGATGGCAAATACAAACAGATGGAAGTTGGATGCCTCATCAATTGAGCACTAAGGAGTAGTAAATATTTGACCCTTAGAGGTTTCACAGTCCTTCTGATTCCACAGTGGTGGAATTCTGCCCAATTTGTTCTTTATGCAGTAAAGTAACATTCTGCTCAGGAGTCTTGAACATCAGAAATTCATAGACTCTCCAATTTGTCTAACTATGAGAACAAGAATTCCTGATTAAAGCTCCTCATTATTAATCCATGGTGGATTAACAAAAAAGTGTCTACTCTTATGTGGCTAAGTGGATGAAAATGTATTCTAACAGCAAAATGGGTTTCTGTTCTCAGAATTCTTGGTACAGAACATATTAATGTAGAATTATTACTGTTTTCATATTCAAGATTAGGCCAGATCTCGAGTTTGGATGCTGGTGTGATGGCTTTGTAGGGATTCAGTAAAAGGGACTTAAGAAAACTTAGATATACAGCAATATTTAATTTCCTTGTCTCTCAATACTCCTAGCATGCCTTCTGCTATTGTTACTCCAAACTTAACAAATTCATTGTTCTATACACATTTTTCCTTGCCTCTAATTACTGAACATTGAATCTGGCTCAGCTCCAACAGCTTTATTTTCAGTTGTGAGAATAGAGAATTCTACCTTATTTCTCAGAACTTGGTATGGGGACAAACTGTAACAATGTCCTTGCTTTCTATTACGTTTATATAAAACTATCTCTTTCTCTTCCTACACAAATTTGCAGCAGTCGTTAACAATGTGTTTAACATTCATATTTATTTTTTTCTTCCCCTTATAACTCAAACTAAAACTTCACTTAGCAAATGCAGAATCTGATCATTTTTCTTCCACGTACATGTTTCCCTCAACAAGAATGATGATAGCTGCCAGACATTGGTGGCACACACCTTTAATCCCAGCACTCGGGAGACAGAGGCATGAGGATCTCTGTGAGTTCGAGACCAGCCTGCTCTACAGAGCAAGTTCCAGGACAGACTCTTAAACTACACAAAGAAATTATACCTTGAAAACTAGACAAATAAAAAAGAATGAATGATGACAGTTTCAAGTCTTTTGGGTTATTTGACCAACTAACATCTTTTTATTTTATTTTATTAAAGTGATGATTTTTATTTTACATACTATCCCAGTTTCCACTCACTACACTCCTCTCACTAAGCCAACATTTCCTGGACCCCACTTCCCATCCACTCCTCAGTGAGAATAAGGCCCCAATGGGGAGTCAACAAAGTAGGGCATACCACTTTGAGGCCTGACCTCATGTATCTAGGCTGAGCATGGCATCCCTCCACAGAGAATGAATGGGTCCTAAGAAGCCAATTCATGCACTAGGACTAAATCCTGCAGCCACTGCCAGTGGCTCCACAGATTGTCCAAGCCACACAACTGTAACACACATTCAGAGGTCCTATTTCAGTCCTATGCAAGTTCCTCCACTCTCATTCTGTGAGCTCCCATTAGCTCAGTTCTGCTGTTTCTATGGGTATCCTCTACATAGTATTGACCTCTTTCCTCATATTATTGCTCATCCCTGCATTCTAATGTACTCTGGGAGCGCGATCAAGTGATTGAACGCAGCTCTCTGCATCTGCTTCCATCAGTTGCTGGATGAAGGTTCTATGATAACAATTAAGGTAGTCATCAATCTGATTACAAGAGAAGGCCAGTTTTAGCACCCTCTCCACTTTTGCTTAGGATCTTAGCTGGAGTCAACCTGGTGGATTTCTGGGAATTTCCCTAGTGCCAGGCTTGCTAGCCATATAATGACTCCATAAATCAAGATATCTCTTTCCTTGCTCTTCCTCTCTGTCCTTCCACTATCTCAACCATCCCATTCCCTCATATTCTCTTCACCCTCATCCCTTTCCTCCTCACCCTCCCGTTCTCCTTTTGTCTCCCCTCCACTTTGTCTACCTCCTTCAATGCTGCCAATTAACTCAGGAGGGCTTGTTTATTACACCTTTCAAGAGAAGTTTACATTTGTCTCTCTTAGGAGTCTCTTTTTTACTTAGCTTGTCTGGGGTTGTGGACTATTGGGTGGTTTTCCTTTGCTTTATGTCTAATATTCACTTATGAGTGAGTACATTCTGGGCTTGGATAACCTCACTCAGAATGATTTTATCCATTTGCCTGCAAATTTCTTGATGTCACTGGTTTTTACAACTGAGTAATACTCCATTGTGTAAATGTACCACATTTTCTTTATCAGTTCTGTGATTGAGGGGCATCTAGGTGGTTCCCAGGTTCTGGCTATTATGGATAATGCTGTAATGAATTCTGAGCAATTGTCCTGGTGGTATAAGTGTACATTCTTTGGGTGTATGCTCAAGACAGGTATTGCTGGATCTTCATGTAGATTGATTACCAGTTTTCTGAGAAACTGCCATACTGATTTCCAAAGTGGCTTTACAAGTTTGCACTTTTACTATCAATAAAGGAGTGTTCTCCTTACACTACATCTTCTACAGCATAAACTATCATGGGTGCTTTTGATATTAGTCATTCTGACTGATATATCTCAGATTCATTTTGATTTAACTTTCTTTGATGGCTATGGATGTTGAGCAATTCTTTAAGATTTTTTTGCACCCTATTTTTAATTGGTCTATCTTGCATTTTGATGTGTAATTTCTTCCATATTTTATATATTTTTGGAGATTTCTCTTCTGTCTGATATGGGGTTGGTGAAGGTATTTTCTCATTCAGTAGACTCCCGTTTTATCTTATTGACTGTGTCCTTTGCTTTATGGAAGCTTATCAGTTTCAGGAGGTCCCCTTTATTTATTGTTGCTCTCAATATGTGTGTTACTGGTGCTATATTTAGGAAGTGGTTTTCTATTTTTCATGCATTCAAGGCTACTTCTCTCTTTCTCTTCTTTGAGGTTCAATGTGTTTGGATTTATGTTGAGATTTTTGATCCATTTGGACTTGAGTCTTGTTCATATGAATCTAATTGCATCCTTCAGATTAAAATTAATCAAAAAAGATCAAGTAGACCAACTAACTATTAATGATATGCTTATTCTTTATATCATAGTTTTTCTACAGATATTATGTAGTTTAACATGTAACTATTATTTGGTATTTTATTGAGATCCGATAATGCATACCTTTCATTTTCTGACTTATTTATATTTTAGATGGCTCAGGTATTAGTTATACCACGACTTCCTACACTTCACTGACTTTTAATGATAACCAACACTAATTGTTATATAAGTAAGTAGAGCTAAATTATGACAAAAATTTTGCCAGGAGAACATCAAATCTTTTAATTACTGATCTGGCAGCAGTTATATATAACAAGATGTTCTAGGCTTCTAATGTCATGGGCTCGCCTATTTGCAATATATGTAATCCATCTTTTGTGATGGCCACAGTCACACTTTCCTCTATGTATATCTCATGTTCTTGGCATCCCCATAATGCAGATCTTGCAATTGAAATTAGGTCATTTAAAAAAGTTAGGAAAGTAAAGTCTATTTGGCAATAGAAAGATACACAAGTTGGGGAATTCTGCAGAGATTCATGCCCCAACAAGCATCCTCTGGTCCCACAAGCTCATTATAGCCATGCATTTTTCATTTGTACAAGTACAGATGCCAGAACCATGTAAAGAGGCAACCAAATTCTTCTATCACCTTATAACATAGCCTGCCCCCTGAAATACAACTCTATTTGCCTTTGTGTGGTTTCCCTGGGAAACTATTTTCTCAGTCAGTTAATTATTGTTCACGTAAAATTTTCAGTGACATCTTGGTCAGGTTTTTCTATTAAAATGAATTTATATTTTCAGAATGAAGAGTTGGGATCTTGCACATAAACCTTTTTATTGCCCCAGTGAAGAGTTTTAGATATCTCTGTAAAAAATTCTGAAAACTTTAACAATTACAGAGACTTTGTTATCAGTACTCTCCTTGATTTCTCATGCAAATCTTTCAAAACATGACATTTATTTTTTTTTCCTCTTTTTCGGTTTTGCAACTAAAGATCTCAGTGAGACCAATGAGCAGGAGCCATGACATATCTTGAATTGAAATGTGTTTTAAAATGTCTTTGCCTCATAAACAAGTTACCTACATTGTAATTCAACCTCACCTGTCTTCTCAGGACTTGGGAACATTCTGCTATATCTTTATACAAAATACTTTATGTGTTCCTCAATCCAGTTCATAAGAGTATTCTTGGTTCTCAGTGCAAAATAATTACTCAGACATTTTGCTCTCTATCACATAGCATTATTGTCTTCCAATATCCCAAGAGAATTATCCATTGAGCCAGTCTTCATTCCAAAGCTCAAATTTCTCCACATTCCACCAATAAATCAGTTCCAAAGATCTACAATATTTTTATTAATTGATTTTCTCAATTTTATGGCATAATGAGGAAAGAAGAAGGGCTGAAAAAGTAGCCTGAAGGCAGTATGTACGTTGGCTAGAACTTTGAATGTACAGTTCAACAGAGTAAGAATGAGTGGTCTTCTGATCAAGAGGCAGGAGGTCACATTGGGTCCATAGTCAGGAAGCAGATTGAAACAGATGAATGTGCGCAACTTACATTCTCCTTTGTAATTTGACAAAGAACTCTATTCCATGTAATATTGCAACTCACCATTAAAACAAATCTCCTCATTTCAAAATATATAATATAGACACTCTCTCACAGATATGCTCATAGATTCCCTCCTCAGATTATTCTATATCTTTTTAAATTGTCAATGAATTTTAAACATCACAATGTACTTCTTTTTGAGGAATGTAGGAATAAGAATATTTTTACTTTATATTCTGAAACTTTTCTGCATATCCTTAATTTTAATGTACATTGAGACAGCTTTATTTAAAAATCACAGGATGAAGAATACTATAATCTAATTGGTAAATATTCTCACTGATTTTTCAACCCATTATTTTCTACTCAATTTTATGCAATTTTTGAAAAGTATTACTGATATCTTGCTTTTTCTGTCAGTTAGTTATATATCTTCTTGGCACAAGCTAGAGTTACCTGAAAGGAAGTCACCACAATTGAGAAAATACTTCCATAAGATTTGGCTGTCAAATATTCTATTTAGTGATTGATGCAAGAGGGCCCAACTCATTGTAGGTGGTACCATCTCTATATTGGTAGCCCTGGGTTTTGGAAGAAGGAAGGTTGAACAAGCCATGATGAGCAAACCATTAAGCAGCAACCATCAATAGTCTTTGAATCAGTTCCAGCCTCCAGGTACCTGATTTGTTTGAGTTCCTGTCTTTATTTTTTACAATGTTGAGACATTCTGTGGAAGTATAAACTATTTGTTTTTTGGTCATGGTGTTTCAGCAAAGCAATATAAGTGCTAACTAAGTCATTTTGATTTTCCATTCTTTCATTTGTATCTTAAGTCATTCGAATCTCACTTTAAAAAAAATCCTTAAAATAGAACTTCAGGTTATTTTGTATATCTTTTGTGAAAGAAGGACTTTTTGATGAAGATGAGGTTTCGACCATACAACTCATTTGTGTGTTTTATTTTTGTATGCTAGGTGTAAAGGAAAGAGTGGAACTAAAAGTATACAGGAACATACTCGTGAGAAAATAGCCTTTAGTTTTCATATAGTCAGTATTTCTCATCAAGGTTTTTCTAAATTTTCAATGATTGTATTTTTTTAAAGAATATATGTTTGCTGGGTGGTGGTGGCACACGCCTTTAATCCCAGCACTTGGGAGGCAGAAGCAGGCAGATCTCTGTGAGGTCGAGGCCAGCCTGGTCTAGAAGAGTTAGTTCCAGGACAGGAACCAAAAAGCTACAAAGAAACCCCGTCTTGAAAATAAAAAAAAAAGAATATATGTTTATATTTGAAGTATAATTTTAAATTTTTCATTACTATAAATAGTCTAATAAGTATATATTTGCCATGTATTTTCTTTAATACCAGATTATGGGTCAGTGTTTTTCATTAGTCCTTGGCCGTCTTCATTACCTTCCTTGTGCTCCAACATCATTGATCTTGTATCTGGCTCTGTACTAAAATATCATTGTGTAATTAGTGTTTTCAATGCTCAGGTTAGAAGCTGTTCTCCTAATATAATTTTTGTCCCTTGGTGAACTTACTCAATTAGCGTTGCTCTGTAAAATTAGTTTCAAATATTTCCTAGGACTATCTATTGCCACTTAATATCATTAGGGTAACTTTCCAAGGTCAATTTAACATTACTGTGTGATTTTAGAAATATTGACGAATTTCATTGCTCAGAAATGTATTTAAACAAAATGAAAACGAAAATGTATATAACTGCAGTAGGTTTTCATAAAAATTGATATAGTTTACACATTGTTTTAATAGTGTTCATTATTTGTGCAAAGAAATGCATTAATTGCAGTATTCTCATACATGTTTAAGATAGACTGGTTGTGTTTGCTCTGTATCTATTGTGCTCTCTTCAAAACTCCCCTATAAATCCCAGCAATTCAATTGACTCAAGCTACATATAATTATTCTGGAACTTTTCTCTCAATGTCCCACAATTTTGTTTCTCTTCAGAACTATAAGCATTTTAGGTTCAGATTTAATTCATCCTGGTTGATTCCTGGGAATTTCCCTAGGTACCAGGTTTCTCCCTTGCCCCATAATGTTTCCTTCTATCAAGATCTCTCTTTCATTTCTTTCCCTCCTGTCCCTCCCAATACTTTTTTCTGCCCCATATACTAATGTTCAAATCATCCATCCCTTCCTCTCTACCCCCTCCCTCTGGTTTACTCAGGTAATAAATTTCACCTTCCTAAGGTGAACCATGGGTCTTTCTTAATGTCTTCCTTGTTACATAGCTTCTATGGAGTTGGAGATTGCAATCTGGTTATCCATTGTTTTACATCTAATATTCACTTATGAGCTAAAGGATGCCATGTTTGTCTTTCTGGGTTTGGGTTATCTCAATCTGGATGATTTTTTTCTAGTTCTGTCCATTTGTCTGAGCATTTCAAGCTATTTTTTTTTAAGCTGAGTAAATGTTTCAGTGTATAAACGTACCACTTATTTTGATCTATTCATTGGTTGAGGGGGATCTAGGTTGTTTCTAGGTTCTGGCTATAATGAATAATGATGCTAGAAGCATAGTTGTGCAAGTGTCCTGGTGGTAGGATTAAGCATCCTCTGGGTATTTGTCTACGAGTGGTATTATTGATCTTAAGGTATATTGATTCTCAATTTTCTGAGAAACCATACTAGTATCCAAATTGGCTGTACTAGTTTGTACTCCCATCAGCAATGCAGCAGTGTTTCCCTTACTCCACATCCTCACCAACATAACCTGCCCTCAGACTTTTTTATCTTAAACATTCTGAAAGGTGTAAAATGGTACCTCAGAATTGTTTTGATTTGCGTTTCCCTGATGAAAAGTTTATTAGATATCATTTGCTCACAGAAAACTTCTTTTTTTAAAAGTATTTGTACAAAATGCTATGGTGATATATAAATTAAAATAAAGTATGCATGTCAGTGACTGAATTTTGTGCCTTTATAGGTCATATTTGAAGATTTCACTAAAATGTGAATCATTTGTACATGAGTCCATTAAGGAAGTAACTAAGGTTAAATGTCAAAAACTATGGGAGCTTAATCCTACAAAATTAGCAACCTAAAAAGAATTATGACTACCATGGGTTCACATGCCTAGGTGAAAAATTATATAATTTGTGAAAATTATATAATTTCACAATAATATATAATATAACATATAATATTATAATTATATAATTTCACAATTATAATTATATAATTTCACAATATATAAATTATATAATTTGTGAGAAATTATATAATTTGTGAAGAACAAATTAGCCTTACTCAAGGTATAAGACATACCTTACCAAAAGTAAACCCTGGCAGCATTTTGCCTGAGACACTAAGTGCAAATAAGCCTTTTATTCTATGCCACTGCCTCAGTTGTATTCTATCACAGCTTCCAGAGTAGAGAAATGTGATTGAATTGCGAGAGAAGCATGATAGAATAAAACACTTTCAAATAAAAATTATAATTACTGTGTTTATAAAATTAAAGATATTTAGTAATAACTTTATATTTGAAAAAATATATGAGTATATATTCATAATTATGGCATTTGTTTAATAACAAATTTCATTAAACTTCTTACAAATTCACTTTAATTTAAATGATTTTTAAGGTAATTTATTAAATGAAATTTATGTGTGTTCAAATAGGAATATAAATTTCAAATTCCATGACTCTAAGTATACAACAAAAAATATAATATATAAAAGAAACAAAACAGATTGAGACAAACCTGTGAAGTTTCCCAATTTAACACATTTAGCATAAAGGTTTAAAAAAACTCAAAGATAATCACTCATTGTCTAAGAGTTCCCGGAATGGATCTGACTTAACTGGTTGTGTCACAGCTCAGAACTATTGCCTAAAGGGGAGTTTTAACTAGGCCTGGGTTGTCACTTTCAAAGTATCTGAAGCTAATTGCACTATTTTATCAGAGAAACCCTTCCCAGGAGAAGAAAAGCCAAAGGGACATGTCAGGTTTTGTTCTTGTTCTCTACTTTACATTACCCTTTATTTAATTTAGTTTAAAATAGCCTCTAATGGTTGTAGTATTGACTTCATGATATTCATGATAAATTAAATGACTTCAGTCTTTGTTCTGTTTGTCTGTTGCCTTTCTTATATGTATATAAGTTTAAACTTTGCATCTCACATTTTTCCTAGATAAAATCTTCCAAATATCATGGGTAAAAATGGACATGGGTATTCTAGTTTATAATGACAGGGTTACAGGCAAGAACAGAAGGGAGGATAAGACCTGAAGGGATAGGCGTGGAAGAATAAATGAGAAAGTACTGGAATACATGTAATGGAAAAACAGATGGTGAAGCTGCTTTGTAAGAAGCATGGAGCCAATAAGATGAGGATAAGAAAAAAGAAATGGGAGAAGGGGATTTATAAAAACAAAGCATAATGACATAAATTTATGAAAATGTTAAAACAAAGCCTGCTACTTCTTGTTCTAATGTTACAAAGTTAAATAAAAGATAAAATAGAAAATATAGCCTATAAACTTTTCAGATGAAAAGCATGAATTTACCACAATGTTTTGTCCCCAACAAAAATTCTGATGTCAACAATGTCCATTTTTGAAGTAAAATTTATGGAACCAACCAAATGCAGAAATGCATGCATGGATAAATGAACAAATATATAAATAATAAATTTTCACAAGAACTGATGCATAAATGAGATTTTTGAATTATCAAGAGTACATAGAGCAGACCAAAAGGATTAAAATACTAGTACATTAGTAGATTAAAATACTAAATTCTTAGTTTGG
Organism: Alexandromys fortis; assembly: GCF_014885135.2. Classification (NCBI taxonomy): domain Eukaryota; kingdom Metazoa; phylum Chordata; class Mammalia; order Rodentia; family Cricetidae; genus Alexandromys; species Alexandromys fortis. The sequence continues at coordinate 3,532,390 of NW_026067988.1, forward strand.
TACATATAAGAAAAATATGAACTAATGGTCTAATTACTTTATCATCTGCTTTGCAATTAGGTAGGAATGCCTTATCAGCCAGCGTCATATTTTTAACTATTTGCAGAAAAATAAAATGATTATTTACAGATATTTCATCTGCTGCACAGGTCCTGATGTGACTATGTGCCCTTCACTTTGACAGACCTTTGTTACGCTGAGGCATTGAAAGTGAAAGGATATTAGATGCACACAAGGACTCAGAAGCAGTCACACTCTTCCTACAGTCATAAGGCATCTCTGTCTGCATGCTGTAGCAACGACGACTATACTTTAGCCTTCATTAGGTTGAATGTGTAGGGCTGCATGTTTAAAATGATCATACGTTTATCTGAGTGTATAGAATTGACTTAGACTCATCAGTGATGTCTTACAAATGCAGATACCATGTGAATGGAGCAGGTGGCCCCATTCACATCTCCAGCATTTTAGCTATAGTTCTTTATTTTGTTGAAGAAATTTCCAGTTTTTAGTACTTTACAACATGTTTGCTATGCAAACATTTTCTCATTAGGTTATTCTCCAAAATAAATGCCTAAACTACTGATTTTCCATATACAGGGTTATACTGCTTATACTACATTTATGTTTAAACACTTAGTTGCCATTTGAAAAAAAATGTATACTTATTCAGTGAAAATATGTCTTGAAGCATTATTAAATAATCTTAAATAGTTATGGATAACTTGTGCTGTTTGGAAGTTGAGACTATTCTCAGTCAAACAAAGCACCACACCCTAACTTCCCATACATACTAACTTTCACATGAAACTCACATTTATTTTTAAATCGCAGCACATCCTAAAAATCCAGCCTTTTACATAGGATGCCGTGCTAAAATATTACATTTATGTAGAATATTTAAACTCCCTTCAACTAACATTACCAGTGTTTCTGGCAGTAGTGAAACACTTCTTTGATTACTATAAATATTTTAAAAGCTACACTGGGCTTCTGTGAGTTTTCTAAGGTACCCTATGGTACTTTGATACACAAAGAGGTAGATCCCTAGAAATTTCTCATCTTTTCATTTATTTCAATCCTTGTGAAAAATTGATAAATTAAAAAGTGATAAATCCTATGCTTCCAAAGCTTAAAAGTACATACTAAATTTGCCCCACTTCTGCACAGTGGATATATGCATTTGTTTAACTAAGGATAGGGGATAAAAACATCTTTTATCATTAAAACTACTTAACTTTATGCACGTATTTAATAAATGTTATTCCACAATGATAAACTTCCAACATTCATCACTACCCATTTAACAGCCCACTCAGGTTACAATGCATTTCCCTACAGTAATTTTCTGATATCTATGCAGGTTATTTAAGTTAATCCACATATATTTCTGCTATAGACAAACGCACTAAAATAGATACGCCAATTACCCCTATAGGGAAATTCTTAAAGGCAATAATCAATCACATTTTATCAGACAGGAGGACCAATGGACCCAAATTGAAGACCTGGATATTAATCCACACACCTTTGAACACCTGATTATTGACAAACAATCAAAAAAATATCAAATGGAAAAAAGCATATTTAACAAATGGTGCTGGCATAACTGGATATCAACATTTAGAAGAATGAAAATAGACCCATATCTATCACCATGCACAAAATTCAAGTCCAATGGATCAAAGATCTCAACATAAAGCCAGCCACACTGAACCTTATATAATACAAAGTGATTATATAATTATATAATACAAAGAATACACTTGAATGCATTGGCACAGGAGACCACTTCCTAAATATAATCCCAGCAGCATAGACACTGAGATAAACAATTAATAAATGTGACTACATGAAATTGACAAGCTTCTGTAAAGCAAAGGACACGGTCAACAAGACAAAATGACAGCCTACAGAATGGGAAAAGATCTTCACTAACCCCACATCTCCAAATTATACAAAGAACTCAAGAAATTCATAATCAAGAGAACAGATAATCCAATAAAAATGGAGTACAGACCTAAACAGAGAACTCTCAACAGAGAAATCTAAAATGGCTAAAGACACTTAAGGTAATGTTCAACGTCCTTAGTCATCAAAGAAATGCAAATCAAAACAACTCTGAGATTCCATCTTACACCTGTAAGAATGGCCAAGATCAAAAAGAACCCAAAGAAAATCCTGAATATTTCTCCTGAATATTAAACTTCATCAGGCGATGAAAGGAGACAGAGACAGAGAACCACATTGGAGCACCGGACTGAAATCTCAAGGTCCAAATCAGGAGCAGAAGGAGAGAGAGCACAAGCAAGGAACTTAGGACTGGGAGGGGTGCACCCATACACTGAGACAATGGGGATCGGGAACTCACCAAGGCCAGCTGGCCTGGGTCTGAAAAAGCCTGGGTCAAAACTGGTCTCGCTGAACATAGCGGACAAGGAGGACTACTGAGACCTCAAGAACAATGGCAACGGGTTTTTGATTCTACTGGACCTAGTGGTTTTGTGGGAGCCTAGGCAGTTTCGTGGATGCTCACCTTACTAGACCTGGATGGAGGTGGGTGGTCCTTGGACTTCNGGTACAGACTTAAACAGAGAACTCTCAACAGAGGAATCTAAAATGGTTAAAAGACACTTAAGGAAATGCTCAGCATCTTTAGTCATCGGAGAAATGCAAATCAAAACAACTCTGAGATTCCATCTTACACCTGTAAGAATGGCCAAGAAAAAAAACACTGTTGACAATTTATGCTGGAGAGGTTGTGGGGAAAAGGGAACACTTCTGCATTGCTGATGAGAATGCAAGATGGTACAGCTGCTTTGGATGTCAGTGTGGTGATTTCTCAGAAAATTAGGAAACAACCTTCCTCAAGACCCAGTAATATCCCTTTTGGGTATATATCCAAAGGATGCTCAATCATGCCACAAGGACATGTGTTCAATGATGTTTATAGCAGCATTGTTTGTCAAAGGCAGAACCTGGAAACAACCTAAATCCCCCTCGACCAAAGAATTGATAAGGAAAATGTGGTATATTTACACAATGGAGTACTACACAGCAGAAAAAAATAATGACGTCTTGAATTTTACAGGCAAATGGATGGAGCTAGAAAACACCATTTTGAGTGAAGTAACACAGACCCAGAAAAAAAATCACATGTACTCACTCATAAGTGTTTTTTAAAACAGAAAACAAAACAAAACAAAACAAAACAAAAAAAACCCAGCCTACAAATCACAATCCCAGAGAACTTAGACTACAGTGAGGACACTAAGAGAGACATACATAGATCTAATCTTTATGGGAAGTAGAAGAAGACAAGATCTCCTGACTAAATTAGGAGCATGGGGAACTTGGGGGAGGCTTGAAGAGGAGGAGAGAGGCAGGGAGGTGAGTCTAGAAAATTGTAGAGCTCAATAAAAACCTATAATAAAAGAAAAATTTGAATGTTTTTCCCTTGTGTTTGTCTTAATTTATTTATTTTAAAATCTAACTACAAAAGTCTAGAAAGCATGAAACAACCCCAGTTTTAATGATGATTTTATAAAGTGCTTTCCATGAAGATTATGAAATATATTTACTGTTCATACATAAACATTAACCTTATTAGATAATCAAATGTTCAAAAGACTTTTTATAAGTAATGAGAATCACCACTGTGACTTAGGAACTAGACAGCCTCACTACTCCAACTGTCTTATAAAATAAGTGTTTTGCTTTCTTTTTGAAAATTTCAGAACCAAAATCATATATCAATTCCTACTTCAAACTTAATCAGTAAAGTATGTGAAAATAATCACCTCAGAAATTTCATAACAAGATATTTATCATGAAGGAGTGTTGGATTTTGTTGAATGCTTTTTCAGCATCTAATGAAATGATCACACTTTTTTCTTTCAATTTATTTATATGTTGGATTACATTGATGAATCTTTGTATGTTGAACTATCTCTGGGATGAAGCTGATTTGATTATGGTGTGTTGGGACTAATTGAGTCCTGGCCTTCAGCTGCTCTTCCCTGCTAGAGCCTTCTAATTGAAGTTACTAAAAGCTGTACTTTACCTAGAGGATCAGAGGATGGGATTTTCACCTGTTGGCCATTGACGGCTGTGTAAGCCTCCATGGTGCTATTAAAGAAGGGCTTTTGTACCAGTGATTGAAGGTCCATGTGTCGATCCGTCTCTGTGTGTGTTTCCTCAACCTCCAGCCCCTTACCCGAAGCTCATGAACTGGGTTCTAGCGAATAGAGTGCAGACGGGGGATGGGGCGGTGCAGCAATAGTGGATGAATTTTTTTGATGCATTCTTGGATTCAGTTTGCCAATATTTTATTGAGTATATTTGCATCTAAGTTCATGAGTGAGATTGGTCTGTAATTCTCCTTCTTAGTTGAATGTTTGAGTGGTTTAGTATCAGCGGAACTGTAACTCCATTAAGAGTTAGACAATGTTCCTTCTGTTTCTGTGATGTGGAACACTTTGAGGAATATAAGTATTAGCTCTTATTTACCAGGAACCCACAAAAATCACACCAGCTAAGACCTTAAGCAATCAAGAAGAGGGTACATGAACTGGCCTTGCCAAGTAGTCAGATAGGGGAGTATCTTAAATGTCACCATAGAAACTTCATCCAACAACTGATGGAAACAGAGACAGAGACTCACAGCAGAGCACTGGGCTGAGCTACCAAAGTCCAGTCAAAGAGTGTGAGGAGTGAGAATATGAGCAATGAAGTCAAGAGCATGATGAAGTCACCCATTATAACCGTTTACCTGTGCTAAGGGTATATCACCAACTCCAGCTGGACAGGGAAGGCTCCAGCATAGGACTGAACTAGATCCTCTGAATTTGTGTGACAATTGTATGATTGGGGCAGACTGCCGGGCTACTGGATTTATCCTTACTGCTTATACTGGCCTTTGGAGCCCATTCTCTTTGCATGGATATCTTGCACAACCTAGATATAGTAGCGAGGGCCTTGGTCTTTCCTCAAAGCAATATTCCTTACCTTCTCTGAGAAGTGGGTGGGGTGGAGTGGAAAAAGGAGGGTATGGGAGGAGGGGAGGTAGTGGGAACTGGGCTTGGTATGTAAAATAAATAGTTTGTTTTCTTTTTGAAAAATAAGAAAAAAAAAGAAAACAATATCATAACAATATTTGGTTTAAAGAGAAGTTATATTTTAAATAATTCTTCCAGAACAAGTACATCAAAGGTGCTAAAAAAAACGCTTGCAGATTAATCTGCCTTTGAACTTTGCCTTATTATTTAAAATGGATGAATAAATAACTACTTTGGGCCAGTTTTACATATTACCATAGAAGGGTTTAATTTCTCCTCTTTTTCACTTTGGATTTATACGTAGTAATTTGAGAATGTGCTAGACCTGCGAAGTCCTAGTTTGGAGGAGCTAGCTGAAACAGCTTAGAATCTGTTCTATTCTCCTCAGGGGGAAAAAAAAAAAACAAACTAAAGTTGAATACTTTAGCTCAGTGATTCTTATTGTTTCAGTGTGTGGTCAATAATGGTCCCTAGCTTCTGGAGACTTTCACTTGTGAACCCTCTGGTAATGAATTTCAGTCTTTTGTTCTTTGTTGATCCATATCTGTAACTAATATTAACAATTCTGTTTGATATGTGTGTTTTCTCTCCTGAATTTCCAGCACAGTCCTCACAGTTCAAGGGATATGTATCAGGGAATTAGTTACCATAGCATAAGTGACATTCTAACTCTCCATCATATTTGCAAAGTGTGTAATTGTAGAATATGTGTCATTCAAAGAATGAATGTTACTGCTCACTGAAATAATGGAATTTATTTTACTTTTCACATCTTCACATCATCTCTTAATCACATGAGACCAGATTTTTATGTCATGAAGCCCTTAATGTACTTCTTGTCAGTCAAGTAAGCATATTTGATGTGCGAATACTCTATTTAAATATAATAGAAATCATAGTAAATAGAATGAAGGTTTTGGAACTGGTGTGATTTTTGCCATAAATTACATAATTCAAATTACATATTTGAAGATTTCATGGGGAATTAATCCATTGTATTTAGGAATGAAAGACAGCATCACAAAATATCAAGGCCTTTCTCTCCGTGTCTCTATGACTGAATCTCTCTCTGCTTCTTTCTTTCTCTCTCACACACACATACACGCAAACACATTGAAACATACCCATACACAGAGATGTATCTTAGACTACACTATTTAACCTGGATATATTGCTATTTTCTTCCCTTTTATTGTTTCCTAAAGAATATTTCCTAAGGGGAAAAAAGTTTTTATTTTTTCTTAGGATCTGTATTAGAAAGTAAGGAAAAATTTTAGAAAATCCCTGCAGGCTATAACAGAACAGAAGTCCAAGTATAACTCACAACCAGGTTGAGATCATTGAAGAAGCTGCTTGACCTCCATAGTTAGTATCCTGACAACATAATATGGCTAAGAGTGATTGGTCGCTGGTCAGGTCAGTGACCATGTAACTGTAATAATTCCAGCTACTTAATATATAATCACATGGATGGGAGGTTTTATAAAACAGATAACCAGTTTGATAGAAAAATAATGTGTGGAATAGTAAATTTCAGAGACTCATCCAATCATGACCTTCTCAAAATCCATTTAACTAATACCTTGTTGAAGGTCTGGAGGCAAGGTGCATTTTTGTGAATGTCAATGGCTCATTCATCTTGTCTTTAATATATCTAAATTTAGACAATTGTGCTACTATTAAGAATCAGCTCCCCTTCTAAGTATGAAAGTCCACAGTCACTATATAGTGAATTATTGAATTTATGAAAGTAGAAATTTACAAAATGAAAGATATTAAGAATATTATTGTATAATAAGAACATTATGATGGTTTTAAATATAAATCATGCAGCACCCAAGACAAACAAGTTTTATACTTTTCTATGTTTATCTTCCTCAAAGGTAATAATCTGATGGTTATCAACATGTCAGTCACACCTGTTTCTCAACTTTATGTGATTAGAATGATCCACTGGTTACTATTTTGCTTTTGATATCTTTTGTTTAATACCTTCATGCTTGATACATTAATCTTCCAGATACAGGATTACAGGAATTTCTCACTGTTTAGTAGCATAACATTAGGTAACTGTACCACAATAAACAATCCATTCTACTCCCAAATGACACCTGGCCCAGTTACGCTTCTCATCAAATTTGAAAAACATCACCATAAACCTTCTGCCATTGTTTACTGATGCATGGTCTTGAAGTTTACTTTAGTAAAATAAGTGGCATTACGTTGTCAGGGCACATCAAAACGTTGCAGTAATGTATTACATCGCTTATTTTCCTGCACCTTCTAGTTTTTCCCTTTGTAGCCTCTCATTTAATCTCTCCTTGGCAGGAGAAGTAAAATGCATTCATTCAGTCTGGAGACCTGGATGGCCTTTAACTTTTGAACACATTTTCTATGTTTGTTTACCATTTTAACATTCTCTTTTGCGAAAACATTTTCAGGTTTTTGTTTAGCTTTGCTTCTGTTCCTCTGTCCTTTTGTTCTTTCCTTGGTGGCTAAGGATTCATTTTATTGTGTTTTAAATATGTTTGGAAATTTCTTTAAATATTATTCTATGCTGCCTTCCTATTTACTGTTTCTTAAGCACATCAGGACTTAGCTCTCTCTTCTCTCTCCCTTCCCGTGAGTGTATGTATGTATGTATGTATGTATGTATGTATGTATGTATGTATGTGTGTGTATGTATGTACATATATATGTATTTGTCTCTCTTTGTCTTTAGCATAATTCCTCACCTAATTATTTCATAACACAGTTTAAATGTAATGTATTAAATTAAATGTAGTAAATGATATGTTGAAATATTATTAAACATCTGTTTAGCTGAAAGGGAAGAAATAATAACCTCCAATGTTCTGAACAACAATAAGAACAATTTATCTTAAGCTAAACATTTGAAGTGAAGAATTTATCAGTATTTATGATTTGATGGCTTCATATTATATATGGATATATGTGTATGTTATACAGTCACATAATACTCAATGAAAGAGAGACTTACATATAGATCTAATCTACATGGGAAGTAGAAAAGGACAAGATCTCCTAGTAAATTGGGAGCATGGGGATCTTGGGGGAAGGTTGAAAGGGGAAGGGGAGAAATAGGGAGGGGAGCAGAGAAAAATGTAGAGCTCAATAAAAATCAATAAAAATAAGAAAAACCCAAAAATAATAAAATTAAATATCACCTAAAATAATCATATTTGTATTTTTGTATTTTAAATATTTATTTTTTAAAAAATAATTCAAGAAACCTACACTTTGGAATGAAGAATATCTTAATGCAAAATTAACAGAGAGTTTGTTTGAAATATAGCTCACTGGTGTAGTACTTGCCTAATGCTTTAAGGTCCTGAGCACACAGCTCAGCTCCACAACCACAACAGCACCCAGTTCACACATGTCAATCCTGAAGAAAATATGTAAAAGATAAAAAATATTTTTTTGAAACTGCATTCAAGTACTCCATAAAGGCATTTCATAACTGAATGATTTTCAATAAATTTGCTAGGCATGAAAGCAAGAACGGGAATATAACCCTTTCACGGGATACTTTCGTTACTGCATTAATTTAAAATTATTTCCACATGATAATTCCTGACCCTTGTGTAAATACAAGTATACACATATGTGGCATTTTTCCTTTCTAATCATTCTAATATCCTAGTATTATCTAACAACTTACTGCAAATAGTATTATGCAACATTGTGATATACCTTTCTACTCTGTAACTGGTAGATTAATCTCTCTTTTTCAGTTGTCTACCCATAAGTTAAAAGGTGAATAGAGTGTGACCTGTTAATAATAGAGTTGCTGAACAATGCCAATCTCCCATTGTAAAGCTATTAAAAATTAAAATGCTTCCACGTCTCCTTTCACTTCCAAATTGACTCCTTTTAGCTTTTAGGGGTTTTATTATTGGACTCATACAGGATGATGACAGAGAAACAAAAGGTTTTCCTCGGAGTATAAACAGCATATTGATAGCAGCAAAAAGAAAAAAAAAAACTGCATGGCAATGTCAATAATCATGTTAGTAGTATTAATACATGTTCATTATGTTAATGTTTTGTTGTCTTTATGGATAATGGGAGTTATAGTATCACAGAAAGAAGAAAATTCTAATCATGTGTGTATTATAAAGCCACATGCTTAAACATCATAGCTGTGTTTTATGTACATAAAACTTTAACATTTCAACACTATAAATATAATTAATTCTTGCTATTTTAAGTCCATATCTAAAAGCATATTTCCCTGCCTAATTTTACTAATAGTTAGCCATGATATTTTGCTTTTATAGTCTTTTGTTTCCTGAGTAGAGCTTCAGTAGCATGAAACACTCAGTACATACATTCCCTGCATGGGACAAGCTTTGTCTTTTTTGTCTCAACTATTATTCTAATCACGGGTCTTTAAAAACTTAATCTCTTAGAATGACATTTATGTTTTTCTTAATTGATGAATTTACTGCCTAAATGGGTCATGGGCGTGATATTGAAGTGCTGCCCTAAGCATATAAATGTTGTGATATAATCACAGTATGTTGATATTATATTCTGATAAAAAACTTTATAATTACTTAAATAATGTTTAGTGATTTGTGTGTGGTAGCATTTTCATCTTATCCCAGCCAAGGGGAGGTACAGGCAGTTTGTTCTTTATTCAGTATGGAATACATAGCAAGTTTGCAGCTAGCACAATATGAACATTTAATTGTTTTCTCAAAATGACAAAGAGGGAAAGAGGTAAAGAAGGATGAGAGAAAGAGAATATCACTTCCCAGAAAAAGATAAACATGTAATCCCTTCAAAATAAAACATGAATCACATAATCCTCAAAGTTTTCATTTCTAAGTTATGAAGTATCACATTTAATACATTTCTCTCAGTCTGTTGTGGCTTTTGATCTATTGATACCATCCATTTTAGAAAGCCATAAAAAGACAAAACAAAAAGTTTAATCTTATCGCTGAGATTTTGAATTTCTTCTCATTGTCCCCCTATGCATCTCTTTAGCATTTGTGTTACAAATGAAGCATTCATAACCACCAGGTTCTTTGGGTATTCCCTTTCTCCTAAACTACAACTTTGTATCGAATCTAGATTTAAAGTTATTTCTGAAAAAAATTCTTATCAATTTGTGTTAATATAAATATATATGTACTGTGTAAATAGATTCCTTCCTATAAAATGAAGTATAAATACGCTCTCTTAATACAGAGTATAAAATAGTTCTGTATCTCTACTAAATGAAGTACAGTAAATCAGAATCTTAGCATATACAGTATTCAGGATCTTTACCATAGTCTCCACATCATCAGCCCTAGATCATACATTTAGCTCTTCACAATTTCAACAGTTGTGTATTCTTAGATTTTATACTACTTTTCAACCTCATAATACTTTTGCTGACCTCATAATGTTAGCTTCTTGAAGAATCTGCCACATATCAACTACACATATTGTGGTACTTTTACTAAGTGGCTCTTGGGAAGACTTATCTCTCCTTTGCTCTAACAGCTTGTGAGTTTCAGGGAGGGCCCTTCAGGTCCTGGTTAGAGTGCAGAATTAGTCTGCTGGATTCTTGATTCTCTTGTTATTTCTGTTGTGTCTTCAGTTTTAGAAGTGTTGAGTTTGGTGGGTTTTGCTCAAAAATCTCAGCTCAGATATGATAAAGGAATATCTGGAAAAAAAAACTTTGCAAGTGTATAATGCAGCAACAAAGAATAATAGTTCAGGGAAGATGAGTTTCCCAGATGAACCCGAAATTAGTAAAGACCAGACTGCCCATATAGAAAGTATATGACATAGTTTTTGAAAGTTTGTAATTTTACTCAAATCAGAACTACATGTGTAGGGCTCACAGGTCAACAACCAAATTTCTATGTGGGGAATCATAAGGAGTTCCTACAGATTAATATTATATTTTACGTTGTAGAAGTTACAAACTTATTGCTAATTCGCTGGATTGTTTTAAATGGAAATATTCATAAGGTAAGCAATTCAGGCAATGTCTAGAAGGAATGGGATAAAGAGTGGCCTTTCATATCATGGCAAATCATATGTAATGATGGTTGAGGGATTCAGACCATATTATTAGAAATGTCTCTTTCCTTATTTCAACGTGTTTTTTGCCACTCCCACATCCTAATTCAGTTTTTGAATAGACAAATTTGGGATTCAGACCATATTATATATGTCTCTTTTATTTACTTAAGCATGTTCTTTTTTCCACTTCCATATTCTAATTGATATTTAGAATAAGTAAGTTTTTTGTTTGTTTGATTGATTTTTTACATTTCTTGGTAGTACTTGGGATCAAACCCAGGGTCTCTCACATCCTAGGTAAAAAAAAAAAAGTCTTTATGGGTCAAAGCAGAAAATATGCCATTGTTATATTTGTAGTCTTTATTTTAAAATCAAAGGGTTTTTTATCATCTAAATATTCTACCATATATATAAATATTCTTCAGTGCTCATACCATGATTGTTGATTCTGCAATGCATGCAACTTCTGTTGTTTATATTCCCTACTTGTTTTAGCTGATGTTCAAAAAGTTTCATTTGTAACTGTTAAAAGTCACATATATTATACTCTTTGGAATGCATTTTCACTTGTTTCTACAAGACACTGGGGTTAATTCCATTCATCATATGCAGAAAAAAAATCTCAGAATGCATTAAACACTTGTATGAAAATGTCCCCATGGGACTCTGTACCAGGAACAATGAATAAAATATATTAAAATAATATTTGAAATTATATTTGATATTATCTCAGTTCTACAACCATGTTAAATCTATTAAGGCATATTAGATGTAGTTTGCCATCCTTTATTGGGCGTCATCTAAATGCCCTTTTGTGGTAAGGTAAATGACACTGTTGGTAAAATGCTTGTTATGAAAGCATAAGAACCTAAGATCAATACATAAAATTTATAGCAGTGGTGAATATTTTTGCCTACCACCTCTAGCATAACTGGCAACCCCAGATGACTATTACATACAATCTCAAAGTATATAGAACATTTGACCACATGGATATTCCCACACACACACTCACAAGCAAGCAAACAAAAAACAAAAACAAAAACAATAACAATTCTTTTATCATGTGAATAAACTTTGTGTAGTTTTACAAGTCAATGTTTAGTTTGAATTAAGAACCAGTATATTTTCCACTGAATATAATGCAAGTGACAGCAGAAAGTGATAGTGATAACTCAATGTTTTATACAAAGGGAGGGGTTGGAATGAGTGGATAGGAGCATAGAGACCAGTAAGAATTAAATAATACAAACACATAACTTGAAGTTAGCCTGAGGGTAAAATTGTACTAGTATGAATACCACCACTGCCATGGATCTGAAATGTGTCCATGTTGAAATTCAGAATAAGCAGTGATATAGGAAATCCACAGGTCAGGTTATAGGTATGAACTTGGAAGTCATAAAAATACAATTATTTATTTAAAGCCAATAGGCAGATGCTAGTGGATGCAGACATGAAAGGGAAGAAATTCAAAGACAGAGTACTAGAACATTCCACTGTGAAGGCATGGAGTGAGCAGAAACTGGCAGGGAGGAATTCAGGGAACTAAGCAGGAAAATATTTGATATCAGAATACAAAGAATCTTCTACAAAAAAGAGAGAGTGATAATGAGAAAAACTGCTGATAACCGAGTTAGAGCAAAATGAAGGATAGCTAAATTGATTTATAAAGAACAGGATTGATGGCACATTAACAAACAATATCATAATTATGAGGTGGCATTAAAGTGGTTTACAGATAAAGAGTTTTTTAGAAAGTTGAAAATAAAATGAATGTACAAATAGAGACATTTGTATAAATAGCCATTATATCTATAGCATAAAAGGAGAAGGTCATACTTGGCATAAGAGAAGAATTGTACAATTGTTGGCCTAAATAGATTATGTATTGTATGGAGGTTATTATTTATTGTGGTTAGAAAAATAATTTTTAATACTGTCCTGAAAAATCAAGGTGAGTATAATGTAGTATGTGAGAATAACAGATGATATTAGGAGACAAGTATCTAATTTCTTACAAAGGAAGGAAAAATCAGTTGAGTCAAACATATAAGAATGAGACATGATGCCATTTTTGAGATATTCTCCTGTGAGTGTGACAATTTTCTCTATAAATTTGGAGTCAAACTTGCTATTTGAGCAGCAATTTATGAGCAACTCTGCCATTTGATGGAAGATAAAAAGCATAAAGCAATAACTTAAAAGGACAAAAGAGAAAACACATTTTTGAAACATAGGATGACCAACAAGAAACATCTATTGACACATAGAGTTGACAATTAGATAATAAAATTGATGGTAGCCAGGGTAATTAAGTTTTATATCATTTTCATGAAAAATGAGATAAAACAACCTAGCATCTAATTTCTTACAAAGGAAGCAAAAATTAGTGAGTGAGCAGATATAAGGATGAGACACAATTTCATTTTTTGGAAGTTCTCTTATAAATGTGACAATTTTCACTATAAATTTACACTATAAATTTGGAGCCAAACTTTTTATCTGTATAGAAATTTTCAGAAAGCTGAAAACTAAAAGCAATAAAAGCAATGTGTTGTGATATTTGTGATAAATGCAAAAGTTATTTTTAGAAGAGTGGGTTATGTTACGTCATATTATAAATTAGATATTTAATTCAAGACCAAACAAGTAGTTTGCTTCCAACAAGCTGGGAAAGTTATATAAGAATTTGATTAGAGAATAGATTTTTCAAACAGAATATGGAAGATCAAATTAGTGAATAAAGACAAGGATGGACAAATATAAAAGATATCCAATAACTTTTGAGAATTGCTAGTAAGCTTACAGTACTGACAGGCCACAATGTCCCAAGCAGATTATAGTCTCAGACCTCTCATTAGTTGATAATCATTTGCTAAATCATTGAAGTTTTTCAGTTTTTAACACACCAAGTAAAATGGCTTGTCCTTATTTTAAACAAGAACAATACCAAATATCTAATGTGCAATGTTAGGACAGATTTTGTTAGAAAGATTGATTTTGAAGGTGGACTGAACAGTGGACTGCAACTGAGAAAAATATTTTCCTATAGCTCATGTGTCAAATCATTCAAAATGATTCTATTTTAGAGAAAACAGAGAACAACAGTAAAAAAAAAAAAAACAACTCAGACACTGAAATGGACAGTTGTGTGGTGGGACAGTAAATCAAGGCACAGTTTGCTTTGGGGCTTGCCTCTTTATGTATGGGATTACTTTT
>NW_026067988.1:3547524-3566327 GCF_014885135.2 Alexandromys fortis
TTAATAAAGAAATAAATAAATTTAAAAAAAGAAAAAAAAATTTAAAAAAGATTGTTTTGATTTTAGGATAATCACATTTCAAAAACCTGGGATCATTAATGAGCTCTTAATTATTGACTCCTTAGTGAAAAACTAAAATGTTAGGAAATACAGAAACACATGTATATATAGGTATTTATATTTATATACAAAATGAAAACCTTAGAAATTTCCTCAATGGTAATAAAACACCATTTGTATAAATTTATCTATTATAAATTTTATGCTGTAGCTTTAGAAATAGTTTATAACTATATTATATATTTTAATTATCCAATTCTTTACATTCTCCAGAGATCTATAAATCCCCTACAATTACTTGCCCTTATTTCTAAGAAAAGAACTTAGTGTTGATGTAACATGACATTTTCTGGATAGATATTCACAAATATCTATTTATCCTAGAGAAGTCGCCAATGACAGTGAAAAAATAATTACATCCATGTCTAAATTGTCAAATGACATGGTTTCGAGAAGCATAGATGAGTGGTTATTTGCAAAAACATGGACAACTTACAGGCAGCTACAAAATGGGGGGGATCACTGTCTCTGGTACCCATTAATTTTTTTTTTCTTATCCTCCATGATGGAAATGCCTCTTAGTGGATGTTAGTGGTGCCAAACTTGTAAAGTTTTCAAGGAATTATGACTGCTCTAATTTTACAACGTAAGTGGCCACATTATGTCCAGAGGAGAGAGTTCACCTACAGGGGTAATATGGAGAAATTATAATTTTTAGTAACTATAGTAAAAGGCAAAATAGTTACAATTTTAATAATTATAAATTGTAAGAATCTCTAAGTAATACTGTGATGGTGTGAATAGGAATGGCCTCCATTGGCTCATATGTTTAAAAGATTATTCATTAGGGAATGGCACGACTTGATAGGGATTTTGAGGTGTGGCCGTGTTGGGGATAATGTGTCACTGGGCATAGGCTTTTGGGTTTCACGCCAATCCAGTGTCTCTGCCTGCTGCTTGCAGATCTTATTGTGGAACCATTTAGCTACTTCTCTAACATCATGTCTGCCTGCAGCAACCCATGATTCCTACCATGATGTCAGTGAACTACAAAGCAGCTTTATTGAATGGTATCCTTTATAAGAGCTGCCATGTAATGGCATCTCTTCACAGTAATAGAACATTAATTAAGACACATAATTTATGATATCCTTATCCCATTGAAAATAAAGACTAGAAACACTCTCAAGATATATAAAACTAAAATCAGGCAGTGGTGGTGCACAACTTTAATCCCAGCACTAAGAAGGCAGAAACAGGCAGATCTCTGTGAGTTTGAGGCCAGGCTGGTCTATAATAGCTAGTTCCAGGACAGCCTCCAAAATCTACTGAGAAACTCTATCGCAAAATAAGTGAATAAATAAATAAATAAAGTAAAAAAATAAGATTTTCATTCTTATTAAAATATATTCAACCTAGAGATTGAAGGAATGGCCAACAAATAACCAATCAAGCCTAAAAGCCATGCCAGGAGATCAAGCTCACAGCTGACCTTGCCTGGAGCACCAAGACCCACATACTTGATGACCCAGAAACCTACAATAGAACCAATCATGACTGGAGGAAAAAAATGTCAATGTAATGATGCCTAAATGCTGTACTTATATATGGCTGCCTCGCCCTGTAGTCCTCAGAGAAGCTTCATCCTGTAACAGGTGGAAACACACCAAAGATCCACAGGCAGTCTTTGGGCAGAGTTCAGGGAATCCTGAAGAACAGTGGGAGCAAAGATTGCACGAGTCACAGTGGGTGAAGGACACCACAAGATTGTTACTAGAAAAATATAAATTACTATGCAACAATTTTTTCAGGGTATATAAGTAAATACAACTCAGTAGCATTGAGAAATAAAACTGAAGTATCTATGTATTTTAAAAAAGATATCTTCCTTGCAACAGGTTTGACTTCATAATTAAAGCAAATACTATGATTGTTTATAAATGGATTACATGGTAGCTCATATTCTTTTAAAATGTATTCTATTATAAAACTATGTGAAATCACTGTCTCATGAAAACATTGAACAGAAGCATAATTGAGTTCTCTTGATTCTGATAAGTGAAAGGATCCAGTTACCTTTGCAATGAAACACACTCTAAAATTTGGAGAAATGGTTTCTAAGCTCTAATGTGTAGGCAACATTAGTAAATACAAGGCTAAGATTGCGACAAATGGTTAAATTTACCCAGTATACATTGTGTATTCACTGTAATAATTCCTAGAATAGCAATGCCAGTAAGCCTACCTATTATTGGCCCATCAGTTCCTTTGATGTTTTAAGGAATTTGATTAAAAAATTAAGTTCCTCAAATTTGATATGTAAAGGGGTATGTAGATTTTCATCATGTTATTGCCATGGTTGCCATAAATACTTTAATATTTGTAAGCAAAAGTGTAAGTTCCAAGATCTGACAATAATCAACAAATTTGATTATTCGAAAGTTTCACATAGTTTGGAAATGTTATTTATTTAGTAATTTAGTGTGTTAATATTTTCAGTAATTATTTTATTATATAACTACTTCATATGTTGAAACATTACTTTAATGTTTAAAATTATAATTGCACAATATGTGCATATTGTCCTATCAAAAGACATTTTGACAATTATTCTTAATTGCTCTTTCTGTAAGAAAACAAATCACAATTTAGAAAGTAAATAATAAGTATAGATTTAATATAATGCTATGAGGTTTCCAAATATTTACAGTTGCAACTATCATTAGAACTTATAATTTCAAAAATATGTTTCAGAATCATTAAAAATACAAAATTTTCATCTTAGTTTGTTAAATTTGATATATTTTATAACCCTTGCCTAAGTTATTAGAATCTAATGACATATTTATATTTGAGTTCATTTGGGTGAAACAGCAATAAAAATGTGATTATAAAATTGAGATAACTCACACCATTGTGCCTGATTTCACTTTGGTATGAGCTGCACCGTAAATTTACATTCTCTAAATTGGAGGTTTATCTCTTCACAGATTTCTCCTAAGCAAATGGCAACTGCACTTGAACTGGTTGTTACTGCATAATTTTATGAAATATTCATTTAAAAAATAAATGTAATTGTACCACTTTCTAGCAGAGAAAATGAAGCCATTCAACTATACTCAGCTCTCTCAGAGACATTCAAGTGAATATTACATATTTTCTACTGAGTGGTTGTGAGTATAATGAGATTCCACCTATTCCTAGTACATTTCTGGATAAAAAGAAGCCACCACTGTACAAGATCATTTTCAAAGTCATAGAAGAGTAGAAAATGACTAAGGTACACCAGTAATGAAAGCACAAGTAATATTGCTATTAAGGTTTTTTTTAACTATTTGGCACATATATTCAAATATATGAAAAGAAATGAGGACACACTTATTATTTTTTTCTTATTTAAATAATGAGAAAATATATAGGAAATGGATTTTAATGACCAGTTTTCTGGGACATAAAGATAACTTTAACTTTATATCCAATTAACACATTCAAACAAATACACATTTTACTTAGTAGAATAAGCACCAGCACCTTAACATCAATGTACCATTAAAAAATAAAACATTAACAATATATCTCATCTTTTATAACATTACTGGATATTCATATATAAATATATACAGAGAATATGTATTTTAAACTAAATTCAGTAATTATACTAAACCTAAACCTGGAGAGAAACCTTCTAGAATACTAATAATCTTTCTTTGCTTTTGATAATTTTTATGTATCATATTTAGATCATCTATCTCAATAATTGCTATGTATTCATGCAAGAACAAAAACACAGCACAAGGAATAGGGTTGATAGTGCTTCTAATTTCTTAGTATCTGAAGTCTTTTTTTTTTTTTTTTAATCTGGATATACTCAAAGTCATTGTATGTGTACATGTTTCAGACTTATTTTGTTTGTCCTGCTTAAAAGCCCCTTTGTAAAACTGAAATATTGTTTACATAATGATAAGCACTAGACACTGATTTCTTCTTTCTTACTTTTTCCTGGTATACCTGTCTGTAAGAACACTCAATCATAAGTGCACCACTCCAGTTTTTTTCCTATAGCTACTTGGCCTCTTACCTTGATTTTTTAAAAAATTTGTTCATTGCTGTGACAAATTGCCTTACAAAATTAAATCAAGAACTTTGCCCCTTGGGTTAATATAGAATCTAGCTCATGATGATAGGAAGTAATGTAAGAGGCTTATTATTAATCTTTCATATTGCATTTAAAGGAAGCATCATCATTCATCACCTGATGCTTTCATTCTCTTGCCAAGCTTAGCTCCCCTCTCTTTTCCTCCCTGGGTCTGGGTTATCTCACTTAGGATAGTGTCTTCTACTTCCAGACATTTGCAAGCAAAATTCAAGATGTCATTGTTTTTTACCGCTGAGTAGTAATATATTCATAGCAGCATTATTTGTAATAGCCAGAACCTGGAAACAACTTAGACGCCCCTCAATAGAAGAATGGATAAAGAAGGTGTGGCATATCTACACATTACAGTACTACTCAGCAGTAAAAAACAATGACATCTTGACCCAAAAATATGAGTATGGTATGTGCTGACTCATTAGTGGATTCTAGCCATAAACAAAGGACATTGAGCCTATGGTTTGTGACCATAGATAACCTAAGTAATAAGGTGACCCCAAAGAAAAACATATATACATCCTACTAAAAATTGGAAGCAGACAAAATAGCCAGGCAAAAGTTGGGAGCATGGGGGTGGGGGTGGGATGGAAGAAGGGGAGAGGGGGAGAGAGAAGGGAGAAGGGGAAGGTTGGAAAGCTCTTTGGGCAGTGGGATGGTTGAGATGGAAGAAGAGTGGATATGAGGGCAGGGAAGAGGATATCTTAATTAAGGGAGCCATTATTTCATCTTTTGAGAACTCTAGTTAATCTAAACCACATTTTGGAATTGAGTTGTTTTCTTGATAATAGGTTTTATTTTTAAATTTCTGTGTATTCTAGAGATTAGCCCTCCATCAGAAATATAATTAATAAGTATTTTTTACAATTTCTAGGCTGTGCCTTTGCCTAACTGATGGTGTGTTTTGCTGTGCAAAAAGTTTTTAGCTTGATGAAATCTCATCCACTAATTGTTTCTTTTAGTGGCTACTTTATCAAGTTTCTGTTCAGAAAGTTATGTTTTTGTATGAATTATTTCAACACTTTCTCTATTATGATATTCAGGGTAACAATCAAGTTCAATATTGAGATCCTTGGTTCATTTGGGGATTATTTCTGAGCCAGATAGGAAGTGTGGATCTCTTTTCATTCTCCTGCCATTATTCCTGTTGACTAACAGCATCTCTTGATGATTCTGTCTTTCTTCAGTATATATTTGGAGTTCTTTATTAAAAATCCAATAGGTATATAAAATTGTCTCTAAATTTTCAAATTTATTCTATCTTAGAAACTCTTTTTATGTTAATGCCATTCTGTTTTTATTACTACATGAACTACAAGAACAACTTGAAATCTATGATGGTGATATCTCTAGCCATTCTTTTATTCACTAGAATTGTTTTAGCTATTTGGCCCATGTATATGAATTTTATCAGTTTTTGTGAAGAATTGTGTTAAAATTTTGATATGTTTCAAAAATATTTAATTTAGTTTTTGAGATCATACCAATATTGCAACATTTCTCCCTTTCTTTACTTACCTTCAAAACCTCTTATATTCCCCCTCTTACTCTCTTTCAAATTCATGGCTTATTTTAAAATTATTTATTTTTACACACACACACACACACACACACACACAGAGACACAAACACACGCACTCCTAAATAGATAAATAAAGCTTGCTCAGCCTGTATAATGTTACGCGCGCGCGTGTGTGTGTGTGTGTGTGTGTGTGTGTGTGTGTTTTAGGGCTGACAATTTGGTCCTGACTGGCGAATTTTATGGAGAAAATTGAGTTTTAACATCACCCAGTCTTCATTCTGGAAGACACGTTAATGACTACTAATAAAAAAAGCTATATCACAGAAACCCCTGGGTTCTACTGTTCTCAACACCTATTTGCAAAATGTTTAATTTTCTCAGTATGACTTATTTATAATTTTAAGTGTCTACAAAATTTTGAGATGTTCCTTGCCAAATAAGAACAAAACCGAAATCTCATTACACAGTTAAAATACAGACAGATTCTCGTGCTGTGCAGTAGAATGTATTTCTTTATTCCTAATGGAGTTTTTGTGCTTATTCATCTTTTAGATATTACTCTGAAATTACTTTTGGCACTCAGAAAAATGGATGCCTACTTTTGTGAGCTTGGTTGGCTAACTGCTTACAATTTACAACAACTTAGAAAATTTCTAGGGAATTGGCTTTAGTGACTGTAATCACTCCACTTGGGAGATTATGTTTTCTAGCGGGAATTTCAAGGACTTTTACTGCCAATTACTGATACAACTGTACAAATTCTAGCCCTCATGTCTCATGATAAGAAAAATCTGGCCCCATAAATACTGTCGAAATCCTCATGGGATTAGCAAAGGACAGTGTTCAGCTGGGACTATTTAGGTGTTTGCTTACTCGAAGACCTTATGATGTTTGACTTACTGTCGTGCAGCTATCTCCTATAAGGTTTTAACCTACAAGTCACATGCATAAGAATATTCTTCTTGGGTTCCAGGTTTACGAAATACAACTAATACAGAAACCACTAACAAAATAAAATCAATCAGGATACAACTGTCCAAGCTGAAAAAATATTAAATGAAATTGAGGTGTTTAAATGAGCTTCCAGTTTTAAAATATATTTCAATATTAATTATAATACAATATTTAATTTAGTCATACATTTATTCTCTTGATTGTTATATCTCTCAGGAAGTAAAATAATCAACACCAGCTCTAAGAGGAAGCAAACATCTATACAGACAGAGGTAAAGACTGAGCTATGCCTGATGCTATTGACATTTTCCAATATTAGTCAGGCACCCCTCCCCCCGGTGATCCAAATCTTGAATAGTTTACCACCAATTATTTGTGTGTTTCTTATTATATAGATGCCTGTCAACAGGAAAATCCACTGTAAAATTATGATTTCAAAATACGTACCTGCATATCCTGACCATCTAAGTCCTCCACATTCTCATGACTCACTGAATGTTGACTCATGCAGCAAATCTCTGGCTTGTTCTGAGTGTATTGCATTGCAAACTGAGAGTCCAGGTTAGCGAAGCTACAAAATTCAGTTCTCAGTCTATACAGAATGGAAGTCTCTGTTTTTAAGCACTAGACAGTTTAACAAATTATCTTGCACATCACTGTAAGATAAGGCGCCTCTGTATCTCAGTCTTGTTATGCAGTCAAGAGTGTGGTGATGTTGTGAATCAAGAAAAAAGTATTAATATTCCGTGATCAGGGTATCCAAGTAAATAAAATGTGTTGTTATTGTCTTAATCAGGGTTCCTATTGCTGTGATAAAATACCATGAACAAACAAAAAAAAATAGTTTGGAGGGGGAAGGGATTATTTGGCCTATATGTCCACTGTGTTATTTATCACTGAAGGAAGTCGGGACAGGAACACAAGAAGGGCAGTGTCCTGGAGGCAGGAGCGGAAGCAGAGACCATGGATGGGGTGCTGCCTATTTTCTTGTCTCACGTGACTGCTCAGACTTCTTTCTTACAGATCCCAGAACTACCTTCCCTAGAATGACAGCATCTACCATGGGCTGGGTCCTCCCCCATTGATCCCAATTGGAGAAAATGCCTAACAGGTGTGGAGCTATCTCATCAACTGAGGCTCTTTGCTCTCTGATGACTCTAGCTTGTGTCAAGTTGACACACAAAACCATTCAGGATAGCTGTAATTCCATGTTGCTAGTCACATCAAAGAACTATTTTCTCATAATTTTTATAAATAAGAATTATAAAACTGATATCACTTTGACAGAGTTACATTTTAGCTCATATAGTTGCAACATCTGATGAAGAATATAATTGTGTAGAAAGAGACCATCGTTTTAGAGAGTGTGAATGGATCCATACAATTTGAAGATATATTTTCAGCATAATTTTAATACATTTTACTAATGGCATGTTTTACAGTAATGGAACAAATTTTATAAATCAAGCTTGTATCTAGAATATTTTGTTGTCAAATAACTATTAATTTCACATTTCAAATGTGTGTGTTATTTATAATAGGTATCAAGCTAAAGGCAATAAGAGCTCATTTATATTTATGGATTAAGAGGGGCTTAAGAGACAGAATAGACTAAAATATGTTTTAGGTATGGAAGCTAATAATATAGAAAGAGTAAGTGCATGTTTCCCATTGCTTCTACCACATAACCGGACAGAGAGCGCACAGAAGGACCTCCCGCAACAACCTCCAAAAGTTCTTTTATTGTACAGGAATGTTTTGGTTATCCTGGGCTTTTTGCTTTTCCATATGAAGTTGAGTGGGGATTCAAAAATAAGTACAAGGGCTAAAAGAAAAAAAATTTCAGGCATTAAAGGTAATATAAAGAAATTAATACATTTGTGAAAGAAAATGTTAAGGTATAAAAATTCCTGACACAAACCATCTGGGAAATCTGGCACAGTATGAAAATAGCAAACCTATGAATAATAGGAAAAAAGAAAGGAGAAGAGCATCAGTTCAAATGTCCAGAAAGCATTTTCAACAAAATCAAAGAAGAAAAATTCCCTAACCTAAAGGAAGAGACACCTGCAAGTTATGAGTATACAGTGTCGTTGGTTTTTCTTTGTTTTCCCACTTTCGTTTTCATTGGGTGTGCACCCCCTAACTCTCAAATTAATCACACAAGGAGGCTCACTCCTTCCTGTAAATCCCTGGCCTTAGCTTGACTCGTTTCTAACCAGCTTTTCTTAATTTAAACTATCCCATCTATCTTTGCCTTTGTTCTTGTACCTGTTTCTATTTCTGTATATCTTTTCTGTCCTTTTTCTTCACTTTAAGGTTGTGGGTCTGAGTGACTGGCTGCTAGAGTCCTCCTCTCTTCATTTTTTCCTCTCACTACTCCTCAATCCTCCTTTTTCTTCTTTTTCTATTTTTTTTCTGCCTGCCAGCCCTGACTATCATTTTTATGTGCAGCTCTCAGCCATTTGGTTCTTTATTAAATCCACCAGTTTTTAAACATGCAAAGAAACACAGCATCACACATTTAAAACAAATGCCACATAAAAGGATGCAACACATCTTTGCATCATTAAAACAAATGTTTGATAGCAAAAATACATGTAGCACATTATAAAATAATATTCTACAACAATACAGAACATCCAATGGAACCTGTAAATAAAGTCACCTCTCCGCATTATAACCAAAACACTAAACATACAGAATAAAGAAAGACTGGAAGGGGAAAAATACAAAGTAATATGTGATACTAGACATTTTTGAATTACGACTGACTTGTAATTCTAAACTCAGTGGAGACACTAAGGTCCAGAATGACTTAACTATAAGTGTTGGAAATCCAAAGAGACCACAGATGCCGGCCTAGATTACTGTGCACGAATAACATTCAGTCACCTTACATGGAGGAAATAGAATACTACATACATGAAAACATGTTAAATAATTTCACATCACTAAAACAAAGGAAGGAAACCACTAAAACACACACACATATACATACACAAAAAATATACACACACATACAAAATCACCATCACCACCCATATCAAATTAACAGGAAATAACAAATGTTACTTGTTAATGTCTATCAATATCAATCTCCTAAACTTCACGATAAGAAGACACAGATTAAAAGAATTGATACAAAACAGGAGCCATCGTTCTACTGCATTCGAGAACACACCAGAACATAAAGGACAGATATTTCCTTTGAGTAAAGGCTTTGAAAATGTTACTCAAAACAAAGGGACCTAAGATGAAAGCTGGTGCAGCCATTTTAATATGTAACAAAACAGACTTCAAACAAAAACTAATCAAAAGAATGGGGAAGGACATTACATATTCATCAAAGCAAAATTCCACTAAAACATGTTAACTCTTAACATTAGTCCCCAAACACAAAAGTACTCACCTTTGTAAAAAAAAAAAAAAAAAAAAAAAAAAAGCTACTACATCTGAAATTACAAACTCTTACATACTGATAGTAGGAAACTTCAGTACACCCATTCTCAACAATGAACATGTCATCCAGACAAAAACTAAATAAAAAAAATTGGTGCTAACTATCTTTTTAAGCAAAAAGAAAATAAGACATATTTTCACAGCATTCTCCCAAAACACAAAAGAATATACCTTCTTCTCACAACCTCATGAAACTTTTTTCAAGTTTACACAAAAATTTGAATACAAAGCAAGTCTCAACAGTGTCTTAGGGTTACTATTGCTATGTAGAGATACCATGACAACATGAACTCTTAATAAGGAAATTATTTTAATTAGGCGGCTAGCAGTTCAGAGGTCCAGTTTATTTTCATCACGGTGGGCCATGTAGGCATATAGACAGACATGGTGCTGAACAAGGAGGTGAAAATTCTACTTTTTTGATTTACAGGCAATAGGAAGTTTACAGGGACACTGCGCATGGTTTGAGCATATATGAGACCTCAAAGCTCATATATTTTGGAGATCAGTCCTCTGTCTGATGTGGGATTGTTGAATATCTTTTCCCATTCAGTAGTCTTCCTTTCTGTCTTATTGATTTCATTTATAAATTTATTTGTTTCATTTCCCTTTCAAAGACTACTATCTTCATAATGGCAATTTTGATATCGTTTTCTTGTGTTTCAGCTATGATTGTTATTTTAATATGGCTGGGCTCTGGTGATGTCATTTTGCCTTTTCTATTATTGTGTCCTTATACTGGTATTTATGTATTAGAATCTATGTGTTAATTCCTGCAGTGGATTTTCCTGTTGACAGGCATCTATATAATAGAGAAACACACAAATAATTGGTGGTAAACTATTCAAGATTTGGATCACTGGGGGGGGGGGAGGAGATAGGGAAATACAAAAGCACAACTTCATTCAAAATGATTTTCTCTGCTTTTTAAAGAAATAAACCAATACACTTAGTTTTGTTTGCTTCTTTACTTCTTGATACATATCACGTTGATTGACAGTTCCACACTAAATAGATCAACCTGTATTTAGTAAACACCTTGGAACAAAAATATTTTTATTAATTGAGTTTGTCATTTTCACAGAGTGAGCTTAGGAGATGCAGGTTTAAATTGATTCCTTAATTTGTAACTGTGGGATTTAGTCTGTACCTTTGACATCATTTAAATTCTTTGTATTCAATTTCAGAAGTTTCCGTAATTACTCTTCACCATACATGAGTTTGTGAAAAAAATGACAGTTGAATAAACTTCAAAATATGTACTTTCTAGTGGCACATAATTTATAATGTGATTTAAAAGGTTCTCCTTTGTATTTGCTGTAAAATGAATGATACTGTTAACTTTTCTTCAATACATACTAGAGGAAATGGTTGAATAATAACTATAATGGATGTGCCATTATGCTTTAAATGTTTGATGTCAAGACTTTAAACCCCTGGTTTCTTAATTAAAATATACTGTCTAAAATAAAGAAAACAGTGGTCTTGGTCAAATAATTGTTTTGCTAAATAAATTGTAAGGCATATGATTAAATATTAATCATGTCATTATATAATAAAAATAAATTACTTGTTTTACATGGAAGACTAAAGACAAAAAATATTTTAAATATTTTAAATTACCATTTTTAGTAATCAACTGTTTTTATATCTTATTATCTACTAGCATTTTATAGTAATAAGGGTGATAGATCAATCAGACAATAAAGTCTCATTTGCTTTTCAGACAGTTGTGCAATAGGCATAATCTTAGACACATTTTACTGATTTTCCTTAAGAAAAAAATGGCATTTTAAATAATAAACTCATAAATAATGTAGTTCAAGACAATATAAAGATGATTCTGCTTATATTTTCATTTAAGGAAAATATTTTTTTTCATTTTATGATATCTCTCTTCTGTGTATGACAATTTGATAATGATTCCAAGCACACCCTAGTTCACACAGAAGGATATGTTTCAACTAATCACCATAGTGAAGAACAATCTGAATCAACATAAATGAAAGTGCTAAAAATTTATAGGAGTGAAGCTGAGTTAATGTGCCATAAATCTGTCAAGATTTTACACAATAAGCATACTAAAACAGGATGCTGAGACAAAAGTAGCCATGAAAAAAAAAAAAAAAGAGGCATTATCATGTGGGTAAAGGATTCTCAGATTTAATATCTTGTCTGATTTATGCCTTTTGGCTCCTCATAAATAAATACTTCACCTGTCTACCCTCGTATTGTAGATCTTATCTAGAAACATTGATTATTTTTACCTCAAAAGTTAAATAATTTTACAATTAAAAGTCAATGATTTCTTATATATTTATGTTTATTAAAGAGAAATATGTGTACAAATAAAGCTATACTTTATTTAAATCACAAATATAATGTTGTTACAATTTAAATGCTGATTTCTTTTTACTACATCAGGAAAAATATAACTTAAATAATCTCTGTGTCTTACATCAGGAATGGATTGTTGTTTTAATCATTTTTATTTATCAATTGAATGTACTTACTGTGACCATTTTAATTAAAGGGGCACCAACAGGCTCATATATTTTAATATTTATTCAGTGGGGAGTGGTGCTATTTGAGAAGGATTAGGAGGTGTTGCCTTGTGTAAATAGGTGTGGCCTTTATGTAGAAAGTTGTTACTTGCCTAGAGGTGGTGGCACAAGCCTTTAATCCCAGCACTAGGGAGGCAGAGGCAGGCAGATTTCTGTGATTTTAAGGCCAGCCTGGTCTACAAGAGCTTGTTCCAGGACAGGCTCTAAAGCTACAGAGAAACCCTGTCTTGAAAACCCTGCTCCCCCAAAAAAGAAAGTGTGTTACTGGGGGTGGATTTTAGGTTTCAAAGACCACACCAGGCCTAAACATCCTCTGTCTGTATATTAGAATATAGCTTTCAATTAGACCTCTAGGAAATTGCCCACCTTGTTGGACACCTTGCTCCCAACTATCATGATAATGAACTAAGTTTCTGAAACTATAAGGCAGCCCCAATTTGAACTCTTTCCTTTCAAGAGTTGTCAGTGCTTTTCTTCATAGAAATAGAAGAGTGGCTAAGACCTCAACCTAACATTCGTAACCTACTCATATGTCATTATAGGATAGAATTCTTAATATCTTCCTGCTGTGTATTATGTGTGACTTGTTTTCTCAGAGTTTACTTTTTTATCAAATCATATTTTTCCTTTTATTAAAAATAGCCTTTTTCTCTTATTATACATCTTTATTGGAGTTTTCTCTGCCTCTCTTCTTCACAATTTCTCCCCAAATACCTTACTGTTCAGATACAATCCCTATCCATCTCTAGTTAGAAAACAAGCATGCTTATAAGCAATATTAAAAAAATAAAATAAAATATGGTATATTAAAATATAACAAAAATATACACCTAAGACCTGGACAAAAAATAAACAAATTGAAATTAGCCCTAGATAATGCACAAGAAAACTATTTGTTCCAGTGCTAGAATTTTTGGAATACCCTTCAGATTTGAATGCACTGGATATCTCTTCAAGCACAGCCTACACAATTTCTAATTAATTTCCTTAGAAGCAAAGTTAGTTCTTATTAGACAAATAAAAAGAGCAGCAGGTGTTGTGGGATGTCCTTCTGTATATGTGTTGCATTTATTGGTTGATGAATAAAGCTGTTTCTACTAATGGTTTAGCAGAGTACAGCCAAGTGGGAAATTAGAACAGAGATAGATAGATGATAGATAGATAGATAGATAGATAGATAGATAGATAGATAGATAGATAGATAGGGAGGAAGAGAAAGAGAGTAGGTGGAGTAGGGAGACACCATGTAGCTGCTCAAGAAGCAAGAGCTAACAAACCACAAGTCTCATGGCAAAGTATAAAATAGTAGAAATGGGTTAAATTAAGATATAAGAGCTAGGTAGAAATACACCTAAGTTTTTTGGCTCAACAATGCTGTAATTTTTATAGTTTCTATGTGATTATTTGAGTCTGAATGGCTGTGAAATGAACGAGCATTGGTCTACAAATAGATAAAAGAGTATATTATGCCTCTTGAAACTTTCTATTTAGACATCAAGATCTATAACATGGAAGCTTTACAAAGGAAAGGGGAATTGATAATGGAAATGGACATAAATAAAGAGGTAGATAGACACAGAATTAGTTAATGTGAAATCTTTTCTATGTGCATTTTATTCTAAGTTATAGTAAGAGAGAGCTTATAAATAAAAACCCAATTTAAACAACATATAAAAATATATTCTCATAATATTTCCACACAAATAAACCTAAGTTTCCACTATCCAACAACAAAGTTAATTGGAAGATTTTTCTGGCTATCCTGGGTTTTTTGTTTTTCCATATAAAGTTGATTATTGTCTTCTCCAGATCTGTGAAGAATTTTGATGGGATTTTGATGGGGATTGCATTGAATCTATAGATTGCTTTTGGTAGAATTGCCATTTTTACTATGTTGATCCTCCCAATCCAAGAGCAGGGGAGATCCTTCCATTTTCTGGTGTCCTCTTCAATTTCTTTCTTCAAAGACTTAAAGTTCTTGTCATATAGATCTTTCACTTCCTTGGTCAGAGTTACCCCAAGGTATTTTATGCTATTTGTGGCTATCGTGAAAGGTGATGCTTCTCTGATTCCCCTCTCTGTTTCCTTATCCTTAGTGTATAGGAAGGCCACTGATTTTTTGGAGTTGATCTGAATTCAGCAGTAACTTCTCACTCCGTAATGCAGTTACTTGTGGAGGTTGGCCCTCAGGTGAGAGTTAAACTCAATGACTCAAGTTCTGATTCCAGAAACAGTCTTTCCACTGTGTTTCAGATATAGCATTCTTTGAGTTTGACTCTGCTGCCAGCAACTCCTAACAGGTCCAACAGGTTATTTCTACACATCTGTGATTTACTTTAAAAAGCCCAAACACTTTAAAATGTTAACAAACTCTGGACTGAGTTAACTTGCATTCCTGCTTCAGTTCACATGGTAGCAGCCTTCGTAAGTCTTGCCTGCATACACATATTGAGGGATAAAGCCTATATTTCTATGGAGGTAGTATCACTAATTTAGTATGATTGAAGACACTGTAACAACCATAAAGCAGAATTCCAGCACCTCTCAGATATGGCCTAAGAGAAGTTCCTTCTTCCTAGGTACTCAATATTTGAAATAACTAAACTCAATAAAGGAAACCCAACAATTTTTTTCTTTCAATGAATGCTAATAAAACATGTTTTCTCCTATTAACCCCACATATAATAATGCAGTAATAACTCTGTCTAACCAAGTGAGGAAATAGTTTTGTGTGTCCTGAAAACCAGGTTTCTACACTTTGTTTCTGCAATAGTAATGATGTAGCCATACTATGGTTTTAAGCCCCATCTTGAGACCAGTTAACATTTTTAAAGAAGATTTCATGCTCAATCAAAAAGTTTCCAAGGAACTAGGCAGGGATAGAAACTTGGTAATAACTATATTCTCAGCAGAATTTGAAAACACTCTTATCTGAATAAAAGTTACAATGACCAGTGTCCTGGATACAGCCAATGAGTTTACACCGAAAGAAGTCCCCTCTCCAGCAGACATCTGAATAATTTGATGTGCAATGTGCCAGTGAGGTGATCAGTGTAATGATTAAATAATGACAGACCTTTTCTTTTCCCAGGCACATGTTCATCAGATCATCATGCATATTTTGTTTATAAAACAATAGTCATACACACACACATATATATAGTGTGTGTACACATTTATTATACCTTTATGAAATAGAAAAATATACAGAGTACAACCTATAAGAAAGTTTATCTAGATGACAAATCAATTTCTTCAGTAAAATATTTATGAAAATTGGGAAACTGGCAGAAGAGAGATAATTTACAAACCTTCCACGCATGATGGCACAGCATGTGTCACTGATACTGTCTTCAAGAACTCACTGATCCACTCTTCTCAAAAGTACAGTAACAAATACAAGGACACAGTTTGGTTTCAAATCACGTTGTCAGTATAACGAGATGGAGTAAAATGGCACAATGGAAAGAAAATTGAACGTAATATTTGGGATGTTCTGAAATGCTTTCTAAGTGCTGAAAGAAGATATTTGGGGAAGATTTCCTTTGAATAGGTGTTTGTAGATGGAAGGAAAAGGCACACTTGAGTTTGAGAAAATGATTTCTATTTTATGTAGAAACAGATTTATCCATTGACAGCTATGCTTGTGACTTTGTGTACCTTCAGTATATGCATTTAGCTGTCGCATTTCATTTGTTTAATTGTGGATGATGGCTTTAAGAACTATTAATATTTTCTGAACACAAAATAACTTTAATTTAGATATTTTGTTTCACTGACTTATCTGTGAATGATGGTTAGAAGGATTATAAAGTTATATAAAAACTTTATATATAACTTTTAACAATTCTATTACACTTTGCAAGGGAAGAGGTGTCCTAATGAGCAAAAAGGCATACTGCCTTATATTAATAGTTCTGGACACTTGAAACTGAAGTCAGCATGCCATTTATGTTCTTACCTTCTAAGAGTCATGTGAGAAAAACTTGTTCTAAACTTATTCTTTGGCTTGCTGTTAATTATTGCGGCTAGAATAAGTCATACTCAGCACAATAAGCTTATAGGTTTGATACTTTTCCTTCAAGTCGTGGAGTTGTTTGGGAAAGTGGAATGGAAGGCAAACTGGCAGTGTTTTGTCATTGAAGAGACAGCATTTGAGGTTTATATCCTAACCTCATTCTGTTCTAAGTTCACTGCTCCATGTTTGCTGCCTCTTTCTGCTTTAGTGGTACTCACCTTCCAGCAGCCACCAGTTAGGCTACCAGGCTACCATTCTTTCCTCAATATGATAGATGAGATAATTTTAAACTTCAAGTCACACTGAACACTTTCTCTCTCTCTCTCTCTCTCTCTCTCTCTCTCTCTCTCTCTCTCTCTCTCTCTCTCTCTCTCTCGTGTTTTGAGACAGGGTTTCTCTGTAGCTGAACACTTTTTCTATTAAGATACTTTGGTAAACCATTTTGCCCCAGTGATAGCTTACTTTTGGGGTTCGTTTATTCAAGTTCTCTTTTCTTAGAAGCACACAATCAGCCCAATAATGAGTTTTCACAAACACATTTTAATTTTTTTTATTTTTTATTTTTTTTTTCATTTTTGACATACTAAACACTTTCCTCTCTTCTCATTTACTCCCCTTATCTCCCATTTAACTCTCCATGTACTCTCTCTGTTTTTCATGAGGGTCAACAAAGCATGGCATATCAAGTTGAGGCAGGACCAAGCACCTTCCCCTGAATCAAGGCTTATTTCTGATTACAATAAAATCATCCCACACTAGCTCACTCGTATAATAAAGGTCCCTTTATTTAGTGGTAGATTCACAGATCACCAGTCTTCTTCATGAGCAGGGAAACAGGAGCTGAAACCAGCAGTCAAGTGGCTTCAAATGTTTTTTACATCTGTATATATAGTACATGTGGCCATGCCTTGAGTGAGCCAGTATCTTAAAGGCTATTGGCTAAGGGAGGTCCAACAGCAAAGGGTGGTTATTGCATCCCAACATGGGAAATATATTCCAAAACCTCAACTCATGTACAAGGAACAGGTGCTTATTCCATAACTAGGGGCCCCACAATACTGCCACAAATCTAGAGTAGCTATGATTAATTAGGACTTGAATATATAAATGTCATGCAGAAATAAATTACAGTAAATTAAATATATATTGTCTCATGTAATTTTAATTTGTTTTTGCTAAAAACATTTCAACAGATGCTGCTTTAAATTATATAATCGATTAATATTAACCCTAGTTTTTTATTGTCTATTCTTAATTCAATACACCTGATAAGTTGTCCTCTATGTTAATATATGTTGCTAAAATGGCAGGATTTTACTCTCTCTTCTGGTGAAAGCATAAATTAATATAGATATTGGGGGAAAGTAGAATTAAAATATCATCTACCTATCCCACTGTTCAGTATAAATTCAAAATAAATTAAAAAAGTATGTCAAAGGTGAATCTGATTATCAACTCAATTACAAAAACAGAAATGATTTAAGGGCCAGTTTGACAATAATTAGGAAACAAAAATATGATTATTCACTAACAAACTTTTGTTATTTATAATCATTAAATTAACTCAGCTACAAGAGCTAGTTCCAGGACAGGCAGGCTCCAAAGCTAGAGAGAATCCCTGTCTTGAAAAACAAAACATAAAAACAAACAAAAATTTGTCAGGCTCAAGTTGGTGAAGCAATTCTTACATCTCTGACCCATGGTAGGATTTTATTTAGAAAGGTTTCAACTATCTTTTTGTACGTTGTACACCTTGAGTAGGAAAAGTTAAAGGAATTACTCCTCAGAATTCAGTTTATGTCAATTATTTTTAAATAAAACCAACTTTTTCTTACTTGTGAATTTTATTCCATTTTGTTCCAATCTTTTTATATGACCTATTTTTAAAACCTCATGCATATTATTATTAATACTTTCTTTTCTGTTTATATTTGGAAAAGAATTACCTTTCAAGCACTTCTTTTTTTTTTAATATAATTTTTTTATTGAAAAAAAAAAGATTTCCGCCTCCTCCCCGCCTCCCATTTCCCTCCCCGTCTCCCTTTTCCCCCCTCCTCCCTCTCCTCTCCCCCT
>NW_026067988.1:3568401-3573376 GCF_014885135.2 Alexandromys fortis
AACCTCCTTAGCGATCAGGGAAATGCAAATCAAAACAACTTTGAGATATCATCTTACACCTGTCAGAATGGCTAAAATCAAAAACACCAATGATATCCTTTGCTGGAGAGGTTGTGGAGAAAGGGGTACCCTCATCCATTGCTGGTGGGAATGCAAACTTGTGCAACCACTTTGGAAAGCAGTGTGGCGGTTTCTCAAGCACTTCTTAGAAAAGGCCTTTCAAAACATTTAGAAGACTGATTGCATTTGCTTGAGTCATTCAGATTTTGATGTTGTTCAGAGTGATAACTCTGGCTTCTGATAACCAGTTAAAACATGAATCCCGGAGGCTGTCAGTGACTCAAAGTGCATCAGAACTACTTTTAACTACAAATGAGATGTCTATAAATGCCTGTCAATGCACTGAGGCTGCCAAGCATGACTTCAATGCTAGAAGTTGACAAGAACGATACCGAGGAAAAGATAGGGACAATTGTCATGCACTGAGAAAGATTTCTGTATACATATTTTACAGGCAAAACATTGGAAGGATGATGTACATATAAATATGTGTTTTACATAAATTTGCAAAAGATTTTTATTTTAGATTTCTCATGAACTCCTTGCTTCATAAAAACACTGGTTATCATATATAAATTTACATATTCTGCAAACTTCTTTGCAGCTTCAATCAAAATTGTTATGACATCTGGAATCTATGACATTTTTCAAATGGGTAACTAGAGGTGAACATCAATATTTTTTAATTACAGAAATATAAAATTAGTTATGTCCAGTTGCAGTAGGTAAAATTATTTTTCCTTGAAATGGCTTGGACACAATATATTTCTTCCATTAGCTCAACCATAAATCTGGTAATTTTGAAAATTTTATACATGATCTATAAAATTAAAACATAGTGGGCATTTGAGCATTTTCAAGATCTTAAATATACGGAAGTGAAATTTTCTAGAGCAATTAAGAACTGGAGACCCATGATGTCAGGCTTTTCCTGTAACAATGGATATTATAGATAACGGCTAAGGAAAAATCAGTAGGTAAGACAAAGTAAATAATCATTGGTTCATTGTTGAAGTGAATGAATTAATAATCAACAAATGAGAGAAGATATTCATTTGCTATGATTATCTCTAGTCACATTAATTTTCTGCCAACAACTTTATGGGAGAAAAAATCATTTTGTGTACATATATTATACCTTCTTTTTTCATCATTCTT
Source organism: Alexandromys fortis (assembly GCF_014885135.2). Lineage (NCBI taxonomy): Eukaryota > Metazoa > Chordata > Mammalia > Rodentia > Cricetidae > Alexandromys > Alexandromys fortis. The sequence goes on from NW_026067988.1 coordinate 3,569,620, forward strand.
TTATTTTATAAGAAGGTTATTTCCAGAGTTTAACAATTTTGAATGATGTTATAATAAACATTTCATGTAGCATAAGAGAGTGATGACAAAGATAGTGTCATACCTCACTTCAATTTATACTCTTGAACTATAGTAAACTAAAGACTACGACATTTGTACAAAAACACCCTTTGATGATTGGAACAAAGTAATAAAATAACATGAGTAAGATTAGGAACCAGATCCCCTTTTCTTCGTTCCTGATTTTTTTCATGACTTGAGGAAAGGCTAAAGGGTTAGATTCATGTAAGGAAGGACTTCATCATCTTGCATGCTACTCTGAGTCACATCTCTGACCCTGACAAGGAAGGCATGATTTCAAATTATAGAAACAGCTGGGCGGTGGTAGACCATGATTTTAATCTCAGCATATACGAGGCAAACTCAGATGGATCTCTGTGAGTTTGAGGCCAGCTTTAGCTACAGAGCAAGTTCCAGGGAATTCAAGCCTCTATTGTCAAAAAAAAAAAAAAAGTGCCATAAATAAATGTGTATATGATTACATATACACAATAGGTGCTATTAAGATTATTTTGGAAAATGCTCAGTGAATATTAAGAGTGCAACAAACACTGTTTTATTTCTCATGCATTTTTTTGTTATTTTAAAATCCTAAGTACAGTATTTGTTGCCTCATACTTAACTTGGTACCCAAACTTATTGTAAAAGTTTCACTTTCAAACAACCAAAACAAGGATAATGCCATCACAGAGCATTTTGTTGTTTTTAAATAGCTTTATGTAGAGTTTTCTCCCAGGCATAAAGGTATAAGGAGTGATAGTCTCCGAGCATTAATGTTCAGATGAAGAATCTATACATCTTCCTTCAGTGGATAAAAAGAGGCACTGCTTCTCAAATTATTCCCAACTTGATAGAGAGTGTACAAAAAGTGTTGTTTAAGAAGTAGAAAGTTGGCAAAAATGACAGTTCTTTCCAAAGTGTTTCAATGGAGTTTGATGCTATTTGTTTTGTTGTATTGTGAATTTCACCAATTGAACACCACTGTAATTTTCTGTGAGGTCAACCAGAGAAGCTTTTCAGTAGAGAAATATCATCTTATTTCCTTCCAGTCCATCACTCATCCACTTTAACATTTTCCATCAATGCCAGCACATAAGTTTCTGAAAAGTATATCCTAAGCTGTGTTCCTGTACCATTGTATGCCTTACAATTTCTGGCATGCTGGCTCTTGAGAGAGGAAGAGACTCTTTTCTTGAATGCACAATAGCCAGCAAATGGCCATTTAGTTTACCATTTTGAAGTTGTCTGTCCACTTTTTGTCTAGGTATGAGCATCATTTAAAGCATATATCAGATTTTGTAACCCTGATTCAGGAATCCCACTACAACCCCTAAACTGGGAGACATAAGATATATGCAGAGGATCTGCATGCCCTTTGCATGCTGTTACAGTCTCTCCGAGTTCATATTGGCAGGTTGATTTAAAGGCCTTGTTTTCTCAGTGTCCTTCATCCCCCCTGGCTTTTATGTTCCTTCTCCCTCCACTTCTGTGAGATTCCCTGAGCACTGAAGTAAGGAGTGTGATGTAGACAACTAATTTGGGGCTGAGCATTTTGAAGTCTTTGATTCTGCATATCTGGTTGCTGAGGGTTTCTAAATGCATTCTCATTTGCTATATTAAACTATGAGTCTAGTAGATTATCCATTAGAAAGAATTTTGAAGCTAAACCCATGTGAGTGTTACTGTGAAATTGTTCAACATGAGGACATTTTTCAACGTTGTGAAAAAGACAATATAGAACATAGACAATAATTAACTTATCTAGAAATTATAAATAAAGTCACATGAAAATGGAAAGCGGAAGTTTAATAGATTGAATTTTATTAAACGATCATAAATTATATTATTACTTAGTATGGAATTCAGAATCACAAACTATATTTAATAATCATTGTGGAATTGGGAAGGTAGAAGTGTCAGGGAGGAGTTTGGGGGGAGAAAATATTATATGACAATCATCAACTTTTTCTTTCAAAAAAATGTTTTCAGCAGACCTGAATTCTCATAATTTAGTTACATACATGTCAGAATTCTCAGTATCCATGGAGAAATTCATCTCAATTTTCATAAGTTAGTCATTTTGTTTATTTAAATGTGGTGTATTGTGGAATAGGAAAATATACCTCTAGTAATTTGTCATGACATATTTAAAAAATCAAAATAACATAAATATAAAAATAAAAAGTCAGTGGTCTTTTGGAGCCTTACTTTGCCCTATATTGTAAATTAAAATTAATCTATATCTAAAACCAGAACAAAAATTATTCAATGACATATATGTCTTCTTTATATTTTATATAATTCATATTAATTTTCATATATCCAGTTTAATTTTTAAAGTAGGTATAATGTGTCACTTTTGCTAATCACTCTACGTATCCTGTTCTTTGAATGTAGAATATTAGACTATTTCTCAATTCCCCAATGAACATACTCCCTGTATGTCAGGAGATGTGTCTCCATTGTTGGGAAGGAGGCCCATATTCTGGCATAGCTGTAATTTCTGAAGCTATAAACATGTGGTGAAGACCGGGAATTTTTACAGAAAAAAAAATATGAATGTATAACCTCTGCTCACTTCTTTTGCAGGTATGAGGAATCTATAGTACTTGGCAAATACTATTCTGCCTGGTGTGTGTAGTGTACTGTTGAGCAGAAATATCATTCTTAGATCTAGATACTGACTTAGTAGCAATCTCAAGTGGCCAATATGGAAAGATCATGGACTTAAAGCACAAAACAAGACAGATAAAATAAATCAAATAAACAAATCTATATAAATGAAATAAAATGAAGATAGCTTGAACAGGTTAATTTGAATGTCTATTGTATTTAAATAACTCTAAAAAGTTTTCTCATTTTATGTCAACTATTCTTACAAATAATTTCAGGCAGTAATGATTTTTAAAATTTTGGAAGATCATTATTAGACATCTTGATCTGAAGTTGTGTGTAATCATTCCAAGTACATATCTGTGATTAATGTTCTTGATCAATTTTATTGTACAATCAATAACATAACTGAAGCTATTCATGTAATATTGATATAATTTTATTTCTGAATATTTTATCTCATTGTCACAATTGTTATCTTAATATGTGTCATATTGTTGTACTAAATATATTTTATATAAAATATTTATCACAGAGGCTTTTAATACTTTTATCTCCCATTATTAATATGCTTGAGAAAAATCATATGGGCATTATCATTCTTTTCTAAGCAATATAAAAACTTTAAAATTCTGTAACTAATAATATGAAAGAATTCTCTAATGAGATACAATTAGAAAAGAATAGCTGTGAGTTTTTCTTGGAGTACCCAACTATAGAGGTGATGATGGGAGCGTTTACCCACTAGTGGACTCTGGTGTTCTTAGTGAGATATTCCGCATAATTCTGAAGTATTTGAATAATTGATCCCCAGTTGGTGCCTCTTTAGGAATAATTAGACACTGGTCCCATGTAAAGGAGACAGATTTTAGCCCTGAAACACTCAGATCATTTTCTCCTACTTCTTTGATTTTTAGTTTGTGATTTGAGGAGTGAGCTAGCAATTTTATCTGATGCCATGTTTATCTACTGCTGCCAGAATTCCCGGCCACAATGGAATTTTATCCCTCTACAACTACAAGCCTCAAATAAAATTTTGTCCTGATTTTCAATAAAGGAGCTAAAAGTATACAATGGAAGAAAG
>NW_026067988.1:3575371-3637009 GCF_014885135.2 Alexandromys fortis
AAAAAAAGTTGCCTGACCACGATGTTTTATAAAAGCAATAGGAAAGTATCTGCTATATTATCTAAGAGTTTACATGCATTCTACATTTGAGTTTTTAATTTTAATAATTTTGCCTATAAGAATTTGCTAAAACTTACAAATTTATAACACCACTTACTACAGAATAGAAACACAGTCATTTAAAACATCTAATATTCAAATAAAATTAAATAATTGGTCATTTAGATTATATTACTATATAAAATTAATGTATTTTTCTGCCTTTAATCTAACTGAAAATGATGTGCATTTTCAGCAAAAGCTCTTTGCTACGCACACAAAATAGTCCTTTCATTAAATCTATAGTAAGTAGGTCAAATACAAAGGTTTATGTTCTAATAAAGGCCTCGGATTCTTTTTGTTGGTTGAACAAGTATTATAACTACTTTGATTAAAAAAATACAGGTATATGAGAAAGATTATTGATGCAAAATGTTTAACCTTATTAATTTGGGTATAATTACATCAAAACAGTTAATATTTATTACTGTTCCTATATAGTAAATATTGAAGATGCAAAAAAAATAGTAGATAAAAGACTGTCTTTGAAACAGTTTACAAGCCATCTGAGATAGGAATTGGTTTATTTTGTATCATAATGTCTACAAAGAATAAAAATCTGAAATTTAGAAAACATTTTTGCCAGGTACTGTGGAATGTTTCATATATCTTGGGCAGAAGCAGAGAGAAAAGAAAGCCTTGTGAGATAAGGCTGGTGTTGCCTGGAATAAACATTAGTTTGGGTATGCCCTCATGAAAATGGTGTGAAATTGAAAGGTTTTTAAATGTGAAGAGGCACTATCTCCATAGAGCCTTGCTAACCAAAGGCAACCCTTCTCAGCTCAGTAGACAGCAAATGCCTGAGGCATATTCTAACGTGAAACTATTGTGCCCTGTGCAGAAGTCATTGCTACTGTCACCTTGGAGAATTTCAGTCTCCTGAAGTTTCAGGAAGCCAGGTGCATGGTCTTTGCCCTAAGTTATACAGCAGAAGGTCCTTCATGAAGACATCCTTCCTGAAACTTTTAAGTGTGCGCTTTCTTTTCTTCTTATTCTTGTCTTATTATCAATATATTTGTAATTAGTGTCCATATATTCCTTCCTTGAATGGAGTACATGTCAGCACATAGTGAACATTATTGGATAGAGAGGAATATTTGACAGTTGTCACATGTTGCAACTCAGCCGGCTTACTTTAAAAAACAAAACAAAACAAACAAACAATAACAACAACAACAACAACAAAAAAAAAACAGGTAAGCAACAAGGAAATACGAATGGAAATGGGGATAGCAACAGAATCCTGTTATGCGGCGAACTCCCTGACCAGCAGGAAGGAACAGCCACCAGACAAGGATTCTTCTCAAATCACGCTTTATTGGAGCCTCTTGGTTAAAGGGAGAGCAGGGAGCAAAGGACCCCTGAGCTGTAGCTGCTTATATAGGGAGTCTGCCTAGCAACCTTTGATACTTCAACTGCTTCTCTGGAGACCCACCGGCTGGAAAGAAAACAAACATCCTTGTCAATTACAGACCACAAGGAAGTTCCCCTGCCGGTCAGGGAGAGTGTGGGCAGCTAGATCACAACAACTCACCCTGTATTCTGGTGGAAGAACTGCAATCTCTATTATGGGAACGAATCGGACCTGGACTGGCAGATGCGCGCCTGCTGATGCTCCTGGCCACAGAATTGGCCCTAAGCACATATGCGAGAGACACGGTTCCACTGCATTGCCTAATGTGGAGTTATTTATCAAGCGAGGCCGGGGCCAAATGCCATCTTGTAATGGCGGCCACTCAAATCAGCTCCCAGCAGTGTTATCTCAATCAATCCCAGCACTAAAAAGGCAAAGAGAACAGAAATACTCCCACTCTTCTGATGCATATTAACTCGATTGTAAAACTCCAGAAACACTTGTTAGGCAGCAAATTATCCAACTAAGATTAAAAAAAAAAAATCCCTCTGAATTTTAATTATCTTACTTGTAAAGGTGAGTTCTAATATCTGTCCCCTAAAGTTTGAAAAAAAAAAAAACAGTAACATAGGGCAATACAAGAAACAAAGAATGGGTGATCACTGGTAATTTCTCTTGGCTTCTAAACAATTTGATCACTACACATTCTTGAACACTGGTAGAAATTTTGGCTTGCTTTAAATAAATAAATTTATGTTGATTAATGCAGTCCTAGGAATTATAATATATTATTATAAGCCTCAGTTTTTTTATGTTATATAAGAATTCATTTTAATAATCCCAGAAATCAGAATAAGCTTATTACAAACATTAAGTGATAGCATCACCTAGAGTATCTGAGGGCCTCATTTGGTTAGCTATCAATAATAACTAAGGACTTCTGTCACACAGTGTCCGAGTGGTCCACTGAACCAATGTGCTGAGCAGAAAAAGAGCCTCCAGACAAGGGCAGTTTGGCAGACAGCCTGGCTGTAGTTTTAAGAGACTAAGTAGAAAACTGTTAAGCCATGGCTAGCCTGGAAAACTGAACCTGAAGGAGGGTAAAATGTAGTGCATTACCTAAGACCTTAAACGGTGGTAACTTTTCTATGTAGAATAGGAAAGTGAAAAGGCAACATTTAAGCTTAAATAGTGCATACGTTTTCAAATAAAATGCTACTATTAATGTTTATCATAGTAATGACATTACATAATTTGATTACATAATCATTAGCACTAACAAATTTTAATAATCTTATCTTTGTAGTACTATATCAAATATTAACTTAGTTTAATGTTAGTGAGGTCCAAAGTTCTATGTTGCTTTGGAAGATAACTTGAATTACCATCTTTCTATATATAAACTTTTATGAGATTGGAAGCAACCTTTCTCAGCTAAGAAAATGCTTTCACATATTTAAGTATAAAATAATTATTTCAAGAACATATATATATATATATATATATTTCATTTATCTCTTAGCATCATATTTATCTTAATTATTTTTATTTGTTATTGCAGAATATATTGGCAGTTTGAGCTTCCAATTTACATAACAATAATGATGTTATTCTGCATATAATTGTTCCTTGTGTCTTTTTGTGTAGACATCAGTTCCTGAAAGAATGTGAATAACATGATCATAAACATCCCTAATTAAGCCATAATACACAACAGATCATGAATTGCGTTATAATATGTTATGCCTAGGTTGTTGCTATGCATTATGCTAAAGGCTCTGAGACAGTGAATTATGTAAGCATGAATTAACTCTAAGTTACTCAGGTCTAAGAGTGTTCGACTTCGGGAAATAGTGAATTGGCTTGATAATTAAGTAAAGAGATTAGTTGTGTCTTTTATTCTGTTTTAACATTATAGATACAGGAAAGAATATAACATTGCTTAGAAATAAATTACATTAAAATGAAGTAAAATATAAAATATAATTTTTTTAAAATAAAAACTAAAGTGGATTGTTGTATATGCTTTTATATTTCTCACATGCTTTGTCAAAGTGGTCTCCTATCATTATGACCTTTTGCATACCAGTACTATTTCTGTTAATCAGATAAGGTCAATTATTATGCATTTGCATGGAAAATAATGATTGACATAAAATTAGCAGATAAAATATAGAGATTAATATTTTTCACATTACTGGATTTAATAAAATAAACACACATACATACACACATAGAAACATACATACATATATTAATAATTCCTAACTAAATGTCATTGCCTGGTCACATAAGTACATTCCTCCAAAAAGAAGTATGATATTTAAAAAATGAAACTATATTTCTCTGAACTCTGTATCATTTTATTTTAGCATTCCTTAGAGCTTCATTTCACTATAGAAGTTGATCTTCCGCTGTCCTAAAAGTTAAAGACAATATATCATAACTGTTGACATCATAGGTGCTGGTGTTGATAAAACTCAATCTAACATCTGAAATTATTTATATATTACATTGAAGAAATACCAGAAGTGTTGTTAGTTTCATTGTCATACTTATTGGATGAAAGACAGTACTTTATTTGTTTTCTAAATTAATATTTGAAAATTTAACTCAGAATACATTACCATAGTAAGCACTCAGCAAATGTGACTTTGTTTTGTTAATACTGTTGTTATTGACTTTACTGGGAGACAATGCTTCATAAATTTTTTCATGTACTTCATGGCTCACAAAGTATATTAAATGGCAAACATTCCCTTGAAGATAGAAATACTACTTTAAACATATTTACAAACTTGTGCTCCTTGGAGCCATTCATTTATATTGTAAGATTAATGACCCCAGAAATGTCTTTCTCTCCACCCAGAATAATCTCCCTTATTGCAGCATTTTAGTAACTGGGAAGCATTTCCTTCACTTCTGTGGTGAGTAATTACTGAGGAAGATGTGACAGATGGTAAATGTCCATATTAAAAGACAAAGTTTCTTGAATTAGATTTTTCCCTACCTTTAGTTACATGTTCATGAAACATCTGAATTGTAAAGCAATGCTTAGGGACTGTGTCACTGTTATGGAGAAGCAACAAAAATATAAATTCTCCTCATTTGAAATATATGCTCGGCTTATAGTGTTTGGTCACATATGAATAATTACATGGCTTCTGAAAGGAATAAATATTGCTGTCCGTGGCTTAAAATTCTTATTAAAAGTTTAAACTTGTTGAGGAATGTTTCTGAATCATGTTTTGGATGAACCATATTGAAGGGTCTTATTGAAATAGTTGTTTAATTAACATGCTTGTTGAGAAATGTATTGTTGCCAGAACATCAATAAGGTATTAGACCCAAAGTTTGAGGGTAATTTCAGATCATAACTGTTAAATTATCATTAACAATTGAAAAATTAAACATTTATAATTCCAATGCTGCCAATTTTATTATTTCTAAATATTTCATGAATACTTTGTATTTTTTTTTTTTTTTTTACTTATCTTAGTTAGGATATCTATTGCTGTGATGAAACCTCGTGACCAAAGAACAACTTGGTGAGGTTAGAGCTTATTTGGCTTACATTTCAGCTTTGCTGCTCCTCACTGAGGAAGTCAGAACAGGAATTCAAACCAAACCAGGATTCTGAAGGCAAGACCTGATGCAGAGACCCTGGAGGGGAGTTGCTTACCAGTTTGCTTCCCATGGCTTGTTCAGACTTCTTTCTTAAAGTACCCAGGAACACCAGCCCAGGGATGACACCACCCACCAGGGACTGGCTCTCCCCCATTGAATACGAATTGAGAGAATGCCTTACAGATGGATGTCATGGAGGCATATCCTTAACTGAGGTTCTTCCTCTCTGATGATTCTAACTCACGTCAAGTTGACACACAAAACCAGGTAATACAATAGTTTACTTTTTATTTTAATTTTTACATGTATAGCTGTTTTGCCTGCCTATATTTCTGAGTACAATGGCAGACCTCATGCCCAAGAAGGCCAGAAGGGGTGTTAGATTCCTGGAACTGGATTTTTGCGAAGCAGCATAATGCTGGGAATTAAATCTGCATTTTGAAAGATCAACTATTGTGTTTAACCACTGGGTAATCTCTTTAGCTGCCATAAAATATGTTCTGCTTCTATTGATGCCCAATTACTTCCCATAACTCTTCCCAGATACACCTTCCATTTGTGTATCCACTAAACTTTGTGTTACCTCTTTTCAAATAAATCATTTAATATTTAGGAGCATATACGTTATTTGCTGTGTTTTATCGGGTGGTGCACAGTCCACTTAAGAGAATCACACCCTTAAAGAAAACTGACTCTCCTTCAGACTCCACTGATGTTCCATAGCAACTCACTTAGGGTTTGCTGCTTTGGTCTCTCTTCCAATATCAGGTTTTAATGTAGAATGTATGGATTGGCTTAATCTTGTCTGGTTCTTGTGCAAGCAACCACAGCTGATGATTGTTCACAATTGCTATGATTCTCCTAATTTTTTATCTTCCCTTGTGCATCAGTCTCTGAGCTTTGGGAAAGAAATGCAACATAGATATTCCATTTGTGGCTAAGCCCCACACGCATTTTATTCTTTGTACTTTGACCAATTGTGAATTTCTGTGTTATCACTACCGCACAAAGAAATTTCACTGGTGAGATATGAGATCTTCACCAATCAATGGATCACTACATATAAAATTAGGCAGCAGTTGGGTATTATCTTGATTCAGTAAAATAAATTAGTTTGTTTACACATGTGACTTGTGGGCTTCTCAGCATGTGATTCTAAAAAGATTTGAAATAACACACTTGTGTTACCTTCTTTGAATCAGACCTAAATCAAATCAGAAAAAAAAAACTTCTTAGCTTCATATTATTATTGTTTCAAAAGCATATCTTGCCATGCTCATCTTTATTGTATTTCACAAGGTTCAGAGATAGGTAAATTGTTGATGACTCTTTTTTGCTACCATCAGCCCTGTAACACTTATGAGCGATTTGAGAGAGAGCCAACAGGGAGAAAGCTTTGTGCTCAGGTCAGATTGACAGCTTCATGAGCAGAAGAATTGTGTATGTGTCTTCAGCAATATGTAATTATTTTGAGCTTATGGTTGTAACCAAACGCAACAGCTATAGTCTGTATTGTGTTTTGTGTCACTAGGACATCTCACACAGCTGTAGGTGAGGTATCACACACCTGAAACACTAGTTTTTGTTTGTTTTTGTCAACCTGTGTTCCTGAAATGAATATAATGACCCATGAAGGGTAATTCAATGAGACCTCCCCCTCTCTGTGTACGGGTGAAGCTTATAAAATAGTTTTGAGTTTGATTTTTAAAATATCCTTAATGTGAACTATGATCCACCAACCATTGCCCTACATTACTTTCTCATTCCTATCAACAGTTAATATTTCCTCACCATTATTTCCATTTTTTCCCACTTATCAGTAACATTCTCCTATTCTTATACCTTTTTACCACTTAATAAAATTAAGTCAACCTTATACATAAAACACAGGTCCTAAGGAGGCTCCAACTCATCCGTAGAAGCTAATGACTATTAATCATTATTGGAAATGGGATGTCATTTTCTCTAATGGTATAGCAACAGGGACACTAGTTATGAAGCAGAAGGCATTTGAAGCAAAAAGATTGGAAGCATTGGATGATAATGAAGACTAATCTAGTAATATAATTGTATATGTGTATAGAACTATAATCTAGTTGCTCTCACAGAAGCTAGTCTTTATGATTTTCTACTGTGATATTTTGTGACAATTTGATGAAACACATTTCATTATACATTTGTAACATAAGTCTTTGAGAATTTCCTATGTGAACCTGTAACATTTGTGCAATTCTTTGTAATTTGAACATCTTATCTCTGATTGTCTAAACCCACGCTAATGTAATTGACTTATTCAACTCAATATTCATGCACTTGAGGCAGGTTAATAGGGTGGAACATGGGTTCTAGAAGGTCAAATGCAAAGCCTTACACAATTAACATATTAAAATTTGGCCAAGAAAAGAGAAGGCTCCCAGGGCCTACAAATAACTAACCTATGGTTCATTAAAATATTAGACAAAACTTTTATGTATATTTTCGTTAGACATGTGATGCACGAAATTGTATATGGAACAACATACAATACAGCATGTACAAAAGACCTGCAGAAGTAGCCCATAATAGGTGACAGAAGAGCTCAAAGAACTTGTGAGGTGATACAGTTGATGTGCTAAGCTTTCTCAATGTTCTTCCTGTTTCTTCTTTTGGAAGTATATCAATCATAAAAATCATATTGCTTTACTTTTTACTGAATTGTTGCTCTCTAATTCATTGTTCTAGGAGAGGACACAAAAACACAGATTTCTTGCAGAGGTGGACTCTGAATCTTGTCAACACAGTGATACTTGTTCAGTCAAACCCTTAGCGATTCTTCTAATTAAGTATGTATTATGGCTGCTATCATCTATCATATCTTTTGGTTTATTTCTAAACTCCAATATATATGTGGTGAGGTGGTCGACTTCTTGGCTATTCTCTACAAAGTAATAAGAGATGTGTAGGGGCTGGAGAGATGGCTCAGTGGTTAAGAGCATTGCCTGCTCTTCCAAAGGTTGTGAGTTCAATTCCCAGCAACCACATGGTGGCTCCCAACCATCTGTTATGAGGTCTGGTGCCCTCTTCTGGCCTGCAGACATCCATACAGACAGAATATTGTATACAAAATATAGAAATAAATAAATAATTAAAAATGAGATGTGTAAATAGCTGGTATTTAATGGGTATACTAAACTTGATTCAATTTCATAATAAGTAAATCAAAAGAGGATGGGATAGTGAGGCAGAAGAAACATGATCAGTAGAGTGGGAGATGCTGCCTTTAACATACAAATGGCAGCAACAGAAAAACAAAAACATCAAAAATAATCTGCTCTTATTCTCCCGTCAGTCCATTTAATCAGGTAGCATAATTAGGAGTCTACATTATACCTATTCAGAAGACTTGGGTACTATATTATTAACCCATAAAAGGCAACTCTGGACTTAGTCTTTTCTTTTTTCCATTTTTGCCTGTTAGGAGTCCTGCCACAGGTGAAGCCTGACACACATCTAAGTTCTTCAAGACCTCTCCCTTAGTAAATTACCTCTTTTCATTTTACTGGGCGTGTGTCACTTAATACACTTTTGTAAAGTGACAGAAGATCATGCAAGTTCCAGTAACAGCCCTTGAGATTCATACCTACAAATGTAATTACATGACTCGTAAGTTATTAGAAGTTTGTCAAAGAAAACGTTACAATATATGCATACAATAGACTTCCAACTTTGTGAACTAAATATTACCATTGCATTATTTTCAAAATTTTATAACTAAAATTTTGGGTAGAATTTGAGATGAGAGCATTTTAATTTAGATAATAATGGAAGATTAATAAATGTCTTTTTCATCTATGCTTGTGTTTAGTCAGTGCTGGTCAGTTAGTGGTTGCAACACTCGCTACAGAGATTTGTCTTGGTGAAGAAGAGATGTGTGTAAAACAGGGCACAGTGTGATAGTGGGAAAAGAAAGTTCTGGCACCCTCTACTCTGCTGCCCAAGGACCTAGCTGGGAACATCTTTGTGGACACCTGGGATCCCCTCTAGAGCCAAGTCTCTTACCAACCCTAAAATGGCTCCCTTAATGTAGATATTTTCTTCTCTGCTCCTATATCCGCCCTTCCTCCATCTCCACCTCCCACTCCCCCAAGCACTCTCCAGCTTGCCCCACTACCACACTCAAGATTATCTCGAATATCACCATAGAGTCTTTGTCTGTCTACAGATGGAGATAGAGACAAAGTACTATGTGTGAGACAAAGTCCCTAATCAGAGCAACGGACTGAGCCCACAAGGTCTAGTTGAAGAGCAGAAGGAGGGAGAAGATGAGCAAGGAAGTCTGGAACGCGAAGGGTTGGTCCACCAACTGAGCCTGTTCTAATGGGAGCTCACCAAATCCAGCTGGACCGGAACTGAATGAGCATGCAATCAAACAGGACTCTCTGAATGTGGCTGATAATGGGGCTGACTGAGAAGCCATTGATAAAGGCACTGGGGCTTGTTCCTACTACCTGTACTGGCTTTTTGGGACACTTGTCTATTTGTCTATTTGTATGCAAAGCTTCCTAGGACTGGATGGGGGGCGGGGCTTGGACTTCCCACAGGGCAGGATTCCCTGCCCTTTCTTAAGGAGGGAGGGGGAGGGAAAACAGAGGAGTGGGGGAGAGGGAGGATAATGGGAGGAGGGGGAGGAAGTGTAAATTTTTAAATGGAAAAATAAATAAATAAATAAAAGCAGGGCACAGACAATAATGCTATACATTGCCTTCTTCAGTATGATAATATTAAGATATATAAACTTGTTACTTAATGATAATAGAATTCCTTAGGCTGAATATCCCAGCACAAAATGAAAACCAATAGTTTTTTTTTTTTTGTTCTGATCTTGAAAATTACATAATGATTACCTCCACTATTCTAGTTAATGAAGCTACAAGTTTGAAATGTTAGGCTTTTCTACCTTACCAATCACTGACACATTTTCATGAAAGAAGTTTTTTTTTTTTTTACATATTTTGAAAATGTAGTTTATTAAGATGGGAGACGCTGATAATCACAAAATGAAAAACAATAGTAGAATAGTGATATCCAAATGTTAAGGATGATCTAATTGATCAAATGCCAAAAAGTGACCTTGAAAGTAAGACAATACAGTGAGTAAATTAGCATGATCGTTAGGAAATCCATTGAAACAGAAAATGAGAAAGGCCAATGAGAATGAGCAATTATGTGATCTTAGTTAGGGGGAGAACACTAACACAGCTATTTAATTAAAAAAATCAGGAATCCAATTTCCTAATGTAGCAATAAAGAGAAAGTAAGAATTATATAGAAATAAATAGTCATGTCATCATTTCCTTATAATTTGTAAATAGATGTCCTGGTATAATTATGAAAAGTAACAATCACTTGAAATATCACAGCCAAATACATTTTATTCAGTTTTGAATAGCATGAAAAGTATGGAATGAAGAAGTTTCAAATGTTTGCTTTTAATCACATGCATTTACTTTATTTCAATGCTTGTTTTAAAGGTAGTATTGCGATGTGGGATTCCCCTATGAATACCATTGGTTAATAAAGGACTGCTTTGGACCTATTGCAGGACAGAACAGAGCTAGGTGGAAAAAACTAAAAGGGATGCTGTGAGAAAGGAGGCAGAGTGAGGGAGAAGCCATGCAGGTCTGCTGGAGACAGATGCTGGAATTTCAGCTGGTTAGCCACAGTCATGTGGCGATACACAGATTAATAGAAATGCATTAAATTAATATGTAAGTGTTAGCCAATAAGAAGCTAAAGCTAATGGGTAAAGCAATGTTTTAAATAATGTAGTTTTGTGTGATTATTTGGGAACCAACAAGTGACCTCCTTCAACAGTACTGAGAAGCAGAATAAAATATAAACTTAATATGTTGCCAATGGTGCAAAGTAGTCTGAAGGGACAGATATGGAGAAAACAGAAAAGTCAATTCAGTGATCAATAAGTTCTTGCCCGGACTGTTTTATGGCATGCTGTGTGAACTGTATATGCAAGACACACAGAGAGATAACTGCTAAACTTGCCTAAAAGGAAGGACAATCCTTTGGGGTTCCTGCTTAATGTAAGAGTTTGTTGGAGATTCTGCAGGACACAGAAGAAAATGACTGACAAACTGCCAATATAGGTGGAACAGTCTTTGAAATTTCCTGCTTCATGAAAAAGATAGCTGGACACTATGGGTCTGAAAGTTGAAGATGGATCCCCCAATGGTACAGAAGAACTTTGGGTGACTGTCCAGGCAGCGAGATATCTCTGTCATTTCTAGTGTTTTGGAAGTTGTTTACAATGCACTTCCTGATAACTTAGGTAATAGTATATCCTTCTGGAGTCTTTGATGGAGTTGAAGAATTTATAGTTATAGTTTTTTTTAGTTATCATAAAAGATAAAGTAGATATAAATATTGTAACTATAATTCTTGCTTGGTAATTGTTTTGTTATATGTAGTAATTTTACTATGTTAAAGTTAAAAATCTTCCTTTTGTATTTAAACAGAAAAGGGGAGGTGGTGTGAAATTCCCCTCTGTATGCTATGAATACTATTGGTTAATAAGGGGCTGCTTTGGACCTATAGCAGGGGAGAACAGAGGTAGGCAGGGAAAACTAAACTGAATTCTGGGAGGAAGAAGGGAAGAGTCAGAGAGAAGCCATGTAGTCCTGCTAAAGACAGACACCAGAACTTTAGCTGTTAAGTCACAGCCTTGTGATGATACACAGATTAATAGAAATGGAATAAATTAATATGTAACAGTTAACCAATATGAAGCTGGAGCTAACAGGCCAAGCAGTAATTTAAGTAATATAGTTTCCATGTAATTCTTTCAGGGATGAGTGGCTGGGAACCAACAAGCAGCCTTCCTCCAACAATAAGTAACAGGAATGAAAGAGAGGATGTAGAAGTTCTTTGATTTGTAACCAGCAAACAATCCATCTATATCCATGTGCAAAAAGCAATCAGTTTTACATAGTATAGGAAAGGAGTGAACTTGAACATAAATTTTGACTCTGAGTCCAAGAGAAACATTGTTAGATCCGGAATTAAACACATAGAAAGGTATAAAATAAATCTGCTAATGAATAATGAGTTCTGAAAATTTTATGTAATTTAAATATAAGTATTGTATCACTATGTCATTTAATGTTGCATCTCAAAAGTCTTTGCTGAATGCTCAATTAAACTTGAAGTATCACCACGTGACACAGGTTATGTAATACTATTGTAAATTTCTCCCTTTTTGCCTTCACCAAAATAGAATTTTCAATTTAATGGGAAATGATAATTGTGTAAAGCAAAGAGGCAAAGAACGCTCAAGAAAAAATTTTTAACTCAAAAGGTTGAGTTACACACATATTGTCTGTGTTCATTCTAAAACAGGCTAACAACGACTAATTATATATCACAGTACCAACAAGTATGCTCTATGATTTTGATTTTGATGATTAACATCTATAAATTAAATGTAAGATCACAAAATAATAACAATAAATTAACAAATATTACTTCTAAATTTCATGGGCATGTATATTCATATATGTTGGTTTACATTATTTTTAAATTTCTGCTCTGTATTTAATACACACGCACACACACACACACACACATATTCCTTAGGGGATTAGTTCTTGGAAGAAGAAGAGTAATTTCTCATTTTCCACATTTGTCTTTGTGATTTACTAAGACACCACCCTTAGGAGACATTTGAAATAATGTTTTTCACTTTGACTTTTATGCTCTTCTAAATGTCCTTAGGTGTAATTGTATTTCTATCAGTCCCTTAAGCAGAAATGTAGTTTTCCATAGTTAAAAATAATAGCTAGTAACAGTATTTTAAAAATTCATACAATATATTAAAATGTGGGAGACATATATGTGGATATTTTTATATTAGTGATAATTTGCTATATAATTACATAACATCTAAGTTAAAACCATATTCCATATTTGGTGAAACTAGTGATATACAAAGTATCTTATATTAATACTTTAATTTCAGAGTGCATTTCTCCTTATATTTTTATCTAATGAGTAGTAATTTCATTTTTGTATTGACTGAATATCACATATCTCCATAGATCTGAAGCAATGACTTGCCTATTTTACCTTAGAACTCCAGCTGATAATACAGACGGTTGAGCTGAATAGTGCGTTAAGAGATGAACAAGAATGGATTTGTTAGAATGAAATACTGTTACTCCATCAATATTTAGGGAAATTTTATCTTTCTAGCCTCTGTTTGTAGACCAATATCCCCTGACTTATTCTGATGTATGTTGTAAGAACATATTAATATAAAGGATGTAGTAATTTAAAGTAGAGAGAAACAGAGTTATGAAGTCATCTTTTGGTTCATTGTGAAAGTGAGTCTTTTCCAAGGTGCCTTCTGATTGCTCTATTAAAAGAGCTGACTGGCTTATAGCTAGGCAGGATGTGTAGGTGGAAGAACCAGACTTAGGAGGACACTGGGATCAAGAACAGAGCCTGAGAAGTCAAGAGGAGATGTTGTAAGAAGCAAAGAAGGCAGAATGGGAAGGATGTAGATGAAAACAAGTGTAAGGGCAACAATAGATTCATAGAAATGGGTTGATTTAAGTTATAAGAGTAAAAGAGGTCTAAGCTATTGACCAAGTGTTTATAAAAAACACCAATGAATGATTATGGTGGAAAGGATGGAAAGTAAGGGGGAACACTACTTCACTGTTGGTTGGAGTGCAAACATGTACAGCTGCTTTGGAAATCAATATGGAAGTTTCTCATAAAATCAGGGATCAATTTACCTCAAGACTGAGAAATCCTACTCTTGGATATGTACATAAAGATGTACACTCAAACCACACGGACATTTGCTCAACTGTGTTCATAGCAGCAATATTCATAACAGCCAGAACCTAGAAACATTTTAGATTCAGGTTAACTAAAATAGATAAAGAAAATGTGGTACATTTATAGAATCGAGTACTAAGTAGTGATAAAAAAATAATACAATGGCATCTTGAAATTTGCAGGAAAATGGATGGAATCAGAAAAAAAAATACATCCTGAGTGAGGTAATTCAGACCCAGTAATACAAACACGGTACATATTCATTTATAAGTTTATATTATATGTAAAAGAAAGGATAACCAGACTATAGTCTATGACCTCAGAGAAGCGAGGTATCATGGAAAATCCTAAGTGAGACAAACACGGATCCCCCGAGAAGTTGAAATAAACAAATCTCCTGAGATATCTCTTAGGGGCTTGGAACAAGGATGGGAGAAGGGAGGGCAGAAGTGGATGGGGATGAGAGAAGGGGAAGAGAGAGGAAAACATGAGGAAACAGGATGGTTGAGATGGGTGAAGGACAGAGAGGGAAGGCAGGGAAAGAGCGGGGGCTTGGTCCTGCCTCAAAGTGATGTGTCAGACTTCGTTGACTCCCCATGAAATGTCTTACTCTCTCAAGGAGTGGATGGGGTGGGATGGGAGGAAGGTGGGGGAGTAGGAGGAGGGGAGGGAGTGGGAACTGGAACTGGTATGAAAAATGAATAAAGATTGTCTTAAAGAAGTTAAAATAAACTAAATAAACTAAATAAATAAAGGTTTAAAATGTAAATAAATATTTTTCTAATAATTTATTAATAACAATTCTTTCTGGGCTATCACTTCATCTTGTGTACAGTCTATATTTTTCTAATATGCCTAACCTAGTCTATGCTTATTTCAGCATTTATATCTCTAAGCTACAGCATATTGTAGTGATAGCATTATTACAGAAATCACTTAGTGTTTACTCTAGCAATCCTCCACAGCTAATTTCTTTTCTGTTGTCACAGTATTATTCACATCATTAATTTTAGCTGACATAGTTCTATTTTTTTTTTTTTGAATTTTTGTTAGGTCATGGCATTACACATCTTTTATTCTGAAATGCAAGTAGAACATACAAAGCGAAGCCAAACTAAGAATGGGAGTCAAGTTTCGACATTCTCTAGTGAAGTGATTCTCATCCTTCCTAATGCTGTGATTCTTTAATATAGATTCTCTTATTGTGGTGACCACAACCATAAAATTATTTCCCTTGCAACTACATTACTATATTCATGCTATTGTTATATTTGATAATGTAAATAGCTATGTTTTTAGATGGCCTTAGGAGACTCCTCTGAAATGGTCATTTGACACCAAAGGTGCCGAGTCCCATAGGTTGAGTACTACTACTCTAGAGAAAAAAAAAATATATTAAAACATAATTGTAAAAGCAAGATTACATGATGCATATAAACTTCCCTGAGGAAAAAAAGGAAAGTTAAGGAAAAAAAGATTTATTCTATCTCCCAATTAAAAATTATGGTCTATAATAAGAGGGGAGTCACTGTGGGAGGGGCTTGAGCTAGCTGGTCATATGACATCAATAGTAAGAAAAAGATACATCATTTCTGATTATCCTTTCATTATTACAAAGTTCAGGACTCATTATCTAGTGAATTACATCACCTGCACTGGGTAGATCTTCCCACCAAAAACTACAAATATAATTCTTCACAAACATATTCAAATATATATAGGTGATTCTAGTTTGTTTCCTTCCTTCCTTCCTTCCTTCCTTCCTTCCTTCCTTCCTTCCTTCCTTCCTTTCTTTCTTTCTTTCTTTCTTTCTTTCTTTCTTTCTTTCTTTCTTTCTTTTTGTTTTTGAGACAGGGTTTCTTTGTGTATCTCTGGCTGTCCTGGAACTCACCTTGTAGACCAAGTTGGCCTCAATCTCATAGAGATCCATCTGCCTCTGTCACCCTGAGTGCTGGGATTAAAGGCATGCACCACCACTGTCCGCCTAGGTGATTCTATATTTAATGACGTTGGGAGTAAGCATGAGCAATCACAGAGTCTGAAGTCTCTCCTTTATTTCAAACTACATATAGTTTTTATGTTTATCATGCTTCCAACATAATTAAATAACTTAAAACATTCTCTCATAAAATATGACTTCATATTCTCTGCAAATATTTGTATATTATAACTTTATTCATCCTTTACAGTTACAACAAAGTGCTAACTTCTCTGTCACTGGTTCATGTTTTTTGGACATTTGTTCTTCCTCTTGAAAACAACAGCTGTGTAGTCTGCTTGTGAATAAGCGGCCTGGTACTTGTGAGCGGTCCAAAAGGCTTAGTAAAGTTCTCCTTGACACAGCAAAATAAATTCTACTGAAAATGAAAGAACAAATACTGTGGAGAACGTTTTTTTCTAACAGAGTTAAAATCATTGTAAAGTATTTTTTTTCAGTCATTGCCTAGACTTGGTTACAGAGGTAAAAGCTGATATTAATGTACTTGAGGTCAAATTATCCTATTATCATATCTAACTGTAATTGACATAAAGTTAATAGTATAAATTTGTAATTTTGTCACTTTAGGTTTTATAAATAATGGTTAATATTTTCACTACCTATAGACAAACGTACAAAACATATCTATACATTTACTTCTTTAAAAGTAATGAAAAATGATGTAGTAACTTCAAACTTCTTGATTTAAGGATCAAATAGTAGAAACTCTCAGTAGCTTAAATGGAAATTTTCACTTTAATACTGAAAAAACACTAAACATGATTACCTCAAAAATAAATCTAATCATATTAAACATTATGCATTTTTCTTTCAGAAGTATATTTAATTTTTTATTTTTGTTCTACCAAGGCAAATGTCACAATATCATGTCAGAAAAAAAGAGCATATAAGAGAGTAGTTTCTGTTGTATATAGAAAAGCGCCGCAATATCTCTTGGCTACTCCTTTCACTTCTGTTATTTTCTCTCATTTGGCTCTGTGACGGCCTGCAATCTAACCCCAAATAAATAGACAGAGTCTTATTGTTACTTATAAACACCTGACCTTAACTTGACTTCTTTATAGCCAGCTTTTCTTAACTAATTATCCTATCTACCTACTATCTATGGGGTTCTGTCTTTCTCTATTCTATATATCTTTCTTTAATTCTTATTCTGTGGCTTGCTGTGTGACTCAGTGGGTGGCCCCTGGAGTGTTAGTCTCTTTTTTCCTTCCTTTTGTTACCCAGTTACTCTTCCCAGATTTCTCCTTCTATTTATTCTCTCTGCCTGACAGCCTCACCTATTCTTTCTCCTTCCTCACTATTGACTAATATTCTCCAACACCATCCTGCCACTCTCATCACAAAAGTGATTAGGGAAAACGTGTGAATGATTGAGTGTAATTTTTTTCAGTAAAAATATCCTTACAAAAGATGTTAAAGTATTTTTTTTTACTTTAACAAGGTTCATGTGAAACTTGTTAAAATAATATTTTAAAGTCACCCAAATAAATTTGTCTCTTTATTCTTAATGGCATTTTATCTTCCTCCCTTAATATTCATTCCTTTCTTCTTGACAGGTCAACATCTTTCTTTCCATTATGGGTATATGATCTAATTAATAGGGAATTATTGAGGATACTGGTAGAGTATTATTTGAATAGGGTTATATTCTAATGTTTTTTAAAACTATAAATCAAATGCAACACTCTTTCCCTTATATGTGGTTCCTAACTCCTAATGTTTAAATGCAATAACATAGCCTGAATAATTGATAAAAGTAAAAAATATAGAAAGAGACAATGGTGGTTGGGGAAAGAGTTTGAAAGAGAGAAATAGTAGAATATGGGTGTTATAAAGAAAATATGTGGAAAACTCTGATGTATTTTTACTGTAAAGTGAGGGAGAACAAACCAGAGAGCAAAGAGACAGGGTCAATATGAATAAATAACACTAAATAGATGAAGAGAAACATTATTTTATGGTAACTGTTTGTATGTGTATATATATTTGCATGTAAACATGCACCCATCTCTGGATGATAATGTTCCCACCATGAACCACACAATATCTCATATAAACATATGAAAAAGTAAGAGCAGTGGTCCCAACCTTCCTAAAACTGTAATCATTTAACAAAATTCCTCATATTGTTCTGACCTCAACCAGAAAATTACTTTTCTTGTTGCATCATTGTGTAATTTTACTGACAATACATAATTGTAGTTATGAATCTTAATGTAAATATCTAATGTGTAGGATATTTGATCTGAGATCCCAGTGAAAGGTTCAATTCACCCGCAGAAAGGTCATGACCCACAGATTGAGAACCACTATTTAAGTTCATGACCCACAGGTTGAGAACCACTATTTTAGAGGATTAAAAAGAAAATATATTAAGTGACAAAATATATGAAAGTCAAGAAACTACTGTGATATTGGGTTTTAAAATTGTGAATACTTCAAAATAAAATCAGCCTTTGATGAGATTACATAATTTTTATCTTACCTTACATAGTCATTAAGAAGGAATTTATTTACTTGGCCATAGATTCTGTGACTGACTCATGTTAAAGATGTAATATATGCTATGTCTTTAGGGCACACAATATTAGTTTGACTTTGAAAGGGCCTTTAAGACATAATCATGGCCAATTATGCAGGAAATTGGCCATGTCTGCAGGTATATTTGACTGAAAACAACTAGACTCCAAAGCTTGTGTGTTTCAATAGTTGTCAGTAACTCATTCACCTTAACGCTTTGGGAAAAATTAGGGAGAAAATATAACACTGTTTTTTTGACCTTCAAATGGGCAGGAAGTGGAATAAAATTATTTTCTGAAACATTGCTATAATATTGGCTTATAGGTATGAACTAGAATTATAAAACTTGTCTATTCCACATTGTCAAGTAAAATACTACATCAAAAGGGCAACGTTCTTAAAGGTAGATTGTGCATTGCTGTAGAATATAATATATGGTCCTCAGTTAAGAAACACTTGTCTAAACAGAACAGAAACATTTACTGATTTTATTTTTGGCTTGTTTGTTTGATTTTTGTTTGCCGGTTTTTGTTATAAAATGTTAACTTTACTCTCCAGTGAAATAGGGAAAAGACAGAGTCAAATTTGATTTCAAATGAGGAAAAATATTTGCTTGAATTTTTGTTTAGAATATTTCATTTAACTTGAAAATGTATTAGTTATATTAAATATGATACAATAAGCAAATTTCAAAAGTAAAACAATTGCATTTCATTTTAGGGTAAAGTAATGGTTAATCTTGCCTATCACTTCACTACATCTGGAGTCAACTGTTACCTCACTGCTGATCAGTGAGTGCCTGCTCACATTTTCTTAATGTGAACTTTGGTTCAGGCTGGTCAACCATAATTATAGGTCTCACCTTCAGCTGA
The DNA here is from genome assembly GCF_014885135.2 of Alexandromys fortis. Taxonomy (NCBI): domain Eukaryota; kingdom Metazoa; phylum Chordata; class Mammalia; order Rodentia; family Cricetidae; genus Alexandromys; species Alexandromys fortis. The sequence continues at coordinate 3,594,681 of NW_026067988.1, forward strand.
TGGCCCACATAAAAGAAGATAGAGAAATTGAAATTTCTGCTTTGTTCCTTTTTGACCTCTATTAGGCATTTTAAAATTGACCTGGTCTAGCTTCAGTAAGAGGTATGCATCATAGGTTTTGCATTTTAGAATCCAAGTCTCCTGGGGAACTACATGCTTTTACGTTTTTGAGAAACTGATGTATTTTCTCAGGCAATGAAGTATTGGGATCACTTTGTGCTTCTGTATATGTTCCCATAGAAGTCAAGACAACATGGAAACTTGACAGAACAATTGTTCTTAGACATTAACATTCTCAACTTCGTAAAGATTCCAAACATCATTGCCTTCTGGGAACTACAAATGTATTGATCTTGTCAGTCACCAGAGTTTTCTATTTCTGAAAAGGGTATAAAAAATATGATTGCTCTCAACGAATTGTCACAGTCTCTGTTTTGCTGTGGTCCTTTCAACCACATTTATTTAATTCCTTGTGGCCATTATCAGGTGACCTTAGTCTGGTAAGTAAGCAAGGTCACTTATAGACCGCACTCTCTCTAGCAAGTTCATTAGTTCTATAGATGAGACATTTCTTTGCTGGTATAAAGATATAAATTTTAAGATAATAATGTAACCTGAAGATCAGCAGCTTTGCAGGAAATTTGAGATTCTAGCAACAAATTGGTATCAATAAAACATTTAACATGCTGAATTAATGGATATTCAGGAAAGAGCCATGAATGGACACGAAGCCAAAATTTTTTTAGTCAATCTATTGATCCACATTGACCACTAGTTTTTTGGCCATAGAAAGTCTAACCTACATAATTGTGGGAAATAATGTTTTCCCTATAGATTATACCACCAAAAGATATTTATTTATAAAAAAAACAGCTCAGAGAGAGAGAAAAAAAGTGTACAAGTCCCTGTATGTAGCCGTGATATCATATACTGAGACAAGCAATAGAGGAGTGGTTTGAGGTTAGTATATGGGAGATTCAATTTCATATTGGAAATGGAGCTATCAGTTTGTAAATTAAAACTTTGGCTAGGTTATTTTTGTTTGAAAAAGAACATAGAAAAGACAAAGTGAAAAATAAATTACAAAAAACAAATAATGGGCCAGGCAGTGGTGGCACATGCCTTTAATCCCAGCACTTGGGAGGCAGAGGCAGGAGGATCTCTGTGAGTTCGAGACCAGCATGGTCTACAAGAGCTAGTTCCAGGACAGGCTCCAAAACCACAGAGAAACCCTGTCTCGGGGAAAAAAAAAATGGGATTCATTTTAGAAGAAAAAATGTGTTCAGAGTTCATGGAAGAAGTCAGAATGGTGTTAAAATGGAATTTGTCAAAAAATAGCAAAATCAACTGTTATAGAAAACATGAGGCAACTTGGTTGAAAAAATTCATCAAGACCTCGATATGCTTGTTAAGAGTGGTTTAGTGTTAATATCAGTTACTGTTTTCTGTGAGTACAGAATGATATATATCAAATATAGAATTTTTTAAACTTAAAAGGCAAGCAAAGTGGAAGAGAAAATTTTGAGATAAGTCAACTTAAATGAGGGAAATTGACTTTATTACAATTTTAAGAGATAAATTGAAACATTTCTAAACAATAAACTTAATAGAAAGCAGGATGTAACTTGGAAAAAACAAACAAATATTACTGAGTGAGCTCTATGAAAACTAGAGTTAGATCCAAGTAAAGATAGATGTTAACAATTGGTGATGGTCATCAGAGAAATTAAGAGTGGAATTAGGCGTTGGACATATCACTTATGGGCAAAGAGGTATGTTCATATGATGAGTTCTTTCTCCTTTACTTTAAAGAGCAATACTTGTCATCTTCTGAAAATATACTGCTGGATGTAGCTACAAATGTTTGGGTAAAACAAATAATATTTGAAGGGAGCAAGATGAGTCACTGTTTCTGTACTCTGACTTAAACAGAATAAGAAAATAAATGGCATTTTCAGGCTTGACCATAGACAATAATACAAGTATTCTCTGAAAAATTTCATGCAGCAAATTGTCACCTGCACCTGTACTTGACGCATCTAAATAATGAAAAAGATGTGGGAGTTGAATTTAGAGAATGAGACACCCATAGCCAGACATTTTCACATGTTTCCTTGACATTTTACCATAAATATTTTCATTGGGAGACTTCTCCACCTAGGATCTTTATCTGACACTTTCTTTAGAAATTGTTTCTCTCACCAGATAAGATATAGACACGGAAACACTAATTTCTATTCTGACACAATACTCAAACATTTTCTATCTCTGTTCTCTCTACCTTTCTTTCCAGAATTCACATGTCTCCAGAAGCCCACTGTGGGACGGTCAACTCAGGGTGATCTGTTTTCCTAAAAAACAGGCAATCAAAAAACCATGCCAAGTTGAGCTCAGCAATTTGGTAAATGTGAGTTCTTGCTTATGTTATCTCAATATGTAATTACAATATCAGCTTTGTTGTTTCCATTTTGTTTTCCTGCCCCAGTTTGTAAAGATTTGCCATTCTAAGACTTGTTAATAGTTTTCCAAACCATATGTAACTAGTTAGCCCTAACTAGAACAGTTGCTTTGCTTCCATCTTAAGAAGACTTTGCTTAGTATGGTTGTACTTAAATTACAAACAGAATTTTATTGCACACAGGCTTGCTGTAAAGTATCAAATACTATAAAACATCAATACATTTTTTTTAAAAAATACAGCCGAAAGTAATATAATTCCTGAGTATTGGAGTTCGAAAACAGAATTGATTCTCTAAAGCTTAATTAATTAAATTATATATTTTCAATAGCCTTTTCTCATAAATATAAGCTGCTGTAACTTTGTCTGATCTCTTGCTAAAATACATTTTAAAGTAAAATGCTGATAATGATAACGTAGTTCAATTATTTTCCAAAAACAATGAAATGAGCATGTTTTTAAGAAATAATCATTGCCCACTGTGAAGTGCTATTTAATTTCCCATATCTTTGCAATAGATGGTATTAGAAATGGAATAGAGCTCAAAATTATTGCTATAAATTCTTGTCTTTTATAGGAAGGATATTTTATAGTTGATTGCATGCTCAATGTCCCATATTAGCAATTCATCATTTTACTATATTAATATTCATTTTACTAAATAAGGAAACCTCACATAATCAGCAATTTCCTCATCAATTTGAGGAAATCAAATTCATTATTAAAAGTTAGTATAATATTAACAGTAAAATGCCATTTATGGTTTAAAAATAAACAAGTCTTGATTTTCCTATTATGTTTAATTTTGCATGTTATTAAAAGAGAAAATGTTATAATGTAATTCATAAATTATTTTTAAAGGTATCTAGTTACAGCAACTCACTCAACCTAGGACAATAAACAGAGAGGAGTTTTTTCCTAAATATGCACATACCAACCATGAATATCCTAATCTTGTGAACATTGATTTTGTTCTTAGTTCACATTAGTCTCTTTTTGGATGACAATCTTGACCCAAACCTTCCAGTTAATCTCACTAATTAATTTAAGGGTACCACCTAAAATGTTGAGCAAAAGCCCTTTATGATGGAGATGTGTATATTTCTGTTAGGCATGAGTAAGGTTTGTAGGAATGCAATCAAATTTGTTCATCTAAAAGCCAGAATCTCTTGTTCCTTGAATACAAATTAATTCAATGACCAGAATTTTTCATGGAATATTTGTGAATATGTATTATGTTCTTTGTCATATCTTGTGACTTCTGACAGTGTGATCAGCTAAACTGCTGCTTACAGTTAGAAAGCATAATAGTGCTGGTATGTGGTGGAACACATCTTTAATTCCAGCATCTGAGAGGCAGAGGCAGGTGGATCTCTGTGAGTTTGAGGCCAGCACGGTCTAGAAGAGGTAGTTCCAGGAGAACAACAGCTGTTACACAGAAAAACCCTGTCTCGAAAACCCAAGAGTTAAAAAAAAAAGAAAGCATAATAGTTGTACATTTCTAGGTTCTGTTTCTAATATCATACAGAGTTACAGCAGTTTAAATTCCTTCTGAGAGATACAGGCAAGAACATTACTAAAGGAAATTATTTAAATGACAATAACCTTATTTATTGCTTATTTTGGATGAATGGACTTAGGAAACACAAAATATGATTGTTGTTTCATATAGATAATGATAAAGGAAATCAAGTACATTAACCATGATATACAAAAATTTTGCTAATTCTCTCGATTTTATAATATAGTCCACTTTTATATATTTTATATAAAGTCAAAAGTCTAAAGGTAGTTTTCATTAACAGTTAATCCGCTTTAAAAAACAGCATCCACATATAAAACTGTATACTTCTGAGCGTTAGCAGTAAATAACACCTCATCAACAGTATATGCCTATATATGTGAAGTAAGACACAAGAAATGCAAAGAAAGCCTGGCATAGAATGGATAAAAGTGCATGCTATCACTACATAAAACCATAGAGCACGGAATACATTTTAGGGAATTATGGCGGTAGTAGCCAGCATCTGGGTATGAGGAAGAAGGGATGGGGAGGAAGAGATTTGCAAAGCTGGAATCAGAGGAGAAGCAGCAGTTCAAAGTCTCTGTAGAACACCTCATAGGAGTAGCTTCTGTCACATTGCTGGTGAGAATTACAAAATTATAGTCAGAGAAGAAGCGGTAGTTCTAAGCATGTGTTGAACAGCTAATAGGAATCACCTTCGTCTCATTACTCCTGAGAGTTACAAAATTTTAGTGAGGGAGGAGGCAATCATTGTGGCCCTCTGTTGAGCAGCTCATAGGTGCCCTCTCTTTCCCATCATGCTGAGGGATCCAAAGTTCAATTTCAAGTCAACATGTCAGTACAAAAGTATCTCTATCCACTGATCTATCTAAAGGTGAAGTTTATTATTTTGAGACTGTGCCTCAATATGCAACACATTTTATTATTATCCTGCCTCTTTTGTCAGAATATTAGTCTTGTAAACTTTTGCTCTATATCAAACCTATACTTTGGATATCTTTCATTGACTCCCTTAGATCTACTCCTTACACTGCTTTGTTCAAAATGTCTCCAATATGCTATCAATGATATTATAATTTATTAAAAATAGTTTAATAAATTCATTAACAAATTTGTTTCCCGAATAATATTAAGAGAATAACAAGTACAATCACTTCTTCTTGAGATTATCCTATTTGGCTGGAAATCATAATAGAAAGGTATCACTCTTCCCAAGGCAGCCTTCTGTCTACTGTTTTTAGGATTTTATAATTACTCTCTTCTTTCTTTTAAATGATATTACAACTGTGAGTCCCCTAGAATTGCATCACTGCTTATATTTACTACAACCGTTACCCAATATTGTATAAATAAATAAATTGGAGCTCTCAATTGGGTCCCTTTCTTAGAGTTTGAGGGACCCTGCAGGAAATGGAGAAAAGATTGCAGTGGTAAAAAGGAATTCAGGACACCAGGAGAACATGACCCTTCTAACATAGGCTAACATAGATTGCAGGAGCAATCATAGGGCCTGCATAGGTCTGTACTAGGTCATTTGCATGTTTTGGCTCTTAGCTTGATGCATTTCTGTAACCCCTAGAAGTAGAAGAAGGTGTGTCTGTCATTCCTTTGTTTGGTCATAGGGCCCTTTTCCTCCTATTGTGTGATCATGTCTGCCTTCATCATGGGTGGTTTTTTCCATGTTTAATTGCATCTTTTTGTCATATTTTGTTGTTGTATCCTGGAAGCTTTTTTTTTTTCTGAAGGAAAAAGGAAGGGAAGGAGATTTGCTGGAGAGATTTGCTTCCAAAGGAATGGAGGGACAGGAAACTATTGTTGAAGTGTGTTGAGTGAGAAAAGAATCTATATTCTATTAAAAATTAATTTAAAAAAATCCACAACATTGTGCAGATTTCTTGTTTGAACAAAGACTCAGCTTCAAAAAGGAATACCATGTATTGCAGAATTGTATGTCAGCTATTTTAACAATTTGGTGCTAATGAAAATAACTTTTTAAATTGATTTTCTTCAAATTATCCATGTAATAACTCATAATTGTGAATTTTAATAATAGCGATGAATTAGCCAGATTTCTATAATGCACATTGTACAACTTTCTATCATTTGATAAAATTATTCTGAATACCAACTCAAATTAAAACTCAACAAAACAATTGAAGTCTCTGATCATCTACAATTCTGAAGATTAATATTACATTGTAGTTTTGGAATTGTCTCCTTTAAATAGTAGAGTAATTTTGAGAAATGATTTTGTGAAGCTTGTGAAAAGAGGAAGTAATTTGGAAGGTTGTAGAAAGTCTTTATTCATGAATCTTGTGCTAAACCTAATGTTTACTCTTGAAAAGAGAGGAAATCGGGTTATGAATGAGCTAGTCTTGGCAACTAGTGTTATTCTGAATCTTTCCATCATAGCAAAATATGCTATCTATGCAGTCTAATCGCATATGTTTCATATATTTCTATAAGAACCTGAATTAAATCATTTCCCTACTAGGTTTATCCTATTACTGAACAGAGCATTTTCCTCTCTCCTACTCCTTCATCTCTCTCCTATGTTTAAGGTATAAAGAAAAAAGAAATTAAGAGAGAAATAACTATACTGGAATGTCAGAACTACCACTAATGTTCAGAAAATTCCTATTCACTCTTCCAAATTTGCAAGGTGTTAAAAATAGAAGTAAGTGGAAACTATAAAATTTAAAATATAATAACCCATGATACTGAAAAGTTTTTATTACATTATAAATAATACTAATCAAAATTCCCAATTACTCCCCTCCTTCTACTTCCCTCCCATTTTCTCACACACCCTCTGCCCCACCCCCTCCAGGCCTAAGAGATGAAAGGCACCCTGCCCTCTGGGAAGTCCAAGGCCTTCCACCCTACATCCTGGCTTAGGAAGGTATGCAACCAAAGAGAATAGGATCCCCAAAAGCTAGTATATGCAGTAAAGGCAAATCCCAGTGCCATTATCATTGGCCCCTCAGTCTGTCCCAATGGTCAACCACATTCAGAGGGTCCAGTTTGATACCAAGCTTGTTCAGTCCCAGTCCAGCTGGAGTTGATGAGCTCCCATTAGCTCAGGAACACTGTCTCAGTGGGTACACCAACCCGTGGTGGTCCTGAATTCCATGTTCATATTCTCCCTCCTTCTGCTCTTCAACTGGACCTTGGGAGCTCAGTCCAGTGCTCTGATGTGTGTCTCTGTCTCTATCTCCATCCCTCGCCAGATGAAGGTTCTGTTGTGATATTCAAGATAGTCAATAGTCTGACTACAGAATAAAGCCAGTTCAGGCACCCTCTACTCCATTGTCCAGGGTTCTAGCTGGGGTCATCCCCGTGGATTCCTGGGAACCCATCCAGAGCCAAGCCTCTTGCCAACCCCAAATGGCTCCCTCAATTAAGATATCTCCTTCCCTGCTCCCATATCCGTCCTTCCTCCATCTCAACTAGCCCACTCCCCCAAGCACTCCCCAACCCTCCCGTTCTCCCCTCTCTCTCCTCCTCTCCCCTTCTTTCTATCCCCCCAACCCCATGCTCCCAACTTTTGCCTGGCGATCTTGTCTACTTCCAATTTCCAGGAGGATCTATATATGTTTTTCTTTGGGTTCACCTTATTACTTAGCTTCTCTAAGATAATGAACTATAGGCGCAATGTCCTTGGTTTGTGGCTAGAATTCAATAATGTGTGAGTACCTACTTTATTCATATTTTTGGGTCAGGGTTATCTCACTCAGAGTAGTTTTCTACTTCCATCCATTTGCATGCAAAATTCAAGATGTCACTGTTTTTTTTTTAACCACTGAGTATCACTCTAATGTGTAGATGTGTCATACTTTCTTTATCCATTCTTTCATTGATCATGACAAATATTTAATAGAAATAAATTAAAATGAAAGCTAATAGTTATTCTAGTGTCTTAGGTTTTAGTCTACTATGATTTAATTCCTTGAAATCTGAGCCTGCCCAGAAGAAAACTATCACTGTGGAGATGAAAGCTGCTTGCTTAATAATGACAAGGAAGAAAATAAAGAAAGGTGCTACAAAATACCACCTTCTAAGGTACATACTTTATCTCCTCAGTGTGGTCATTTGATTCTAATGACCACATAGATACACATATTTGAAGCTTGGTCATCAGTTGTTGAAACTGTTTGGGAAGAATTAGTAGGTATGACTTTATCGGAAGAGTTATATCACTGGGGCAATCCCGTGTTATTATCTTTTTGCTTTCTCAGTTTTGTAGTTACTTCCCAAAATGTAATTTCTAAGCAATCTATGCTTTATTGTTTGCTATTTTGTACACCATTGCCATGGCCAGTACAGATTTGGTCATTACAGACAGTAAAAGATACTGACACTTGATATTTTTACAAAACTTTGAGCTAATTTCTAGACTGAATAACTATTTCTCTTCATTGCTCTTTATATATTATTTAGTTAGAAACTAATGGTAGCTCTCCACAAGCAGAAGTTGAACAATCCCTTTAATAAACCTTACATGAGTTCTTTCTCATCATGGAGCCCTTGTGATCTGATTTTACCTTGAAGTATTTTCCTCTTATGTCTAATGCATGGAGATTTACTCAGTCACCCGGCCACACTAGTGCCAAGGTTTATGTTAGGAAAGGGACTGTTTTTGAGTTTATAATAAATAAAACTTCTTCCATAATTTGTCTTGGTTGTGGTGTCTTCTTACAATAATGGAAAAGGAAGATATTTACATTCTACTTTCTATCATCTTTTTACAGAGTGTTCATTTGTGGTAGGAACTTTTAGCCCATAATTTTTATGGTATATGGAAACAAATTAAAATAACATGACAAAGAAATGACAAAACCATCTTAATATATATATATTACAGTATTAGATTAGCTCCTTGTTCCTTCTGCCAATAGCCTTTGAGATACCAGCTCACTGGGGCGTGGTCTCTTCCTCTTTAAAAAGCAGTGGCAGCCCTCCTGTCAGTCTCTTGCTTGAGACTCTGGTTCAGGCAACTAGACTCCTTTCCTGGTCGTGTAGACGGTGTTCTGTAAGTTTTTTTCCCCTCAAATAAATAACACTTTTAATAAGTCCAAACTGGTGTGGGATTGTTTCCCACTTTATCATATTTTCAGATTGAATCTTTGTCTATTATTTAATTTTTGCAATCAAACTTTGGATGGATAAACATGGCAGATCATAATTATAATCTAAGATTGTAGTTTACCTAGTAGACAGATGGTATTGTGTTTATTTCTATTAACAGTTTAGAAAAGAAAACATCAAAAGAAATTTTATTAAAGTATAATTTAAAAGAAAACATGGTTTTCTAGGTACTAAAATATAAGTGCTGAATAATATAAACATTAAATCAATTTAAATATCAATGATTACTATAATATATGCTATATTTCAAGAAAACTAAAGATAGATGTATTATTAATATTTCAACATACTAGTAATAACCATGTTTAGAGTATAGAACCTCTAAGTGTGTATATATATTGTGTAGAAGGAGAGAGACGCTTGTTTGTACTGGCCACCCAGAACCAAAATAATCGCAAAGAAATTGTATTATTTAATCACTGTTTGGCCCATTAGCTCTAGTTTCATATGGGCCAAATCTTATATTGATTTAATCCATTTCTATTTGCCTGTATATAGCCACATGGCTATGGCTTACCAGGTAGAGGTCCCAGCATCTATCTTTGGTGGCTCCATGGCTTTGCTCTGACTCCAACCTTTTTTCTCCCAGAATTCAGTCCAATCCTCTCTGCCTAGCTCTGCTCCACCCTGCCCTGCTCTGCTATAGGCTCAAAGCAGTTCTTTATACTTTAATGGAAGTCTCAGCATACAGATAGAAATCCCACATCCATTCTGAGCTAATGTTTTCAAATATATAAGTTTTAAATTTAGTGTACATACAACTTTTACCTTAATTAAATTTACTATAGAACAACAATGCAATATTAACTAACTCTGAATATTACAATGAATGATATCATATGATTTTCTTTAAACTATGTTTGACAAGAAACACTGGGATAGTCCCAATAAAGACAGAAAAAGAAAGGGTCAAAGAGAAAGTGAGAGCAAGAGAGAGATACAGAAATTGCTTAAGAGACATTATTTTTCATAAGATTTTGATACGTTAATTCAATATACTGTTACAAAAAGATGTGTCTTAAACTTGTCAAGCACAAAATACATTATACTAAAATAAAAACTGCCATAATAATTCATATCTCAAATTTTAAAATATAATTGAGAAGTTAGAAAACATATGTTCTAAATTCGATATCAATGTCTCATTATCAAATGGAATTTACCCTATTTATATATGTGGAATTATTAGTAGATAAAACATCTCAAACTGTGATGTGTATCAGACAAAGGACCTGTCTATCTATATCAGCTCTCAAACACGAGTTATTTCTCTAGTCTCCTAATTCCCCAAATTATTGTCTACCTGTTGAGTTATAATCTATTTGACATTTTCTTATCCTTTATATCTTAAAACAAGTTCTAATCATCTAATATTAAAGATGTACATTAGCATATTGTCATGAATATAATGAAATAAAGCTTTAGAATATAGCTCAGCTTTAGAATAGCATGGAAGATTGTGTGAGCCTATAGATTGCATCTTAGATATTACTAAAATACGTTAATAATAATAAAACATTTTTGTATATTTTACCTCAGTTTTATAAAAAATGTGTTTAGCATATGATTTAATAATCTAATCATCACAACTATGTATTGTCTAAAACACAGAAATGATCATAAACAACAATGTTACTATTGTTTAATAATCCAGTCAGTCCAATATTTTGTACACAAGGAGGTGTGTTGAAGAAGTCTGAAAGGCTGTCTTTCAAGAGCTGAATAATAGGCAAAGAGTCATGATACACAATTCAATCTTATGATTTCAAATATGTATAATGTAATCAAATAGCTTAATAGCATAAATAAATATGATAAATAGAGTAGATTTAATACTAGCATGTTGGTTTCATAGTATTTAAAATGTTAAAAAGCAACTTGGTTTTCTATATGCTATGCATTTCAGTAAAGTTTAAGGACATAGTTCATCACAGAAACTCATAATTTGGTGAGAAAGATTTATAAGCTGCTAAACGAACTTAGGGCAGATGTAGAGATCATGTAACACCTTGCTTAGCCAGTATGGCTAATGATAATACAAATCCTTTATGGTACATTAACACTTTCAAAAATGAGTAATGTCCTGAGATTAACTCTACAGAAAGTTACAAATGAGGGTCAAAGGGAAATGTAATTTGGTAAAATAATGTCAGCCATACAATTCATCTAATAAGTTCTATTAGATTTGTTGCCATTTGTATTTTCCAATAAGCTTAATTTAAAGTATGCATATGATGGATGATATTCATTCTTTCTGGATCTAGGCTATTTTTCTATTTGTTTGAATTAGAAATATTTGTAACATATTCATCATTATGTGCCTAATTAACTTACTATATTAAAATTCATCTTACTTTGACCAGTTCAGGCAAGCAAAAACCTACTAATTTCTTTGTTCGAAAAATCAAACTCTTTTAAACTAGGGTAAAGTTAAATAATTTTTTTTTCAAATTGCTTATATCAATCAGTAAATCAAGATTTTTTTCTATATTTCTTGATTTACTACAGGAAATCTGTGTTAATTTTTCCTTTCTGCTTATCAAATGATCGAGTCTAATGATAAGTTGCTATAAACCAAACAACATTAAATTTGACATGGTAAGTTATCTGTTATATCACTTCACTACTGACTTAATACAAAAATCAATTTAAATAAATTAAATATAAAACAAATAATTCTTATGTTTTAAATCATATATTGATGGTCAGGTTCAAATCTAAATGTTATTCTTACGAAAAGATTTAAAGAAATCCTGTTAATTTCAAAATATCAGTTAATTAAGTGTAAAAATGATATTTTACTATTAAATATCAATTATGTTAATTAACAATTACACAATAATTTTTGATTATACAAAATGTATTAATTTGTAATTTCCAAATACATTCTCCCACTGTTAACTACCATTAATTTTCAAGTTTAGGAAATCAGTTGTGTTAAAATTTTTATTAAATTCTTAACCCAGCGCTGTTAGTTGTTATGACTGAGGCTTTAGTAAATCTAAAACTCACTTTTTATATATTCTCTTTAAAGTGAAAAATTTTTTTTTGATCTGGAAGTCTTCTTGTAAAAGTGTATTGTTGCATAAAATAATTACCAAATAAATTTCAAAGATATCCTCCAAACAAAGAAATTAATACTTGACATGCTATTTTTAAATATTTGGAAAACTAAAAATAATAACATTCACTGTTATTTTAGACTTCACAGACAAGTATGATTCTTTAAGCATGAAGTTTCAAGAGTTGCAGAAAAAAAAGTATAGCAAGGATCCTGGCCTTGTATTTTTGATTTGAAAAAGAGGAGAGGGAAATTAATGCTAGTTTATATGGGACTTTTGGAAGAATAATACGTTTTTAAAGTCAGATGATAATGATGATCATTTACCTCTTTTTGCCTAATAAAAACCAATGAGTTGTACACATTACTAAGGTGATGTTTTAAAAGTTGTTAATTAAGTAAACCTGTTAAAATGCATGTAATATAAACTGATTGTATTTTATAATAGGTTCATAGGTGTGCCAGGAAGTAAAGAGATTCATGACAATTAGACCTGCACAGTTTGCAAAGTATGACCTAACACAACTAGCAATAGCTGGACAGTAGTGGAACAGGTCTTAATCCTTGCACTTGGGATACAGAGAGGCAGGTGTATTTCTTTGAGTTTGAGGCCAACCTGGTCTATATAGTGAGTTCCAGAACAAGCTACACAGATACACAGAGAAACCCTGTCTCAAAAAAACCAAAGGGGGGGAAAAAAAAACAGGCTAGCTACAACTACAGGAACACGGAAATTTTAAGTCTTCATACTGATAAGAATATTTACTGAAGAGAGGTTTATTGCACATTGTAAATGAAATATCTTTTATTCAAAACTATAAGATGACTATTATGTAAATACAAATAGTAGATTAAAAGCTCATATTGTTTCAGGAAATCATGTTTTTGTTGGTGTTATTTTTTTTGTTGTTGTTGTTGTTGTTCTTTGTTTTTGGAGACTGGGTTTCTTTGTGCAACAGCCCTAGCTGTCCTGAAACTGGCTCTTGTAGACAAGGATGGCCTTGAACTCATAGAGATCTGCCTACCTCTGCCTTAAGAGTGCTGGGATTAATGGCTTGTGCTACCACAGTGTGGCTAATCAGGAAATCTTAATGCAAGCTTTTAAATTTTATATACTTGCACATGTAATTAAAATAAGTCAGTTAAATTAAGAACTAATGTACTCATCTGATATCATATTTTATCTATTTACCAACCTAGCTCTCTGATTATTCTCTATTATCTATTTTTCTGGCTATCTATCTATCTATCTATCTATCTATCTATTACCTATCTTTGTCCTTTTATTCCTTACTTTTTCAGTCCTATTCTGAAAATCAGATCTGCTCATGTTAAGCTTGCATTCTAAGATAGAAATACTCTCTGGGAAACAAATGGATTTTCCTTCCAGTACTTTGTGTTAATAAAGGATACTGTGCTGGTTAGGCAATTCTTTTATCATTGTATTGCATCCTCAAGAATTGTTTCAAGTAATCATATTGTGTTTCAACTTATGCTGTAATTCTGGCAAGATTTGACATTGTAGGTTCCCTGTTTTAGTCTCTGGAGGAGCCACAATTCTAAATCCATGCCACTAAACCCCGCTTGAACTTGTTGACGACCGTAGACAGGCATGATTAATTTTAATTTGTGAGTGCATGTGTGTGTGGGAGTGTGTGTGTGTGTGTGTGTGTGAAATGAATTTTTTTTAAAAAAGATGTTTAGTTTTTAGTTCAGTATATTTTCAAAAGAAATGAATTAGAGATCTAGAGCAAGGAACTTGAATCATTGCCTTGGGCAACTCACATTACTCATCTTGTGCAGAACGAAAAGTTCAGAGCAATATATTAAATCACTAGTTATAACTGAAAGATGATCTTAATATTGTGGAGCCCTGTAGCTTTGTAGAAGCTTAAGAATAAAGTTACAATAAGGAGAAAAATCAAATTAATATTCCAATAAAATTCTTGATCCAAACGTAACAATTTCACATAAGATCTGCATTTGGTGCAGACGTCTCTTCTTAGAAAGTTCTTATAGTGTATCTGTTAATAAAACTGTCTAGCACCATGCTTGAGTCAAACTCTTTTAAAATGCTTTTACTTTGAAGATATGTACTTACGAAACAAAGGAAACTTTGCATAGAAATCCAGTTTATTAATTACTTAAAATTCATTTTTATAAAGAGAATCTCTATTTGACATCACAAGGCACAAGAATACCATACAACTATAAAGTAAAAGATGGGTGTCATAATGTGATAAATAAAGGCAATAGGAGCTAAAAGTAAACAAGATGGTGGAAAGTAGCCTGGGTTTGTTTGTTACTGGACTTAATTGAGTTTTAAATGATACTGTATCAGTCAGTAGAGGTCATTGCATTATCGTTAAGAATATTTCATTCTAGATTTAGCAGTTATTTTCTTACTTTTTTTAGTACATGAGAATAAACACTTATTTACCCTACATTGATTACCAGTGAAAAAACAGAACTATAATTTCAAAAGAAATAGTAAGAAAAAAGAAAACCTTTGTGATCCAGTGAACTCATTTGATTTTGTTATAGACCATCGGTGTTGGGGTGGTTTTTTAGGGTACTATAGATGAATCCAAAAATAAGTAGATTGCTGAAAAAACATAGCACACCATGGGTGATGATCTCATAGAAGTTGCACCATGAGGTTTCCCTTTAGGAAACATTATAATTCCTACATAAATACTTTAGTATCTCCTAAAATCATTTCCTCTTGAGAAAGGAAAGAGAGAATGATGGCTATCATCCCAGGTGATTATTTTATGAAGTCTCTTTTTCATTGCTGTTAAAATCCACATAGGTATTTCTGTATTACCCTACAGAATTATTTGCCATGGATACTTTGTCAAGCTACTGTTCTTTTCATAAAGGTAGAGGTCATGTTGTGGTCAGAATTAAAACACTGTAATTGGCTAACAAGAAAGCAAGTCTCGTGTTTTAGTGTCTCTGACAGTGTCAGTGAGCTATGGCTTAGAGACATATATTTGTGCTGTTGTTTATAGCATTATGAACTCTTTTATAGACCACTAAGGTAGAGAACCTATTCTAGTTTTTTTTTTTCAGAAAGTAACTAAAGAGTGTTTTCATAAAAAACAGACTTGCAATTTATTAGGAGTCATTTTAATATAGAATGAAATTTAAAGCTATTTGAAAAAGACTTTCTCAGAAAAAGAATGAATGGGAAGAAACCAAGTGTAGATGAGGATTTCTCAAGGGAAATGGAGAAAACATGTAGTTATAGATGTAGTCAAATGATAGTGATTTTTGAAGTTACATGCCTCCTTGTTCAAATATATTTTCACCAGCTTTCTGCTTCCATTGTTTTCCTAACTGCCTAAGCTTAACTGTCCTGAAAAAAAAATCTGTAAACCAGGATAGACTTGAATTTAAAGATAGCTTGGCTCTCTCTCCAGTTTGTTGGGATTAAAGGTATGCACCATCACACCCGGATTTAAATTTTTCTTTAATTGCTTTTCACAAATTGGAAAAGCTGGGTGCAATCTTACCCTGAGGTCACCAGTACATTTATTCCATTTCTTCATCTGTTTATTTCCTTGAACACAGGACTTTCCTCCATTTCACTTCTTTGTGTTTCTATTCTTCTCAAATTTAACATTTTGTGTTTTTCTTTGCTAGGTTTTCTCCTGTTCATTATGTGTTTTTATTAGAGTTAACACTAGAAACCACTCAATAGAGTCATTTACTGGGCTGTTTTGAGATTTCCAAATCTCTTCATTTTATCCTCAGGCCTACTCTTTGAACAAGGGCAAAAATGTAGACATATTCTTCACCAAAATATTACAATGATCTCTACATCATATAATAGGTCTTACTGTTTATAGAGTAAGTTACAGAATAGTCAAATATATACAGAGAAACCCTATCTCTAAAAAAAAAGAAAAACAATAAACATGTATTTTATGGCAAATGTTTAACTTTGACCAATATATTAATATCTATTATTGAACAATGTGGAAAAACTTTGACTCTAATTAACTTGGCAAATGCTAATAACATAGAAGGGTAATTGTTATTTTATGTAATTGCCTTCACAATATTGATCTCACTGAAATTCAATAGAAGTTTTATTCACTGAACTTTTACTTTGATTTCCTAAGATATCACTTTGAACTCTAGGAAGGAACAGCTGAGACACTCATTTCTTCTGACTACATATAACTTCAGAATTGATGCAAAAGATCCTACTGCACGTATTGGCTTTGTGGGAGCCTAGGCAGTTTGGATGCTCACCTTACTAGACCTGGATGGAGGTGGGTGGTTCTTGGACTTCCCACAGGGCAGGGAACACTGATAGCTCTTTGGGCTGACGAGGGAGGGGGACTTGATTGGGGGAGGGGGAGGGAAATGGGAGGCGGCGGTGGGGAAGAGACAGAAAAATTTAATAAATAAATAATAATAAAAAAACTGATTTCAACAACACATTCAATAAAAATGTATTTTTAAAGACTTAGTGACAAAAAAAACATAAAATCCTCCAAAATTAGAAAATAGAATTCCTTATTGCACTTTCAACTTAAAGAAAAATGAAGGTAGAATTGGAGATTATATGAAGACTTACATTGATATTTTGGCATAATTATATTCAAAGAGACTTTATTTCATTTAATAGAATACATCCTTGATTCAATTTAATATTAAAATGGAACATAACCAGTTGTACTTGTTATCACAGGAAAAAATAAAAATTTAAATTGTGAAAATACAATATAATTGAATAAAATGCAAACACACTTTTAGGTATAACTATGAAGGTTCTCAAGAGCCCAGAATAAAGGATAACTAGTATTTGTTTACTTAAGGGAAAAACAATACAGGTAAAGAGCCACAGTCTTCTGTGGGTTTTGGAAGCTGAAAATAAAAATCCCATCACCAACAGGAAAAGAGAAAGAGAGCATTTTTAATCTACACTTTTAGTATCCCAGACCACACCCTAATGGGTTGATACCCAAAGTTTATTAGCTGAATGAATTCCTATAACATCTGCCCCCTTTCATCTAAATAAGAGAGTTCTAAGTTCAAAGCTATATACAAGAAGAAATATCAAGTATTTTCGATAAAAAGGCAAAAAGTTATCCAAAATGTAAGTATATCCAATATGAGCAATATCAAGCAAGAATCATATGCTAAATGTCCATTCTAAGGTAATTAGCAAATAACAGAAATTATTTCAATAGCTGTCCTATCCTGAGGAGTCTAAGGTTTATACTAAATTCTATTAGCTAAGTTATGAGAAGAAAGTAGCTATGACTATCTAGTCTTCAACACTATCAAAAGCCTGAGAAGGAGAATAATATTGTCTAAGCAAGCAGGAAGTGCAAACAAGTGACTTCCCAAAGGTACAAGAAATGACAGACAGCTGGCTACCTGAGCAATCACCCAAAATGCCACTTGCAATGTTGGGGCAATCAACTTGGGGTAAACCCTAAAGTATCTGACAAACTATTTTCTGAGGCAGAAAAATTCAAAAGACTCTTCTATCCTGTCTTGGCAAGGTTTGGCAGGCATTTTTGCTTGTATTCTATTTGTCAAGTTTGGACAATATGCATATGCATATTGTCACTAGTTGAGGCAAGCCTAGCTTTTCAAAAAAAAAAAAAAACCTCCAAGTGAAGTGTTTTTGATGTCTTGATGTTCAACATTCTCTCAGAAATATATAAGTAAGGCAAGAACAGTCATCTCTCATGTCAACAGGGTCCTGATTTATTTAAATGGAATATTCTACCTTTTGAAGATTATCTCTGAATTTAGAAAAACTAACTAGCCTAAATATAAGTATGACAAACATGGGTGACTATTGGCTTGTAAATTTTAATACCTATACATCTTAAAGACTAAAGCTTCAAATATATAATTAAATAGTCTTTATGAGGACAATGACCTCTAAATGTTTAAATGTTTTATCTATCTATCTATCTATCTTCATCCATATTTATATATATGTGTGTGGCCTGTTAAAATTGTGTGTGTTTGTGTGTGTGAAGACGTTTTCAGTGTGTTACAAATTGATTTCACTGTGAAATGCAATTTTAGAATGCAAGAGTATCATCTAATATTGGCTTCAGCTTTTCCCATTTCTACTTATATTAGCTATGAACTTTGTCTATTTTCAAAGCATTTTATGGTGTTCACAGCCCCCAAGTCTTTTTGTTTGTGCACACATTTTAGAAAACATTTCAGAATGAAGGTCTTCAGATTACACGACAAAATATAAATCTTGTACCAAATAAATAAGATGAGAAAAGCAAAAAAGGTGAATTTTATTTTTGTTTTGTCGAGACTGGGTTTCTCTGTGTAACAGTCCTAGCTGTCCTTGAACTAGCTCCTGTAGACCAGACTGGCCTTGAATTCACAGAGATTCACCTGCCTATGACTCCCAAGTGCTGGGTCAAGGTATGTGCCACCACTGCCTGGCTGAAAAGTTTTGTTTTAATATCAAATTAAACATAGAATTTAAATTACACAGAAGGCCTTGCTGATGTTATATGTTCTTTAAAACAAACTGGTCAAAAATTTTACAATGGACAATCTTAATATAGATACTAAATTGACAAAGTACCTGCTTGTCTCTATTTCTGATTACCTGAGTTTGGTTGCTAGGACACATGTTGTGTAAGGAGAAAATCAATTCACACAACTTCTGATGCCCATATGTTTGCCATGAGATGCGCTCATATGCTCATACATATACAAATTAAATATCCAATAAAATATTAAATTAATAATTCAACAAAATTTTTACTTATTCAAAAAATCATATATAAAATTGCATTTTCTTACCAGATGGAATAGTGAACACATCTAAACCAAGCATTAAGGAATGCAAATGATACCATATAAACCAAGTAAAAAAAAAAGAATGCAAATAAATCACATGGAAGACTATTATTAACACAGCAAAAAAAATAAATTTATGAACATTTTATAAAATGTTAGCCAGGATGTGAATTTTTTATCTAAATGCTGATTAATCATGTCTACATGTCAGTTTTACTCTATTTTGTTTTCTTATTTTTTCACTAAAATAATGCATGCAATTTAAGTTTTTCCTCTTGGAATGACACAAAAAACCATTTAATTTTATACAATTTGTGAATAAAATGTTAAGTCCACATAAATAATTTAAAAGAAACATTTAACAGCACAACTTATAGGAACTGTTGTTGGAAATAATCCTAATATTTATCAAATGCAAATGGGTAATTTGTCAATTTTCTTATGTAATTGATGTATATTTTGAAATCCTGAACTGAGTTGAGTTGCCTTATTTTAAAGAAAATACATTTCATTTTAAAATGTAATACATATGAAAAGCCTCTAACCCCTATGTTTCTATAAAAATAGATTATATCATTGCTACATGTAAACAATATTATATTATAACATATTCACTTTGACTTGTTTGTAAAAATTCACAAATAATATACAAAAAACTCACAAAATATATATTTTAGTAATATAATTATGAAAAATACTACTCTTTTGGTTAACAAATTTTAAATCATCTGATGGTACTATTGTTTCCTAGATTTATGCCTGATTAAATGTGGTTACTTACATAGATAGCATTTGATTCAGTTATAATAAATTTATTAAATAAGGATACATAAATATAAAACCTAGTTATAATGCTAATTATCCATATTAAGTCTTAGCCACCATAATGTATGACACATTTACCCAACATAGATAAAGTAATATGCACACAAACAATAAAATATGTTTTGAAAATAACAGTTTCTGACTGCAAACTAAGTTAAAAATGCAATTAAACTCACCACAATTTTTGCTGTCTTTGCATAGCAAACAAGTCATTATTTTATGTTGTGACAAAAGAGAAAACCTGTATACCTTATTTACTTTATAAATGAAGAGCACGCTGACTATAGATTTATGTGCTTATATACAATTAAGTTTTAAATTTCTTCTGTGCTACTGAGTAAATTTGTTCTGTGATTTTTTTTTATTTAATTCTTTACAGTATCCAAAATGGGGAAAAAACAGATGGAAGAAATATATCTTTCTTCAAAGCCATAGGGAGACAATCATAAAATGAGAAAATGATGGTTAAAAAAAAACTAAATGCCATACTATTCATCAAACTTCTTTCTTTGTAAAACTTTTGATCTCTAAGTGTATGTTTTAATAGCTTCCCATAGGGCTCCCATGTTTTTCAACTCACAATTTGTTTGGTGGGTCATCCCATATGTTTATGGATCTCTGTATAATGAAAAGTTTCTTGACATCTGTTTTACATTCTTTCAAAAGCCATTTGTGACACAATGTTTTGTTGATGTTACAAATGGCAAAATATGAACTGGAGTGTTATGCTTTCAATACACAAACACCGTAAAAACATGTTTGCTTTTGTAATTTTCAAGTTTGATACTTATAGAACTTTTCCCTTCTCTTATTTCTCATTGTTATTCTTTCTCACTGACTTTTTCTATAGTGGAACACTTCTTATTTATCCTTAAAGGCAAACACTGTAACATAAATGTATGTCTATCCCTGTATTCTTTGGAAATCAATGTCCTTTCAATTATTTCCATATTACTCTAAGGGGTTAAAAGTGTTAGTTATGTGTATTATCAAAAACAACATATCCTAAATAGGAATGATATTCATGGAGTAGGGTGTAGCAAATGTCATGATTGGATGTCATGAGCTATTGAAGGCCAGAACCCAATTACAGCTTATAACAATTGATAATTCAAATGTCAATTCACCATCAGAAGTATTCCCTGATGGAACACTCTATCAGCAAGGCTTGTGGACCACTGAATCTGTAAACTCTTGTATTTATCAATAATTTCACATGTGCAAAAACAGCTGTGATCTCCCCATTACCATGCATTTTTGTGTAATGCATATATGTAATCTTATGATGACATTTCAAATGTATAAGCACATATATTTATGGGTGTTCAGAAATATGACTTTTCATTTGACTCTATAATTTTGATATATACATTTTATATTATCACACACTTCATAACTAGATCTATTTGTCCCATAATAACTGAAGACACATGCATGCTTCATTCTTTTGTTTAGACTAACTACACAGAATTCGTTCATTTTCACCTCAAAGCAATTTCAAACTACATTAAACAATTTTTGTAAATAAATCTTAAATATAAATAGCCATAGAGCTATGCTCAATGTCAGAGTTTCAGATATCCAACCGAGGTTACTACACAAAAGAAAAGAATGACAACTCTTTACTTTCCAGTCTGCTAACTATAAACCTATGTCTCAAAATTTGCCACTGGCTTTTTGCCCCCATGTCTGGTTAAAGTTTTACTCCTAATCTTTGAAACCCTTTTGTTGCCATGACAATGGCTCAATTCCTTGTCACTTACTCTAGGAATGAGTTTTGATCAGTGAGAGGTAAGACTTGTAAATTTTTTATCCCTCCAAGGCTCCTGGGAGAAAGAGTTTTTAGGCTAATGGAGAAGCTAGGAGGAATTAGAAGTGGACAGGAGAATTAGAGTAGAAGCAGAACAATAAAGAGACTGATTCAGAAAAGCACTTGTGAGAGAGTTCATTGACCCTCAGAAAACCTAAATTTCTTTACTGGTTGTTGCTTTCCCTCTGAAACTTGAGAATCTGGGAGCTGAACCTTACACTGAAGTTAACTCACAAATGTAAGTAGGTTCTAGCCTTATTCAAAGCAACTTATTTTTTTCAATAGATAGAGACTATTACTGAAAACTACAACCAATAAAACAAAGATGAATACATATCACCACCTAATGCAGATGATCTGGGTATATAAGGTTTTGTTTGTTTAAGTCCGAGTTTCACTTTTTAGCCCTAGCTGCCCTGGAACTCACTTTTTAAACCATGTTGGCCTCAAGACTCAGAGTTTATCTTCCTACCACTGCCCCCAAGTGTTGAGATTAAAGGCTAGCATCACCATAAAAACCATATATCAACTTTTTATGTGGGTGCTGTTGACCCTAACTCAGGTCCTTATGCTTGCTCAGCAAGTAATTCACCCACATCAGAAAGGCTTAAAGCTCAGAGCACTGAAATTATTTAATTTAGTAAAGGTTATTATTACCATTCAGATTTACATCATACAATGAAAATTCTTTGTAGCTCTGTAAATCACTGAATAAAGAAATTGATCTTGCTTCAGGACAAATGAAAAGCAATCATAACTGTAGCCTTGTAGCACAGAATCCATTACATAGTATAAGCATTGATTCATATAATAATATAGGAAGGTATATGGTAATTCAAATTGAATGGAGTAATTTAAACAATTTCTTTTTTTCTAAGAATAAAGAGCTATTAAAAATCAAATAAATAGCTGGGTGGTGGTGGCACATGCCTTTAATCCCAGTACTTGGGAGGGAGAGGCAGGTGGATCTCTGAGTTTGAGGCCAGCCTGGCCTACAAGAGCTAGTTTCAGGACAGGCTCCAAAGCAACAGAGAAACCCTGTCTTGAAAAGCTCCCCCCCCGAATTAAACAAATAAACAAAAAAATCTACTTAATTAAATTGGCAATTTATAATCAATATAGCACACGTTAGTCTGCCATGAATAGAGCTCTTCTAAGTTATTTTGTAGCACTTCATTAGTCCCCTGGTAAAATCGCTGAAGTCATACCACAGTTATGCTTTGGTGGTGTTATGGCTGGCAGAGACAAGATAGATACACAAGAAGTGCCTTATGGCCAACAGTATTAGTCACCAGATGTAGAGGTGCTGTTCAGACAAGCAGCACTTATGCCCTAGCAGTTCTTTGCCCCATACTGCTAATGAAGAAAGAGAGATATTTTAGGCTATGCGACATGAGAAATGACACTATTCTATCATAGCATTCAATTTTCAATCCAATGTCTCCACCCTATTATAATTTCATACATTTTTTTTTACCACACTTGGGTCACTGTAATGGAAAAAATATAAAAGGTCATAATAGTCAAGGTAGTAATAGAGGAAGTTGGGATGATCTTAGAAAAACTTACATGTTACAACACTAGTTATGGTTATCTAATCAAATGAACATAAGGGGGAATTAATTATTCCTCCAGGTTTTGATGGTTCGATTGTGGTGAACACTATTAAAACTTAGAGTCTTGAATAAGGAGGAGTAACTTTATAAATTGAGAACTACATGCAAATTGAGAATTTTTCAACACACTCAATTAATAGCTGTCTTTTAAATGGCCTTCCAGTTTTGTTTCATTTTTCTTTTTAGTTTTTTACTACTTTTAACTGCATATTTTTTCATTTTTAATTATTTTTCATTTTGGATTGTGGTGTTGCCTTTAAATAGATTTATCATTGCCTACAATGAAAATTATAACTAAGAAGTCATTAATTTAAATCTTGACTAAACACATCCCCACTTTGAATGAGAATAAATCAATAGAAATTCAGAGTAATTTGAATTTCATAATAAATTCTAAACTTTCTCCAAGAAGCACTTGACACAACTGTGGAAACTCAAGGTGGTTTTAAATAAAGGAATCTATAAACTGTTACATATCACTAGATAATTTCATAGGTTTAAAGAAGTGAAATAGATAAGGGGAGATGGGGAGAGAGAAGTGAGAAGGGGAGGATGGGGAGAGCTTGGGGAAATGAGACAGTTGGGATGGAGGAGGAGTGGATATGGGGGCAGGGAAGTATATATCTTAATTAAGGGGGCCATTTGAGGGTTGGCAAGAGGCTGGACTCTAGAGGGGTTCCCAGGTGTCCAAAGAGATGCCCCCAGCTTGTTCCTTGAGCAGTTGAGGAGAGGGAGCCTGAACTGGCCCTATCCTATCGCCATTCTGATGAATATCTTGCATATCACCATAGAACCTTCATCTGGCGATGGATGGAGATAGAGACAGAGACCCACAATGGAGCACTGAACTGAGCTACCAAGGTCCAAATGAGGAGCAGAAGGAGAGAGAACATGAGCAAGGAAGTCAGGGCCGCGAGGGGTGAACCCATCCACTGTGACGGTGGGGCCGATCTAATGGGAGCTCACTAAGGCCAGCTGGACTGGGACTGATGGAGCATATGATCAAACCAGACTCTCTGAACATGGTTGACATGGAAGGCTGACTGAGAAGCCAAGGACAATGGCACTGGGTTTTGATTCTAGCACAAAGCTGGGTGTCAACATGTGGTCAGCTGCTAAAAACATCTTAGGACAATATTTTGTTTTTATTCAAACCAGTGTCCTAACCAGTTCTTGTTCTTGAAAGGTTTTTTAAAATTTCCCACGTCCTTACAGGAGTTTCTGTTTTTGCATGGTGTTCTTTCAAAAGAAATTGTAAAATGTTGAAGGAAAAGAAAATAAGAAAAATCTAGCCACATTCTATTGTGGCTACATCTCATGAAAGATATTTTCAACAATTAACAAGGATTTATATTTGTTTCATTATTGTAACAATGTGTTTACATTAGATTGAAAAATAAGACTATTAATTTAATGACTTGGACTTGAATGTTATTAAGAATAGCTACAATCGAGAGCAGTGATAAATATTGCTTATTGCTTGAAATATAGTCGTAATTAAAAAGTAATCAAGGATAAAATGTTAATTTCAATTGCTGAAATAGGTAAGAATAAGGCAACTTTGACTATCAACACAAATCCATCTACAAACCAAAGGTCATATAAACAAAATATTCATTTCAATATTTTGATGAGTTTTGTGTGTTAATGAATGTAAAAAAATTGCATCCAATTGTCCTCATTTTTAAAATATTTAAAATTATATTGTGCCCCTAGGTTATTTATAATATAATAATTAAAATGACTCAGTGCAAACTGAAGAGATGAAACAATTAGAAACCTAGATACAATTAGGAATTCAATCCTGAAATCGTTGTAAAAAATAATTAACTGACTATGAGCTGCATAGTCTCTTTGATAAAATATGCTACAAAGGCACAGTGACTGTATGCTTCTTTTAGAAGGATTATCGAGTAGCAGGTATCAAGACATTTTCTAAGTCTCCATTTTTCTTGAAATATACATACAGAGGTGTATCTATAGGTCTTTCACTAGAATATATGGTTATGTGGAAAAATAGCTGATAGACAGGCCCAGGGATATAGCTAGTTGGTATAAAGCTTGCCTGGAAATCCTGAGGACTTACTTGAGTCTGATAGTCTAAACTCTTGTTAAGAAAAAGAAAGAAAAGAAAAGAACCTGAGCAGAGTGTCACACTCGTAATCACAGCACTAAGGAGATAGAGCCAAGTAGTTCCTGAGGCTAGATGGCCAGTCATTCTAGATGTGATAAAGCAGCTTGGGAACAGTGAGAGTCCATGTCTCAAAACAATAACAAACTCAAAATGAACAGCACACACATCAATCACATTTGATTGGAAATTTCTGCGTAACTGTGCTCACACAAATGCATGTGTCCCCTCCCTTTATAAACAGGAGCTTTCTTATGAGCTCAATATTGCCCTTCACTAAGAAAAAAACAATGCTGGCTCTCTTATTCTCGGTATTTTAGAACAGGGCTTTCATTGGATATAGGATATCTAGATAGAACTGTGTTAGATAGCTATTGTTATCTGTAAATATATATTTTAAGTGAATAAAGTAAATAGAAAAAATAATTAACTTTGATTCATAGTTACAATAATTTCAATCAATGTTTTCTTAGTTCCAGTGATTTGGAGGTCTTTCTTAGGACAGTCTGTCATTGAAGTTGTAAATGGCAAATAAAGTTGCACATGTCAGGTCAACTGAAGAGTAAAGAAAGAAAACTAGTCCTGGAATCCAGATAATATCTTCAAGGCTAATTTCTCTATTACTTAACATATTTTTCTTTGTCTCAATCTCCTCAAAGTTCCATCAGCCAATATTAATATTGAGCACTAGTCAGTAAATGTACAGTACAGTATATTCATATCCATTTACAGGAATGTAAGAGCAGAGCTATAACATACTCTAATACACTGACAATTATATGTCAATTAATATAATAGGGTATTTCATTTGCATAAAGATGAGAGATAGATACAAATAGTGAGATATGCAGAGACAGAGAGAAAGAGAGAGAAATAGACAAAGACAGAAAGAAAGAGGAAGACACACACACAAACACATACACACACACACACACACACACACACACACACACAGAGGATGAATGGTAAGTGAGCCCCAAAAGAGAAAGTGGCTATTTGCAAGCCAATCATGAAGGCCCTAAATGAAATCAAGTTTTCTGAAGCCTTGACTAGAATTTCTAACACCCAGAATGATGAAATTAACTTATTAATATTGTTTAATTTAACCTACCTGTGGCATTTTATTCTGGAAGCATTAACAAAAAAGAAAATAAAACTATGTAATTGTATCGAGAAAGTTACCAAGCAAATATGATCTTGACCTATCTGGGAGATGATAGTTTAATCACCAGTTTTCCTCCACAATGCAAGAGTGATGGACCAAAGAGATGCCATGATTGAAGCAAGAATGAGCAACATAAAGTTACTGACTTTGACAATTTTAAAAGGTGTAGATGGACAAATTCCAAGGTGTTCAGTAAAACTCCATGGCTGAAAATACCTGGGAGAATTAGCCCTGTTACAAATGTGTTGATGCATTGATTTAAACGTGTAAGGTACATTTAATAATTTTGGCTTTAGAAAAGATAACTAGTTTTTTATGACACTATACTAAGTGTCATAGTAGTTGTTACTTTTAAATATGGCAAAAAGTACCAGAAAATTTAATCTCCAAAATACTAAAGAATATTACTATTAATAGACTAAAGAATAAATTTGCTTAATTGAAACTGAGGAAATTATTATTCATAGTAATCAACATTTTTCTTTTATTTGCTAGAGTTCTTTTATTGCAATAAGACACAACAATTTCAAAAGAACAAATGCATTTATATTTCAAAGCTATTTCTATTTAAACATAATTTTTATTAAATTAACATAAAATATATTGTTTGCAGTTTCCCCTCACCACCTTTCTCCCCACTTTCCTTCCATCCTGCTCCCCACTCCTGTTTCTTAGAAAACATACAGGCACAAGAGGAAAAATAATGCAGTACAATATAATACAACAATAAAAATAAAAAAGCAAACCAGAATAGTACAAAACACTTAGAGAAGTAAAAGGGTTAAAGAAAAATGCAAGAAACACATATAAACAAAGAGACACGTAAGAGACACATATAGATTGCACAAACTGTTATCTATTATAAAAAACGCAACTCTGAAAGACAGAGTTTGAACTCAACAGGCCTGTAAGGTAGGAATTAAACTAAACCCCTGACTAAACCTTTAGAATATTTAGCAAACCAAGACAAATAACCTCTGAAAACGCCATTGAGTTCAACTTGTGTTGCCCATCAACTGCTGATCATCAATCAGGCCTACCTGTGGAAGATGTTTGTTTCGCCGTGGGACTCTTCTGAGAAAACTAATTTTTCATCTGAATGTGGCTTTCAATTTGGAAATAGCTTCTGGCTTAGGAGTGAGGGCATGATTCCACTTCTCCTTTCAGCTCTAGGAGCCCACCTGGTGCAGAGTCTTGCAAACTCTATGAATGGTGCCACAGTCTCTGTGAGTTCATATGCTCATTGGCCCAATTGTGTCCTTTCGGTCCTCTACCATCCTCTTGTTCTTACAGTTATTTTTCTATTCATTCCACAGAATTCCCTGGACACCGAGAAAGAGACCTTGTAGAGACATCCATTTCAGCTCTTATTGTTCCAAATTCTCCCATTGTCTGACTCTTGCCAGGTTGTGGGTCTTTGTATTTTTTTCCCATCGGTTAGAGAAGGAATCTTCTCTGATGATGACAAAGCATGACACTGATCTGAGTAAAGCAGAATGCTATAATTTATTGGAATAATCTAATTCTTTATTGCTATAATCCTTTACCAGAACAGTATTTAACTTTCCCCTATGTACTGGCTTATATATTACCAAGTGTTTGCCCACTGAAGCAGCAATTCATATGGGTCACATTCCATGGAGTGGGTCAAATCTCAAATAAGATATTGGTTGGTGACTCACATTTTTTTTTTGCGCCACTATTGAGCCTGCATATTTTACAGGCAGATCACTCTTATAGATTCAATGGTTTGTAAATGAGTTGTTATTTACCTTTCTCCTTTGGTATCATGCAGAGTACCTTAAACACTTATCTGTATGGATGAGGTTTCTAGGTGTAATGTTGGGACCATTTGGAGTCCTGGCCTCCAGCTGCTCTTCCCTGCTAGAAATCCTTACTTTCCTTCTGAGTTGAGTTACTGAAAGATGTATCAAAGTTGTTTACCAGCTCTGCTTCATGAACACGTGTTGCCTTGCCTTGAGGATCAGAGGATAAGGTTTTCACCTGTTGGCCCACTTGACTGTTGGGTATATAAGCCTCCATGGTTCTATTGAATAAGGGCTTCTTACCAGTGACTAGAGGTCCATGTCTCGGTCTCTGTCTGTGTGTATCTGTGCGTTTCAACCTCCATCCCCTTGCCTGAAGCTCGGGAACTGTATGGTAGTGCATAGAGCGCAAACAGGCACTGTGCGCTGCAGTGTACACCAGCTCAACATCACTGTTTGATGAGTTGTGGGATTACCTTGGATGGTGAATAGAATAGATGTCTATGAGGGGAAGTATAAATGGGAGGGCAAAACATGAAGAGGAAATAAATTGAAGAGCATGGGGAGGGAAAAAAAAAGGGAAAGCAGCCTAAACCTAAGGGTCATATGAAGTGAAGTTTCCAGTATTATATACATACCTGAAGGGTGGACTAAATGAAGTCACCGGGGGTTGGAGACATAATCAGTGGTTAAAAGAACTTGTTACTCTTTCACAGGACATGGGTTCAGTTCCCAGTGTCTACATGGCAGCTTATAGCTTTCTATAATTCCAGTTACAGAGGATCTGATGCCCTCTTCTTGCCTTTGAGATCAATATATATATATATATATATAACAGCCATACATGCAGGCAAAACACTTATCCACATAAAATTAAATAAAGTCACAAAACAATAAGGAAGAGCTGTAATTGGCTATTCATTGCTACAAAATGAAGTTTACAGTGACAAGAATGTGTTACATTTAATTGACTTGTTGGTCAGATGGTTCAACTTGGAGCACTGAAATAACCAAAGCTATTGTAAAGGCTACTTGTGTCCTTTTACAGATTGATGGTAATGCAATTGCTGAAGACATCACCTTTTCTACATATTTTCTCTGGCAGTTACACCACACTATACATGAGTTTACAGAATCTTAAAACTTGCCTATATAAATTTTTAATGAATTTTGTCACCACTTTAACATATAATAACATCTTGTTGAAACCAATAGGGGCATAACAATTTTTCAGAAGAACATATTACTCATCATTTATAGAAGAAAAAAAGACAGCTGAGAACTTGTAAATTTTAGTTTTGACTATAAGTTGCTTGCCTGTTTTAAATTTTCCAGCTGGTAAGAATGTTTAATGTTGAAGGTAATTTGAGCCATTTTCCAAGAATTTCCCTGATATTGAACAAGCAAGCTTATACCTCCCCTTCCTCTCCTCTGTGCTGGCCCCTCTGCTACCAGTTCTGATTGCCCTTGCTGCTGCTGCAAGCACAGCCGCAGCTCTGGCAATTGGCTCAGCTTGGCTGTGAATGGAAGTACCTGGGGCTGTGTGTGTGACCAGCATTCAATATGACTCATGCAACTAATTTGTTTAAAGAATTGTCTAGATATCTTTTAGGTAATTGGCCTGGTGAATTCGAACAACAACTGGAAAAGCTGCAAGTGACGATGGTGACTGTGAACTCCACACACATGGATACCAGCCTGGCAGAAGAACTATCTTCCTGGATCACTCCATGGGTCATCTGAAGGAGTGGGCGGGAATAAGAGCCCTAACAGGCTTAATGGTGCTTGCCTCCCTGGTATGCCTGTGGTGCATTTGCCATATAAGGGTGTCACAGCATTGCAATGCAGTTATGATCATTCAGGCCTTCAAGGTCATTGAAGCAGGACAGTCTCCCCAAGTTTGGCTAGAGATGTAAGCGAGCACAGGATGTGAGGCTTGGGAACTGCACTTGAGGTAAGCATACATCAGCCTCAAGAAGAGCAAGTCTGATTGCATGTGGGTTGGTGTCTAACTCCCACCTCTGTAAAAAGGCACCGGACAGGTCTAGTGTTCTCTGAGTGGATGACACCTGGACAAACACTAATACATGTTTCATTTTTAACAGAGATCAGACCTCTACTCTTACCTGGTGCTTTACAAAACAAAAGGGGGAACTGTAGCGAGCTGCGTGGTATCACACCTGATGGAGATGTATAATCAACTCCTGAGATGGCTAAGGCCTGACCTATGCTATGATCACGCAATGATTATCAGCTGCCTGCATATGCGTGAACCTATGGGCAGTGCCCACCTGGCAGTTCAGGGTTGGCAGCCCATGCCTACTTAAGGGCTGGGAGATGTTTGCCCAGAGAGAGAGAGGGTAGAAAGAGAGGGAAAGAGAGAAGGAGAAGGAGAAAGATTACTGTAAATAAAGTCCTGAAAACTGCTGCAAGAAGAGCTCCGGGTGTTGCGTTTTTCCTTGCTGGTCGAGGGTGGACGCGACACACATTAACAGAAAGGTGTTTCTCAACAATAAAGTTTATAGTCCATTTCTCCAATTAACGGTAAAGACAGGATAAGTCAGTGTAAGATCCTTTTTAGTCTAATGAAATTTTTATAATTAAGATGTATTAATAATAATAGTATGGTTCGTCATGACATTTTTATAATAGGGTACTTGGATCACAATTATATCTCCATTGTTCACTTTTATCCTTTTTTCATATTTCTTAAGATGTATTTTATCTAGAATGATACATTCAGTATATAACCAATGTAAAACAGCAAGAGTAATTAACATGATTAAAAGTATCTCATCTATTCATCATTTCGGGATTTAGAATACTTAACTCATCTTGCAGCATTTTCCAAGAACAATGTAAATCAACATTAATTGTATTCACCATACTCATCAGAGATTTTGTGAGCTTTTGTTATGAAACTTTCTCTAATATTCTGCCAACATTTTCTCAGGATATCTCCAAATATTCCTTCCTTTGACAATGATCATTTCCTTTGACAATGACAATTTCCACTATATTCTTTCTTTACAACTTGAAGAAGACAATAAAATTAATGAATCATATCCTGAAAAATATCAAATCTTCTCATCCATGTTAGGAAATATCATTGGCAAGGCTTTTTTTTAAAGCAATGACTGACACGTCATGGAACTGAATATTAAATGATACACTCTTGAAATATATGCCTTATACTATGGTGATTTTTCAAATGCACACAGATGTGCACATAAGACTCCAATAGCATGAAAGAATTAGAGGAAGAGTTAACCCTATGATCCAGTAAGTATTATTGCATATAAGTTCATGGTGCTAATAAAAAAAAAAGTTCTTCGTCTCAAACCCATTTCAAATTCAGATTTAGTGTTGAACTATGGCTTTGCCAGTTAGTATCTTAGCGTTTTGGAACTATATAATTAAGTGTATGTGTATTCTATCTATTGTGTACTCTTATGAGATAATAATTTTGTGGTAAAGTTCATAAATATTTAATGCACAATAACTTAGGTTTGTATATGTGCATGTATGTGTGTGCTATTTCATTTGTTCTATTTTGCAAAACGTGTCAGAATTTATAAATACCCACAATTGCTAATGAGTTCACAATAATAATTTCAAATGCACACAATGCATAACAAATACTTATTTCTTACAACCATAGAGTTAACCGCTATTCTGGATATAGTTGTAAGAAATAAGTCATGAAAATCAATTCGATTTTATTTTTAGTGTATCTCTTCTAATCCTATTCTTTTCTTCCATCATTTTTCTGTATCTTTAGCAATGATTACATTTTCTTTATCCTAATCAATTCTCAGACATTCATTACGTTCTCATTCTTCAAGTCTGATTAGCTTTTGGATACAGGTATAAGAGACTTTATTTTGCTTTCTCCAAGGAGTCCTGGACTCTCTTGTATTTGTTGATATGTGATGTGCCATCACAGGTATAGAATTGGGACTCTTTAGAACAAGTTTAATGGACCTAGTCTATTTGACATGGTTTTAGGTATTGACAATTTGTCAAGGGAACTTGATCACTTCACAGATCCTTCAGAAAGATCAGGCTACCCTCAATAACACAGACATGTGATCAACACTGCCTTTTAAGTGAAGATGTTGTAGGAAGTAAACTTGTTCACAAGATTCTGTTTTCAGTACTTCATTTCAAATCCCAACTATGGAAAAACTGTGTTTAAACATCATCTCTGTTACCTTCTGTGTAGGACACAGTGTCCTTCCTGTCCATTACTATTATAATCAGCAGCCACATTCACCAGCAGATGGGAGGCTGAGAGATTAATCATCAGTTTAGTTACACATTAGGTGAAGCACTGCATTAACTTTAACATCTGCTCTCTTCACAATTTCCATGGTGTGCTTTGCTAAGATTTCTGAAGCCGGCTAATCAGCTTCCACTCATCACTTCCCGTACTGCTCGGTTCAATGGGTGCACCTTGCCTCTCTCTCTGTGGTTTGCTGTTTTTCTGCAGCACTGATCTAGATAATTTTGAGACCTGACATATAAGCCAAATGGAGTTCTTGTTTATATTTGCATAAGCACCTTTTTAAATTCTCTTACTTATTTGTTTAAAAAATAATAAATCATTTTAGAAATGCAAACACACACACACAATTTTGCTTGATGTAGTATAATGTTTTGACAGGTATGATATCTTGATTTTGACCAGTATAATTTACTATTTTATCTTTTAAAGTCCTCAGATATGGTTATCTTGTAAGCAAAAATTATCTAATTATCTATTTTGGTCCATGAAAAGGAGCAGCGCTCCACAAAAGTTGAGTCAAGTTGCAACAAAATAAACAATTATGTATTACCCACAATTCTGAAGGATACATCTACAGATCCAAGATGAAAGTTCAGCTTGGGCAGGTTCTTGGGGCAGACGATTTTTCTCAAGTGTCCACCTTCTGATTACATTAGTGCATAGCAGTACAGAGAAAGTGCCTTTCCCAATCCTTAATTTTATAATGCATAATCCTATTTTAAGGGTTCTGCCCTTATTATACACTTGCCTACCAAAGACCTGTCTTAAAGTATTTTAATTAATTATCATCTAATATGAAATTTATTTAACTAATATAATTCCAAATATTGACTTTATTTCTTAATAGAAATTATTTATAATAGTAGTGGATATACAATGGTGTTTTCAATTTCTTTATATATTTTGATATGTACATATACCTATATATTAGAAATATATGTATATTATAAATGATATAACTTGTATTATAAATAATAATTCTTCAAGTACACCTGTTTTCCTTAAGATGACCCAATTCTATTCTTTGTAAATGTTTAAACCCCATTGTGCATATGGATCACATTTTCTTTTGTTTGCATACTTATTTATAGACTTTAGACAGAAACTATTGGCTAGCAACTATAAAGAGTACTGAAATAAGGAAGGGTGCACAGGTATTTTTTTTTTTTTTGCTATGCTGACTGAGGGCTCTTTCTGTTTATTCTCCCCCCCCCACATACACACAAATACATACACTAAATGTGAATATCTAGATTTAATTTCCAGCAAAACCTTAATACTGATGCATATAAAGTCTGAAAAACTTCATGACTTCAGCAGTGAAGAATCCATATCCAACTGGAGTTTCTTGAATCTTGGACATATAATGTGTGCAAAAATAAACCTAAAAAGTAATTCATTTAAAATGCATGTTTCTAGTATTTATAGTGATTTTCAACAATATACTTCTGAATATATTTACTACTCAGTATTCTATGTATTAAATTGTATTGCTTTAGTTTATTCCTCTCTCATATGTTGTGCCCCAAACACAGTTTTCCTTCCCTCCTTTCTGCCCAGTGTCCCTACTCTTTTCTCCCTTAGGTCCACTGCTGCTCCATTTCAGGAAATGGAGTACCTTCCAGGGATATAAACCAAGCATGGTATATTAACTTGAAATAAGGTTATATACCTTCACTCATCATGGGTGGGCAAGTTAACCAAGGAGGAAGAAAATGATCCCCAAAGAGGGCAAGGGGTCAAAGACAGTTCAAAGACTTTCCATTTCATCCACATATGAATATTTTCTGTATATTCATATAACATATTACATTGAGAAATGGCTCTTGTTATAAAATACATTTTATCTATTAATTTTCTTTTTATGAGACAGGGTTTCTCTGTAGCTTTGGTGCCTGTCCCAGAACTAGCTCTTGTAGACCAGGCTGGCCTCGAACTCCCAGAGATCCGCCTGCCTCTGCCTCCTGAGTGCTGGGATTAAAAACGTGCGCCACTTAATTTTCAAATAAGTTTTATTTACAATTCCAAAATATCTATCTGTATTATACATAGTAACCTTGATATCATTTCATTTTAGATATAATTACAGAAGTAAATTGTATTAGAATGAATTTCATATTAGAGGTAGATATTCTACAAAGTAGATAGATAATGACATTCAAACTTTAAGCTTATGAACCAAAAGTAAGCAGCAGCTAGGTTTCCAGCATCTCATATGTGATTGTATGTTTACTACAGTAGTTTAGCTTCTCTAACTTCTGAAAATCATAAACCTGAGATATCATACACAATTATTGTTAACTTTTCAAAAAATATGATTCAGGCAATATGAGTGTCATTTGTTGTTTCTTTACTGATAATGAATATGAAATTTCAATATAAACACCCCAAAAGAATTAATACTATCATTGTCCACTATAATCATTATAGGATAATATATATAAAAATTAAGCAACAGAACAAGATTGAAGATTTAATGCTGTGTTAGAATGTTATTCTGGCATTCAAAAGAATAGAAAATTATAAGTTTTATGTTAGAAATACATTAATATAATTTTTAATAGAAAACTGCAGGGGAATTAGAGAGATGACTATTTTTGAGAATGAGACCTGCTCCTGAGAAGGACCAGAGTTCAGTCCCAGAACTTAACTCAGGAGGCTCACAGCTTCCTGTAACGCTGCTCCTGAGTATCAAAATACTCGTGTTGTCCAGGAAATCCTGGTCTCACAGCCACATGCTCTGGTCTTCATACAGAGTATACACATAATTTAAAAGTATCTTTAAGTGGTAAAAATTATACCTCTTTAATTTAGTAGAACCTAGATCAAAATAATGGTCACTTAGTTTAGAATATATGTAAATAAAATTAAAAATCTATTCATATCTGTTCATAAAACAATGATAATGTGTTTACTTATTTAATTGAGAAAGTACAGATTTCTTAGTTCTTAAATTGCTTCTATGTAAATGAAAAATATAAAAACACAATATTAAAATACAATGTTTTTTATTCCTCTTGAACCATGGTATGCCTCATTTTTTTTTACTTTAATTAAAATATAACTTCACCAGTCTAACCTTTCTTTCTCACCTCTGGTACCTTCCATGACCCACCTAACACTCTCAAATTTATGGCATTTTTTTTACCTCTCTTACTATCTTTGTGAATAATATATAAATTCAGCCTACTAAGTGTGTTTAGTGTGGCTTGTATGCATATGACCTTAGGCAGTTTGGTATTGGACAATCATTTCTGTGTCTCTTCACTGTGCATAACTCACTCACCCCCTCTTAGAAGTCATTAATTATCTGTAGCTCTTTATTAAGTTGCTGATATCCACACTGGAATGTC
This sequence comes from Alexandromys fortis, assembly GCF_014885135.2. Lineage (NCBI taxonomy): Eukaryota > Metazoa > Chordata > Mammalia > Rodentia > Cricetidae > Alexandromys > Alexandromys fortis. The sequence continues at coordinate 3,630,634 of NW_026067988.1, forward strand.
AACACTTTCTGTCATTCCTAAGACTAATTTTTGATATGTGGTTGGTATATAATGCCTATTATGTTGAGAAGACCCAATCTTTCACCAGAATTCCTGGTCTTCTGGTTTTTAAAGTACTTCTGTGTCATTTTCAACTCTAGTATCTAAGATTTAAGTGTAGGTATTATGCTATAGATGTGTAACTATAGTTTTTTATGTATTTGCAGTCCCAACCAATCAGAATTAAGGTCTGTTCAAAATGAAAAAAATCATAAATAATACTGTAAATCTAGGCATCCTGTCATAGTTAGTGAGGTCATGGATCTCAGTGTAGAATGTACTATTGTTACTTTGTAAACCGGTATAATTCGTAACCACTTTCTAAATGCAAACTCTTATATTTATAATGCAAGCATAACTCTCACCCCTAATCTAAGAAGCTTCTTTATTAATGGTCGGAAAACACTGCAGAAAACCATAACTGGTCAAAGTGCAAAAAAATAACTATTGTCACCCAGACATAACTGATACGTCTTGATTTGAATTATGCCAATTTTCAAGCTAGCAAATATTTTTCAATGATCTAAGACTCATTTCCTCCAAATAAATGCAATTATCAAAAAAATTAGTTCCATTGATTTCAGATTCTTTGGGAGTTTAAGACTCTAGTTTTGTGGGACCTTGTTTACTTCTAAAAGTAGCCTTTTGTCTCCCTGTCCCCCCTGAAGATTGGGATAAAGGAAGGTTGGATAGGGGAGCAGGGAAGCACATATCTTAGTTAAAAGAGCCACCTTAGTGTTGGCAAGAGACTTGAACCTAGAGTGGCTCCCAGGAGCCCAAGGCGATGTCCCCAGTTAGTCCTTTGGGAAGCTGAGGATAGGGAACCTGAACTGACCCTATCCTATAGCATTACTGACGAATATCTTTCATATCACCATAGAACCTTCATTTGGTGATGGATGGAGATAGAGACAGAGACCCACACTGGAGCACTGGACTGAGCTCCCAAGGTCCCAATGAGAAACAGATGGAGGGAGAACACGAGCAAGGATGTCAGGACCACGGGGGGTGCACCCACCCACTGAGACAGTGGGGCTGATCTATTGGGAGCTCACCAAAGCCAGCTGGACTGTGACTGAAACAGCATGGGATAAAACCGGACTCCCTGATCATGGCGAACAATGAGGATTGATGAGAAGCCAAGGTCAATGGCAAGAGGTTTTGATCCTACTTCATGTTCCGGCTTGGTGGGAGCCTAGCCAGTTTGGATATTCACCTTCCTAGACATGGTCGGAGGGGGGAGGGAGGACCTTAGACTTTCCACAGGGCAGGGAACCATGACTGCTCTTTGGATAGGAGAGGGAGGGGGAGAGGAGTGGGGGGAGGGGGAGAAGAGTGGGGGAGGGGGAGAAGAGTGGGGGGAGGGGGAGAAGAGTGGGGGGAGGGGGGGAAACTTTTTTTTCTTATTCTCAATAAAAAAAATTAGCCTTTTGGCAAAAACACATGACAATCTTGCATTTATCTGAATAATGACTATTAACATACACTTTAGCTCCATTGTTATATCAGTTGTAATGAATGGTGGGTAACAAACTGAGCAGTCAATTCTTTTTAATAAGAAATATTTTGATGCTTATAAATACTGTATTCTTAGCTATTTATGAGTTGAAGAGTTCTTTGCCTTTAAAAATCTCTTAGATGACTGAGATTTCTCTGTTTTTAAAACAAAATATCATTAAAAATTTGGACAAGGTAAACTAACAGAAAGAAAAGAGTCCAAAACAAGGCAAAGAAATTAGATACACACTTGTTCACACACTTAGGAATCCCACAAAAATCCACTATTCTGTACCCCAAAATAAAAACTTTGGAGACCTAGTATAGAACCCTTTCAGCAGGTTGTCATGTCAGTCTCTGTGAGTTCATATTAGCTCTGATCATGTTGAGTTAGGGCCTTGTTTTCTTGAATTGACCTTAATTAAACCACTTATTGACTAGTTACTCCAATAAGCTTTGTTCCGCCATAGTCCTAGCATATCTTGCAGTTAGCACAACACTGATATGAAGGTTTTATGGCTGTTTTTTGGTGTTTATATTTCTCCTTTTTTAATATGCACAATACTTTTATGTTCCAAAATCACTGGAACATAGGGATGAAAGCTCAATTTAGGTACTGTCTGAGGCATCTCCACGTTCAATGGGATATGTGTTTTGATTTCAACAATGAGGCTTTGTTGCCAGTTTATAGAGAACAATCTATAGTCTTGCCAACAGTCTTAGTTGTTTGAGAATTCTCATTAGACCCTTTTGGCCAATACCTTAATAAGATATAACCAAATATAATTATTGGAAACTTAATTTAGTGAAAAGAGATGAGCAGTTGGGAATCAGTCTCCCTAATTAAATTGCCATCTGATATGTATATATTTTAGGAAGTTTCTACTGTAATGCAGTTTATATACCACACTCAAAGACAGCATAATTTTTGATGTTATCCTTCTATTTGTTCCCAGAGCTCCTTTTCCCCCGTCCCATACTTGACCCTCCCATTCTTGCCCTTCCCTTTCCTAAACATTTTCAAATCCATCTTTCTCTCTGTGGCTCCTCTATTTTCTACTTAAAGCACTTCTTGATATAATCTTTAAAACTCAATGGATCTACTAGAAGACTATATTGATTGTTAGACTCATGGAAGCTGCTTGCTTAGAAAAGAACACTGACTGATTGATGTTAAGTCTTATATTTCACACTTTATTTTCATGGGTTAATTTACCTGTATATGATGAATTAAATGTCAGTGATATATTTTACATATGTCTCATCAGATACAAATACTGTTCTCATTGGACAAAATTCAAAACATTGATGAATTTTCTTAATTATAATGAGAATATATTATCGCTATTATTTTTACCTTCAGTTCATGTTCATTATAAAATGCTTGCATTGCTAAGACCATTTTGCCTATAATATTATATTACATATTCTTCAGAAGCATACATTCTTCACTGTTGGCAATAGTGCTTCAACTGTGCTTTGGGATTATAAGGAAAATTAGTTTCATTCATCTCTTCATTAGAACTTTCTAGATACTTCCTATTGAAACTTGAGACTTATCATAAAATAAGAGTTGGAAAGTGATTACTGATTACAAATAATGTGTAAACTCTTGAGACATTTCCTATTCTGAGATATTGAAGAAGTGATGAGATATATTCTAAGATTGCACAGTTGGTAATTCTGTAATCTTTCTCTTGGAGAACTGTATTTATATAAAAAATAGGAATTAGAAGAAAATCTATTTCCCATTATATTTCAAATGATTTTTAGATGTCAAGGAGATGTAGCTATTTCTCTCATACATGTTAGTAAAAATATTCATGTGATAATCTTGACAGGAATTACAGAACACATTGTGCGTGGCTATATCAAGATTTTATCCTTTCATTCTAAATGTCATGGATAAGGTACAAGAGAAGCATGCACATGTCATTTCCATTAAGAAAATAATAATATATAAATATTTGGTTCCACAATGCTTATATGTTTTCACAACAATTATCAGTAGATATTTATTTATTTGGTTAGTTAGTTAGTTGGTTATCTACTTAGTTAGTTTTTTGAGAAAGGGTTTCTCTCTATATTTGAGCCTGTCATGGAACTAGCTCTTGTAGACCAGGCTGGCCTCAAACTCACTGAGATCCACCTGCCTCTGCCTCTCGAGTGCTGGGATTAAAGGCATGTACCACCATTGCCCAGCTGGTTATTCTATTCTTAAATTTAGTGGTTAGAAATGCATGAAAATGATTTATTGAAGATTAATATAGCTAATATCAATGAATTTGAGTGAAGAAATTTCTTAAGTTTAGAACAATTAACTATGATAAAAAATTATCCTGTACATTTTCTTTAAAAAAAACCACACAAATAAAACAAGCACTCCAAAAACAAACAAACAAACAAACAAACAAACAAACAAACAAAAAACAGGCACTTGTGCTGGAATATGGCTCAACAAATAAACATGTGGTAGACAAACATGCTTATTGTAAGGAGGCCGCCTGTTGGTTCCCTGCTGCTCAGTCCCAAAATAATCACACAGAAACTATATTACTAAAGTAACTGCTTGGTCCATTAGCTCTAGCTTCTAATTGGCTAATTCTTACATATTAATTTAACCAATCTCTATTAATCTGTACATCGCCACTTGGCAATGGCTTGTCGACAAAGTTCTGGTAACTGTGTCCCGGCGGAGCTACATGGTTTCTTCTCTAACGCCTCCTTCTTTCTTCCATCATTCAGTTCAGTTTCTCCTTCTACATCTAGTCCCTGTGCCCACCCAAGACAGTTTCTTTATTAACCAATGGTATTCACAGCAATCAGAGGGGAAACCCCTATCACATGATCGTTAGAAATCAGGTGCCCAGAACACATGGAGAAAGCTGATAGGCTCTGTTGTCAACAGCAATCCCCCTTTTAATGAGACAAACACTCGGTGTCAGTTGAAGAGCTCTGGGCTCAATAAGGAGCAGTTTTTGATTGTCACGCCCCACCTCGTCCAGCAAGGATGACGCGACCACCGGAGCTCTTCTCACTGCAGTTTATTCCAGGACTTTATTCACTTTCGCTCTCTCTTCCCCTCTCTCTCCGTTTCTCTTTTTCCTTTCTCTTTTTTCTCTCCCCTCTTCTTTCTCTCTTTTTCTCCTCTCTCTCTCATTCCCTCTCTCTCCTCTCTCTCCGGGCAAACCTCTCCCAGCCCTTAAGTAGGCATGGGCTGCCAATCCCGGATTACCAGGTGGGCACTGCCCACAGGCCCACGCATATGCAAGCAGCTGATGATCACTGCGTGATCAGGTGTAGGTCAGACTTTAGCCATAGGAGTTGATTGTACATCTCCATCAGGTGTGGCTCTATGCTGCTCGCTACATTTGATAAACTGAAATGAAGAGTGCTAGAGGAATGCATTTAAGGTTACCTATGTAGGTACACATATATGTAGGGATGCATCCATGCATAACCCAAACATTGACTCTCCTTCTTCTGTATACTTCGTATTATCTATCTATCTATCTATCTATCTATCTATCTATCTATCTATCTATCTATCTATCTATCTATCTATCTATCTATCTGTCTATCTGTCATCTATCTATCATCTTTCTATCTCTATCTACATTTTTCTCTCTAAAAATATCATGCAATTTAAAATATTTTTTGTATAATCTTAAAGTAGATTCAAGAAATTTTATGTTTTAAATATCTTATTAGAGCTGGGCGGTGGTGGTGCATGCCTTTAAACCCAACACTTGGAAGGCAGAGGCAGGCAGATCACTGTGAGTTGGAGGCCAACCTGGTCTACAAGAGCTAGTTCCAGGACAGGCTCCAAAGATACAGAGAAACCTGTCCCAAAAACTCTACCAAAGAACTCCTACAGATAATAAGCACCTTTAGTAATATGGCAGGATACAAGATCAACTCCAAAAAATCAGTTGCCCTCCTATAAACAAAGGATAAGGAAGCAGAAAGGGAAATCAGAGAAGCATCACCTTTCACAATAGTCACAAACAGCATAAAATATCTTGGGGTAACTCTAACCAAGGAAATGAAAGATCTATTTTACAAGAACTTTAAGACTTTGAAGAAAGAAATTGAAGAGGATACCAGAAAATGGAAGGCTCTCCCCTGCTCTTGGATTGGGAAGCTCAACATAGTAAAAATGGCAATTCTACCAAAAGCAATCTATAGATTCAATGCAATCCCCATCAAAATCCCATCAAAATTATTCACATACCTTGAGAGAACAATAATCAACTTTATATGGAAAAACAAAAAAACCCAGGATAGCCAAAACAATCTTAGACAATAAAGGAACTTCTGGAGGCATTACCATCCCTGACTTCAAACTATTACAGAGCTTCAGTATTGAAAACAGCTTGCTATTAGCATAAAAACAGAGACGTTGACCAATGGAATTAAATAGAAGACCCAGATTTTAACCCACAAACCTATGAACACCTGATTTTCGATAAAGGAACTAAAAGTATACAATGGAAGAAAGAAAGCATCTTCAACAAATGGTGCTGGCATAACTGGATGTCAACCTGTAGAAGAATGAAAATAGATCCATATCTATCACCATGCACAAAAATCAAGTCCAAATGGATCAAAGACCCCAATATCAGTCTGAACACACTGACCCTGATAGAAGAGAAAGTGGGAAGTACTCTACAACACATGGGCACAGGAGACCACTTCCTACGTATAACCTCAGCAGCACAGACATTAAGGGCAACATTGAATAAATGGGACCTACTGAAACTGAGAAGCTTCTGTAAAGCAAAGGACACTGTCACTAAGACAAAAAGGCAACCCACTGACTGGAAGAAGATCTTCACCA
>NW_026067988.1:3637968-3648730 GCF_014885135.2 Alexandromys fortis
GCTCTCCCAGGCAGCTGCAACCCACGATGGACTTAGGCTAGAATCTTCCCGGTAAGCGCACCTTGGGGTGCTTACACACATCATTAGAAATGGGCTAGTCCAGGTGCGAGAATTAGCCTGTAAGGGCTAGAGTTCATGGGCCAAGCAGTTCTTAAATGAATACAGTTTGTGTGTTGTTATTTCGGGCATGAGCTAGCCAAGCGGCCGGGGTGTTGGGGACGCAGCCCCGCCGCTGCTCCCTATTTCAACACTCCTGGATATTGGAAGTAGACAAGATTGCTGGGGAAAAATTGGGAACTTGGGGGTGGGGGTAGGATGGGGAAAAGGGGAGATGGTAAGAGAAAAGTGAGAAGGGGAGGATGGGGAAAGCTTGGGGGAATGAGATGTTTGGGATGGAGGAGGGATGGAGTATGGGAGCAGAGAAGTATATATCTTAAGGGAGCCATTTTAGCATTGGCAAGAGGCTTGACTATAGAGGGGTTCCCAGGTGTCCATGGAGATGTCCCCAGCTAGTTCCTTGGGCAGTTGAGGAGAGGGAGCCTGAAATGGCCCGATCGTGTATGTACTGATGAATATCTTGCATATCACCATAGAACTTTCATCTGGCGATGGATGGAGATAAGAGACCCACACTGGAGCACTGGACTGAGCTCCCAATGTCCAAATGAGGAGCAGAAGGAGGGAGAACATGAGCAAGGATGTCAGGACCGCGAGGGGTGCACCTACCTACTGAGACAGTGGGGCTGATCTAATGGGAGCTCATCAAGGCCAGCTGGACTGGGTCTGAAAAACATGGGATCAAACTGGACTCTCTGAACATGGTGGACAATGAGGGCTGATGAGAAGCCAAGGACAATGACAATGGGTTTTTGATCCTTCTGCACGTACTGGCTTTGTTGGAGCCTAGTCTGTTTGGATGCTCACCTTCCTAGACCTGGATGGAGAACCTTGGACTTCCCACAGGGCAGGGAACCCTGGCTGCTCTTTGGACTGGAAAGGGAGGGGGAGGGGATGGAAATGGGAGGCGGGGAGGAGGTAGAAATTTTTAATAAAAAGTAAATAAATAAAAATATTCATATATTTCTGAAAGTTTTGCACATATTTATTGTATCATTTATTAGTGGTAGTGTATTTACAGATGTTTCTTTCCTAACCAAAAATAAAAAAAAATTATGAGTTGCTATATAGTTCCTATATTTCTAGATATTCCAGCTGGCGAGGACTTTACTTATACTTTATGAAAGGATTCAACTATGTCATTTTTTCTGATGTCAAGTGTTTATTGTATAAAATATGTTTTAAACTTATGTTTTTTTAAAATATTTGGCCTAACGTATAACTTATAAAAGAACAATACAAATCATTTTCTTTAAGAAAATTTCTGAGGTACATATTTTCTTCTCCCACCTAAGGCTGTCAGTAGCTCCAGCCTTAATCCCCAAAGGGAATTGCTATTTCCATATTTTCAACTGCACCTACTTCCAACAGCTCAAACCTAGTGGGTAGTAAATCAGTGTGAAGAGCAGTTTTACAATGGATCAAAGATGAAACGCTAGACCGGGAGTGCACTGAAAATATTGCTCAGTCACATATTTTTATTTTTTGTTTCATATAGAGAAAAAAAAAACTATCATCACCAAAGACAGCTGTAATCTAGTGGAAATTGTATGTGACTTGATATGTGAAAGAGAATGTGCAAATCTTCTACTTCCTGCTTTCAAGAACTTAACCACTTTGCTGGTGATTCATGAGCCTTCTATGGTGGGTATATAAAATTTCCATACTATCAGTATAAAATACATACAGATAGTCTGCATTAGACTATTCCTGGTACAAAAACAGTAAGTTCAGATAATTGGATTTTATAGGAATTCTATTACTATGTTTTTCAGAGTAATAAATTATGAGGTATATGTTCAATAATCTACACTATATTATTATTAAATTTTCCTGCTTTAAAATGCCCTACTCGGTAATATTAACTTGGTAATAAAAATAACAAAGCATACAAAGCATTTCTTTAAATTTTTGATATAAGAATAGAAGAAAATTGATGTTCTAGAGGTATTAGGAACTTAAATATTACAAATAAATGTGGTTCATTTTGTATTTATTGAAATAAACATAATTATTGTATATAGAAAGTACATTATAAAATTTAGTAGTAATAGCAAGTATATAGAGAACTTTTAAATTCGATCATTTATATTTAAGTTGGCAACAATAGATTGTCTTTTTCAATAGCTGTATAGCTTTGTGAATATTAAAAATCATAATTTTCAAAATTCCAACCTTTTAAACCCCAATGAGACATAACAATTTACAATCCAATCACCTGGTAAGCATTCAAAGAATATAGGTAAGGCAAGGCAGAAGAGGAAGGAAGGGAAGTTGGAATTGGTATTTGAAATGAAAAAGAAGATTAAATAAAATATAAAATGAGGTAAAAAATATTGATTTTCTCACTTTTCTCTTCCTCTTATTCTTTGGTCCATAATAAAATATTTTCAGTAGCATTAAGGCACCTAAATTTTTCAATCTTATTCTCTAATATATAAAATATGTGAATCATAGCTTGTAATAATAATATTCTTGAATATTATTTATTTACTTCATATATTATTTAAGCAATTAAATTCATTACAATAAGCAGTTTTGTACAAAATACAATTTTAAAAAATATTCTCTATTTTTGAAACATATTTGAATACTTCTTTCTACAAAATCATTAGGCAACTTTATAGAACTATAAAATAAATAGAAAATTTGTAGGATATCTCAATAGAGTTTTATTAAGCTGTCACTTGATACAATTTCTTGAAAATTCAAAGTAAGTAAATAATATTTACATATTTTATGATCACCTGATGGCTCAGTGGAGTTAATAGTAACACCATTATGTTGATTATAGAAATCATGTCTTAAAGATTTTAATTTAGGGCTTCTAAATTAAATACTTTGATAAAATTGCTAATTATACAAAAATTCCAATTATCTTTAAACCTGTATTCAAATAGAGCTTTGAAACTTTATTATTTATTCTAGAACCTGAATCTGAAATAGTTGTAGTGTATGTGATTATTCTTAATGACCTTTAATTGGATACATTCTTACACTAGTATGTGATTTTTACTAATGGATTGGAAGGGATAAGCTGCTTTTATATGCTTTTATGTGTGCTCTCACATCTTTCCCAGAATGCTGCCCTAAGGGTATAATCATTGCATATACACACAGCTGCTACTACGGGATGTATTTCTCATTTGATAATATTTATTTTATGGCATCCTAGAATTGTTTCTTCTTAATCAATTTTTGTTATCCTGATTGTATTGAGAATATATTGTATGAGAATAAAATTTATGTCCAATAAATGAAAAAAAAATCCAATGCTTATTGATGGTTGTTTGTCTGATGAGGATACTGAAAGTATCCATGTCTTGAAACTTTTTCTTTTTTTCTTTTTGGTCTTTTGAGGAAATTTTTTGATTAATGTATTATAAACATTCTAAAACAAGCTTCCTACATTATCTCATTTTTTCCAAATTGTTTAGCAATGAATATGATTTAATACATAAAATCATTGTTAAATTATTTGTGTAAAATTATGTAGTTTATAGCCTCTCATCATTTCAAATATTTTTTATTATTATCCAATCCAACTATATATAACTCATTGTTACATAGTTTGATTTTTTAAACGAACCTCTATGTTTTGTTTTGTCATGATCAGATAAGATAATTTGTTTTTATGTAAAACACAGCAACAAATTACCAGTAAGTCAACCCTGTGAGTTGAGGTATTATTGAACTTACCGCCTCTGTAGGTAATCTTATTATTCTGATTATCAGAAGTATAACAAACACATTATGAAGCAAATCTAAATACATACTTTCACGTGAGAAAAGAAAAAGGTGCTGCTGAAATGTCTACGAATATGGACAATTTTAGAAGGACAGAGATTTGTAGCCCTTTTCTTTCTAAAATACACAATTGCTATCATATGTGTGCTTAGTAAACAGGTCTTAAGGGATACAGTTTTACAACAGAAAAATGGGCCTTCTTGATCACTAAATATAAAGTAAATACACTGAAGTTTGACTTCTGTGTCAAACTAGCACGTACCCTATCATGAACTAAGTAATATTCAAATGATTAAAGTTGCTTTGCATAACAAAAAGTTGCTTTCCTTAATAAAAAGAATGCTGGTTACATGGCTTTACTGCCATGTCTTTCATTTACAATGGGATGACATACTCTGAAAAGAAAAAAAAAATCCACAGACAATTTACTTGATTGTTTCCTCTTTATACCAAGCTTCTGTTGCCTTCTATTTTTCCTCCTGCACAGTTTTTTTTTTTATCCTAGGGAAGAAACTTTTACATAGTAAGACATTTTTCCACCACCAAGCTACATTTCATCTGCAAACCTTTCCTTATTTTTAAATAATCTACATTGATATTTCCAATATCTTAATATGAAATGTATAAATTTATGTAAGATTTATTTAGACTATTTATTGTTATTGGAACTAGTTCTTAACAATAACATTGCAATTTTGCCAATTTGTCCTTTAGCTGTTAGAATCAACTCCTGAGATATTGCAATCACTTCAAATTATTATTAAAATGTAAAGTCTAAGAAACAATAAAGCACCTAAGTTCACAAAGTTTCAAGAGAAAAAAATGGTTTCTATAACTGTATTATTGTATTTAAAACTACACATAAACCTATCAGATCTTCTAAGTTTGGGTTTAGCATATTGTATTCAGTGTCCTAACCAATTTATCTTTGTCTGGTAAAAGATATTCACAGAATTCCAAAAGATTTGCTTATCAGTCAGAGTACTTCTGCATGTACTTTAACAGAATTTATCTTCTGGGGGAAAAAAAAACTTTGAGTAATTAATTCTAATTTAGTCATTGAGTTCATAGCAGGTCACAGTGGTGTGTAATGCCTCTTGAACATGTTCAGGGTCATTGGTAATTCAAAGCATGTTGAGGCTATAGAGTTTTATAAATCAGTGACAAGCCATGGCTTTTCTAATCTGTGGCAAAAAAAAAAAAAGTTAACATACTCTTGAGGATTCCTAATCATTCATCAGAGAGGAGCATGACTCTTGGACACAAGGCCTCATTCTTACTATGATTTATATTCACATCTCCATCTCCATCAGAGGCAACAGCTCTATTCTATATTCTGCTGTTGTGTCCCTAGAGAAAACTGGTATTTTAAGAATTCTGTTCCAGAGAAGAGAAATAATTAGAATGTAAGTCCTGGAAACACAGGAGAGAAACCTAGGATAATTGTGAGCAAGGGCACTAAGAAAGAATGTCTCAGATCTCTGGGTATGGGTAATGTCAATGATTGATGTTATTTGTGAGGTATGCATAGGAATTATGACTTTACATGTTATGAAAGAAATATTTTATTTTAAATTTCATTATTTTATACTTTCACTCTCACTTTGGATTCATGTTGCATTATTTAAATTACTATATCTTTTATAAATTATACAAGAGATGTATAATGATGTACAAGTTGTACAAATATTAACAGAGAATATAGCAGGGCTATTAAATTTTTAATTTCTAATACATTGACCTGATGGGATTTATGTGTATTCTAAGGCCCCAATAATTTTGATTAATGTATTTAATCAAAAACAAACAGAGACTAAAGCCATAGAAATTGATCACTAAAATATTCAGCTTCATTTCATAAATAAATAGTTTTGCTCTGTAACTACTAAGTATTAACTGGACCCACATGTTACAAGGATGGTGGTGTTAGTATGTTTTATGTTACACTTGATTGTTGAAATAGGAGCGGCGGGGCTGCGTCCCCAGCACCCTGGCTGCCTGGCTAGCTTATACCCGAAATAACAACACACAAACTGTATTCTTTTAAACACTGCTTGCCCATTATATCCAGCCTCTTCTCGGTTAACTCTCGCACCTGGACTAGCCCATTTCTAATAATCTGTGTAAGCACCCCAAGGTGCACTTACCAGGAAGATTCTAGCTATGTCCATCCTGGGTTGAAGCTGCCTGGGAGAGCAGAGCCTGGCGTCTCTGCTCCAGAGAGCAGAGCTGTCAAGTCTCTCCGGGAGCAGAGCAGAGTCTGAGCTCACTTCCTCTTCCTCCCAGCATCCTATTCTGTTTACTCCTCCCACCTATGTTTTAACCTATCAGGGCCAAGGAGTTTCTTTATTGCTTAACCAATGAAATCAACAGATTGATATATGACACTCCCACATCACTTGATGAAGTGTTATTCTATTAAATAAATATAGTAGTACTGACTTTCTATCTGTTGATATCTCTCTCTGCCTCTCACTCTTTCTCTCTCTTCCTCTGTACAAGAAAGGAGCCAGCACAGGACCAAACTAGACCCTCTGAATGGGGATGAGAGCTGTATGGCTGGAGCAGACTACAGGACCACTGGCAGTTGAACCACGGTTTATCGCTGCTGCTTGTAATGGTTTTTGGAATGCGTTCTCTTTGGAGAAATCCCTTGCTCAGCCTAGGTATAGTTGGGAGGACCTTTGTCCTTCCTTAAAGGAATGTGCCTTTACCTCTCGGAGGAGTGAATTAGAGGTGGGAGAAGAAAAATGGAGGGAACAGGATAATATTTTTTATTTTAACAGAAAATAGTGATTGATGCCACATGCAAATTTATATGAAGGAAAAATTTACAAATACCATTTTTATTTTCATTAATTGTATATTAATAGTAAATAACCCAAAATATTTTTATTGGTACTTGATAAAAAATGACAAAAAAAGAGCATGGTGACATTGTAAATAAAACAATGTAAATTCTGACTATTAACATCCAAGTTTTACCCTCTGATATATTGAAATGTTGAGTAAACACTGCTTCTAGACTGTATATATTTATTTCACGAATATATTTCTTAAACTTTTAATTATTGAACCTCCCTTTCCTTTGTATTTTGTGATTTCATTTCACCATAAAATATTCTGGGTGCATGAACTCTGTCTTTGGAGACCATTCTGTATGGTGAGAAAAGTTGCTCAGCATTGAAACAAGGGAGTGGCTTGGTCCTGGCTCAACTCGGCATACCAGATTTTGTTAACTTCCCAAGGGAGGCCCTATCTCTTCTAAGGAGTGGATGGGAGAAGGTAGAAGAACAGGAGCAAGGGCGAACTGGACCTAGTATGTGAAATATAAAAAATATGTCAATGGTAAAATTAGAAACCTACCAAAAGAATAATCAGGTCTTCTCATGTCAGTGTGATTTTATTAAGAGGGAAAGAATCCTCACCTATGAAAAAGTTAATTGAAAGTTAGGAACAATTAGAAAATGTTGCATCTTAAATGCTTCTTCGGAGAATAAGCATACTTTCAAAATTGCAATGATTAGCTACATATTCGCCTGCATCATCTTGCAGTCCTCTCTGGGAAATGAGTTTTTTAAAAGTTATTCATTTACAATGGAGCTTCTAATTGTCTTAATGGCATTGCTGAGTATTGTTTTCAATTAGAGTGGTATAGTGGATAGATTTAGGGCTTCATAAGGTTTATGTGCAGCATTCCATCAAGCTTTTTATTAGTACAGTGGTAAAGCCTTAAGTTAGAGGGGAAATTGCCTTTGTGCTATCAAACTTTGCTTCTTAATTTTTTTTATTACCAGTTGGTTTGAGCAATCCACTGCCATTTGTTCATTTTTTTCTGTTTTATTTATAAGACCCACTGTGGGAAAATGGAATGTGAATTAATAATTTATTAAACTTTCTTCAAAGGACAATATGAAAACAATTAAATTCAACTAAACTCTTAAGAAGATGATTCTGTTTAATTGGCACTAAATATTATTACAAAGCCCATTCAATACAATATATACTGTCATATATAATGAAATACCAGCCTTAGGCAAGGACTTATAGGTAACTGGTACTTTCTGGGAGATTATTTTCTTTAAGAGTATGGCCCCAGATTGATCTAAAATGTTTCAGTGGATGGCCATGCACCCGAGAATATACAAGCAGCATTTATTGGACTGGTGGGTTTAGTAGCATCATTCAAACTGATAGGGTTGTACTTATATGATTTGGAATACACACAGAAACATAAAATAAATAAAATAAAATAAATCAAGAAAACAAATGTTTAACGAAAAATGAGGTCATGAATTTCAAAGCAAGAAATTTGAGCTAATTGGGGTTTGGAGAAGAAAAGAAAAGTAGAAAAGTAGCAAATGCATAATAATCTCAAAAAAATAAATAAATTTGGAAATATAAAGCACAGTTCAAAGTTAAATTAATATGGAAATGTGGAAATAGTCTCAGAGGAGAAAATGGAGTAAAGGAAACTGCCCAAGTATTAATAAAATATAAATCAGTGAACATAAATTCAAAAGTAGGAATAATAAAAACCAAAAAATATATAGAATATAGAACAAAAGAAGTTACCTAAAAGTATAATTCATAATAAAATTTTATGTTTATTTTAGAGAACACATTTCCATTCTTTAGAGCAGCTAACTTTCTACATCTGTAGAAATAGGAATCACAAGGCTTCCCTGTGGCTCTCTGCTTCTTCTGCTGCTGTTACTCTGGTTTTTATTTTGATGACTGTCATATATCAGAAAACTGTCTGTGACATGTTTCTGTTTTAAGCAAGTGGAATTGTGATTATGAAGATTCTTCAGTGAATGCTTCAATAGGTTACAAAGATGAATAATACATCATATTTTATTATTCATTGAAAACTTGGGTAGAATCATAGATATTCAGAATTGCTGGCCAAACAAAAGAGAATATCATGTGTATTTATTTATTTGCTTCCTGTTAAAATAAAATTTTAAGTGATTCATAACAGAAATAAAATCATATGTTTTCTTTAGTATGCTTTAAGTGTGTAAATTAAAGGGGAAAATGTCATATCTTTGAATGCATATGAAAGAACTGATATATGTGTGTGTGTCTATGTATGCATATACATGTGATCATTTATTTCTAAGAGAAAAATTGAAGTATGTATGTTATAGATGGTGGAAAGGGTATGCTAAAGAAACATGTAGTAATTACATTAGAGTTTAAATATATGTTTTGATCACATGTTCAGCATTATGTATATAAAATATATAAATATAAATCAATAAATCCATATTTGCTGTTTGTGTGTATATGATTTCAGACCTAAATACCTAGTATCAGACAATCCCAGGTGTTTATCACTAGAACAGGGTAAATTTTACCAACTCAGTAGTCTTGAATTGTCTGTCATCCACTGCATATGATTGGATCTTCCTGAGATTTCCTCATTTCCATCTTAGTAAGTGTAATAATGGTAATATTAGTTTTCAGATTTTATTAAGCAATACATTTGCAAAAGACACTGTCCACATCAGACTTCCTGGCTCTGACTCTTATAGCCCTCTTTTTCTATAGCCCCTGAGCCTTATGTGCTGTAAATGTGTTCAAGATGTATCTAGGCAAGTGTTGATTTATACTGTGTCCGGTTGTGGCTTTTGAAATGGTCTTTATTTGCTGTGAAGAGAAACTCGTTTGTCAAAAAATAAGAGATAAACTTATCCATAAGTGTAATTTTCTTTAAAATATACCTAGAAATTATGGCGATATAATAAACTGATAGTAGTAGGTTGTCTTCTAAAATCCATGAATTTACTAGCTCTAGGTTGTTGTCAAATTTTCTAATGCTAGGAACCATTTTTTTTTTTTTTTACCTGACAAGTGGGTCTTAAATACTACTAGAAATTTGTTGATTCTTACCAAAAATATTAGTATCACTAATGTACATTTAGGTATATACTGTTGTACTCCTTGGTGTTAGGTCCAATGATTTCTAATTTGAGTAGGATTATTGATTGCTTCCCTCTGTTGACAGGTTGCTTAGTACTTTCTTCTACTATTGAAGTTAGGCTACAAGTAGGAGGTTTTAAACTTAGATCTTGGTTTGCTCATTTGAGTGTCCTGTACTATGTATACTAAAAATGTCTTTGCCAATACAGACTCACCTTAAACCTCTGAGATTTAACCAAAATTAAATCTAGGCAAGAGCCTGGATTGTTTTGAAAGTCACATTTGCTTCTCTGAAAGGCAATGTAAATGAAGATTTGACATTCATGGTACTTTTTTTTTTTTTTTTTTTTTTTTTTGTATTTTTTTTTTTTTTTTTTTTTTTTTTTTTTTTTTTTTTTTTTTTTGTAAGCTAGTCTATCGCTCTTGCAGGTAGCATGTTCAGAAAAAATACTATAACTTGATTAAGAATTATAAGTAATGTGTGCATTTATATATAAATATAAAGTACTATAGTCCTTTCAGGTTTTATCAAGCATTTTCAATGATTGTTCTTTGATTGTTTTTTTGTCCCTCATTCATCTTTCAGTACTTATGGCCTGTGATAGAGTACTTCACAGGGGAATATACAGTATAGATGAGATATTCTTTCAATTACACTGATCATTCTTTTCAAAGTCCAATTACTCATCCATTGTTTTTTAATAATTAATGTATTATATAAGAACATGGTAGCCCTTTCTAAATTTAATTTGATTTCAGTGATCAATATGCCTTGAAATAAATACAACATTTTCAGTTGTGTTTTGAGGCTACAATTATTTATTAAACTATATTTCTCCAATTTGTTATTTATTTACATATAATCTACACATTGTTACTTCTCTGCAGAATTATTTCAAATACCACACATTACATTGTTTATTATCTGTTCTGTGGAATTGTTCCTATCATAATTACCTGAGTAATTATT
>NW_026067988.1:3649011-3729938 GCF_014885135.2 Alexandromys fortis
TTTTTTTTTTTCCCTATGAGCATGCAATTTCAAACACTATTTTGTCTGAGTTAGCAAAAATCTATAATGGGGAAAATGGATGAATTCAGCAAATCTATTTTGAGAGATTATTTCCCACTATTACAACTAATTTCTGCTGATGTCCAAGTATTATTTGCTTGACCTAGCCTTGTGAGTGTTTAATGTACTTATGCTCCCAATTTACTCAGGAGAGCTTGTCTTTTTCTACTTCCCATGTAGATTAGATCTATGAATATCTCTCTTAGGGTCCTCATTGTGGTCTAGGTTCTCTGTGATTGTGATTTGTGGGTTGGTTTTCTTTGCTTTATGTTTAAAAACAACTTATGGGTGAGTACATGTGTTAATTGTCTTTCTGGGTCTGGGTTACCTCACTCAAAATGATGTTTTCTAGCTCCATCCATTTGCCTGCAAAATTCAAGATGTCATTGTTTTTTTTTCTGCTGTGTAGTCCTCCTTTGTGTAGATGTACCACATTTTCCTTATCCATTCTTTGGTTGAAGGGAATTTAGGTTGTTTCCAGTTTCTGGCTATGACAAACAATGCTGCTATGAACATAGTTGAGCACATGTCTTTGTGACATGGTTGAGCATCCTTTGAATATATGCCCAAAAGTGGTATTACTGGGTCTTGAGAAAGGTCGTTTTCTAATTTTCTGAGAAATTAGCACACTGACATCCAAAGGAGCTGTACCAGCTTGCATTCCCACCAGCAATGCAGAAAAGTTCCCTTTACCCCACAACCAGTGTTTTTGATCTTGACCATTCTTACAGGTATAAGATGGAATCTCAAAGTTGTTTTGATTTGCATTTCTCTAATGGTTAAAGATGTAGAGCATTTCCTTAAGTGTCTTTCAGCCATGTTAGATTCCTCTGTTAAGAGTTCTCTGTTAAGGTCTGTACTCCAATTTTTATTGGATTGTTTGCTTGTTTGATGACCAATTTCTTGAGCTCTTTGTACATTTTAGAGATCAGACCTCTGTGTGATCAGGGATTAGTGAAGATCTTTTCCTATTCTGTAGGCTTTCATTTTGTCTTGTTGACCATGTCCTTTACTTTAAAGAAGCTTTTCATTTTCTCCCCTGCCTGATCCCCTAGCCATACAGTTCCAAAGAAACACATAGAGGCTTATATAAAATATAAACTCATAGGCATATCGTTTAGGCTTATTACTAACTACCTCTTATGGCTTAAATTAACCCTTAATTTTTAATCTATATTTAGTCATGTGACTTGGTATCTTATCTCACAAATGCATTCTCATATTGATTCTTCTGTGTCTGGCTAATGACTGCATATTTGCCTTTCCTCTTCCCAGAAATCTCCACGTCACCCTGCCTATACTTCCTACCTGGCTACTAGCAAATCAGCATTTTATTAAACCAATGATAGTGACAAAACTTTATAGTATACAAGAGCACTATCCCACAGCATTTTCTTTTTTTATACTTTCAAAAGAAGAACTCTGAATCTAATCCCTTCTATTCAATTTTTTTTTCTTGGTCATTATTCATAACAAATTATAAACAACACTCTAAAGACAATCCATAATCCATTTTTTTGAGACTGGGGGCACAGTTTTCTAGGCTACTTTATGTGTATTAGGGGTGCTGATAATCATGGAGACCCAAAGAAAATTTAGGATTATAACAAAGTTCTAACTGGAGTATTGTGTGAGACTGGATCATGTCAACCATCAGTCTTGAGACTGTTCTGAATGTTTAACACAGAGGAAACTACAAGAGAGATGCTCTGAAATGTTGGATAATATGGGCCATCTGTCACCACTGGCCATTTTTCATGAGGTCTTCCTCAATCAAACTTATTTTCATTATCCTAGAATGAACTCACAGTCTCACTTTCTGCGGAAATAAAATATAAACTTCTCCAAAATAACGTATCTTTAGACTTAATTTTTGAAATCATAGCATTTTCAAAATATATAGGTTGTATTAGTCCAGCAGAATTTATAATCAAATATTTCTTAGAAACTCAGCAGTCAGACAATTCAAAGATCATATAATAACATAAAGTATCCAGATTCTCTGTGCATTATCTATCTCTACATGACTTTTTGTTTTAAACGACATTTCTTTTTTTTATTTTTAGTTTTTTGAGACAGGGTTTCTCTGTGTACGTCTGGCTTTCCTGGAACTAATTCTGCAGATCAGTCTGGTCTCAAATTTAAAGAGAATCCCCTGTCTCTGTCTCCCAAATGCTGTGATTAAAGACATGAGCCACTGTAACAGACAACTCTGTATCTTTAATAACTTTCTATATTTTTCTTTGCTCTCCTAATGTATATATTTTAAACACACTGTAAACCACTTAGTTTTTTTTTTTCTGAGTCTGTTTTTACTGCATATCTCTATCTTTTTCTGACCACAGGATTCTTTAATCTGATAAACTATATGGTTAGGATTAATGCAGCAGCTTTGGCGCTGGCTCCACTTTATCCCTTAGTTTTTGAGAGTCTAATTTCACGGTGGAGGTACGGGTGGGAGTTCCATTTATTGCCACAACTCTGTAGAGTTTCTAGGTCCATGCTACCAATAAGAAGCCTGATCCAGGTTGCTTATAAACACCTGTTAAGTGTTTCCTGGCAGGAACTTTTAATAGAGTTAAAAGGGTTTTGCAGCTAACGCTGAGTCAGAATCTTCTCCTAAAAAAGCCACACCTCTGATTATAGCCAGCAAATAGAGCCTACCTGAGAAAAGATGGTTAAAAAGGAGCTGACTCTGTTCTTCTCTGTCTAGAATCCTTTTTATTTTTCAAGCATTCTCTGGCTTTATGTGGAAATTCTTGCAAATGCTAAGGTGCCATTTGTAGATGAAAATTTCTGTCCCACCTGGTCCCTTGGCCATTATGTTTCAAAGAATCACAGAGTGTAATATTAATTTTAAACTGTTCAGTCTATTAGCTAAGGCTTATTATTAACTAACTCTTACTACTTAAATTAACCCATAATTCTTGTCTATGTTTAGCCATGTGGCTTGGAACCTTTTTTCAGTGCAGCATTCTCATCCTGCTTCCTCTGCATCTGGTTGGTGACTTTCTGCCTTTATCCTTCCCATATTTCTCCTATTCAGGTCACCCTTCGTACACTTTCAGCCTGTACTGGCTAATCAGTCTTTTATCAAAACAATATGAATGAAAGTTCTTTTCCGTGTACAAGAGTATTATCCCACTGCAGAGAATGGGGAGGCAGGTTTGGGTAGAAGGGAGGTGGGGTGAGAAAACAGGCAAAGAGGAGGGAGGGGAATTGTGGTTGGTATGTGAACTAAATAAATTTAAAAAAAAAGAAAAGAAAAATGAAATAAAAAGCTTCTACTTTTTAGAAACTACAGGTTCTGTTTCTTAATCATGGACAACAGATATATTAGACTTATATAAAGAAGTAGAAAAATCAAAAATATGTAGATGGCTGAGTGCAGTCTGATTTGAGATATAAAGTCGTATTTTATAGTTAAATAGAATTATCTCGATTTGAAAGATTTTTTTTCCTCTGACTGGGAAAAGGTCTTCACCAACTCCACAACAAACAAAGGTCTAATCTACAAAATATATAAAGAACTCAAGAAACTAGACTCAAGAAATGCTAATTAACCCAATTAAAAAATGGGGTACTGATCCGAACAGAGAATTTTCAACTGAAGAAGTTCAAATTGCCTCATTTCACAGAATTACTTAGGACAAATGAAAAGAATGTAGAATACATAGAATCATACATTTTTATCACTCACTGAAAGAATATGCTTGGGTTCTTAGCACTCCTAAATGTTAATCTCTACAAACATAGATGGCTTAATAAAAGTTGCAAAATAGTGACAAGAATAAACTATGTGACCAATGTCAGTCAATTAGATCAGGGACAGGAATAGTATTCCTAAGGTGAGTAATGTGAGTAGAAATGCAGACTCCTTATGTTCATATCCAGGATAATATCTTCTTATTTTCTTTTAAATATTTTTTTCTATTTTCATTGAAATAGATTCTTCTCTCATACAATACACCCAGACCACACTTTCTCCTTCCTATATTCTTTCTAACTTCCCTATCATTTACCCTCTCTTCCAGATCCATGCCAGATCCTTTTCTGCTTCAGAAAAGGGCAGGCTTTAACATCCAAACAGGACAAAACAAAATACAATAATCTTAGGCAAATGTCTTCTATCAAGGCTGTACAGGGCAACCCAATAGGAGGAAATATTTTCTCAAATGTAGGCAAAAGATTCAAAGATATACATACTCCCAACTAATAAGAATCCCACCAAAACACCAAGAAAATAGTCATAACATAGATGTAGAGGATCTGATGCAGACCCATACAGGACCCATGCTTGCTGCTTCAGTTTCTGTGAGCCCATGTGATGCCTGATTACTTGAATCTTTGACCATGTTCCCTCATGCTCCATCCACTTTGATCCCTACAATATTTCTTCTCTTTCACAGGGTTCCCAGATCTCTGAAGGGAAGGACCTGATTGAGACCTGCAATGTAGAGACTCTCTGCTTGGCTGGCTGTCAATATGTGTGCCTGGTCCCATCTGTTGCTGAAGGATGTATCAGTGATGATGATGACTAGACATGGACCACATCTATGAGTATAGCACAATATCATTAGGGATCCTGTTACTGATTTTTTTTTGCTAGTTATTTTTGGTTTTACCATAAATCTTTGGCCATCCAGCCTCTTGTTCATGACAGTATAGGGCATGGGATCCCTCTCATGGCTTGGGCTTCAAGTTAAATAAAAATTTGGATGGGCATTCTCAAGTTCTGTATAGAACAAGTGTTTATTTTCAACTTAGCAGAACACATGCAGAGCCCAGACTTATGAAAAGCAGTTTTAGACAGTGTCAAGATCCTTGATATATCAAAGACATTCCAACACTAAAGGGACTGAATGTTCATGTGTCTGTTCTTTTTTTTTTTTAGTTTTGTCATTTTCTTATGTTTTGATCTTTGTCTTTTACTTTTTTTTTACTGAGAGAAAGAAAGAACATGAAGTGGATAGGTAAGGAAGTAGGAGGGTTGGTGAAGTATTGGGATCAGGAGAGAATAACATCAAAATATATTTAATTAAAAGTGCCAACAGGCAATAAATAAAATACAATAACATATGACATTATAGTATTTCAAAATCAATTTCTTAGTTGAGCTTGGAAGTTTCATATTTTTTAAAAATTATATTTACATACATAATAAAGCATGTGCTTTACTCATATTCTCATTAATTTATTGTATTATTTTAAATATATTGTCTGAAAAATGATACATAAATTTTTACTGATAGTTGCTTTTTCTATAAATATAAGTATCAAGAGAGTATTTCTGTCTATAAACCGTGCTTTTACACCAGATAATTATCATACATATTTCTTTAAAGGTCTGTGAATATTTTCTTTCCCATCTGTCAAAATAGAGTCTTTACTTTTCACCATAAAAAATAGAGTGAACAGTTATTTGGAATTCTTAGAAGTGGAAAACTTCATATGTTTTTTAATGACTAAGAGTCCCAAAGGGTTACGTTATCTGACCTACCATACATTTTCTTGATGAGGCCAGTAAATCTGCTGCTTGCATAGTGAAGCTACAAGTCCTCTGTAGGGAAATTCCCATCTGTCACTGTGTCCTCAGTATAATGTTGTAGCCAGTTTTAAAATTAATAACCATGGAAAATAATAATTTCTTTGACATTATTAAAATTTCATCCTCTCTAGTTGTTCTTGTATAACATGGTATTTTACAAAACACTGCAAGGCAAATTTTATGTGTCATTATGCTATTTGAAATTTATGAACTCTTTCTTTAGAATGATGAGATCATTGAATGACTGGGCAAATGACTTGCAATACTCTTTAGACATTCTTTTTTTTTTCCATTTATGCTCTCATCCACATCTATGTATTTTAATGGAAAATAAACACATCAAACAGCCTAGAAAATACATGTGGAATCATACCATACTATACTGCACTTACTTTCGAGTAAGCACACAATCTTCTTACAGCTGTCATGGTTGATATTTACCTCTCAACTTCACTGAGAGGTTTATCATTTTGAGAATCAGTTAGGAATATGTCAGTGATGGTGGCTGCAAATGAATTCAGTTAATGTAGAAAAGTAGATTTCCTTCCCTAGGGTGTATTACTATCGATCAGCTAATTGAGCACTTGATTAGACAGAAAGATCGGGGAATAAGAGACTCTTCTCTTCCATTCTCAGATTGCCTGTTTGTGATGCAACATCAGTCCTTCACTTGGACCATGATTCACCACACCACACTTGAGATTTTCAAGCTTCAAGGGGGGGTTTAGGTGGAAATTCTATCACCAGCATTCTGAAATCTGCATCATCTTTGTAACAGCAAATGAAGGGTCTTCTGACCTCTTCAATCATATGAGCCAATACTTCATATCATAATAAATATTATAGAAAAATCGAATGGGGAAAATCAAGAGAGGAAAGAGAGCAGCAAACAGGGATTAGGAAGAGGGAGAGAGGAAAGAAGGAAGAATGAGAGAGAGAGAGAGAGAGAGAGAGAGAGAGAGAGAGAGAGAAATAGAGACTGTTAGAATAGATATCTAATTCATCATAGTTTAAAACAAAATTTGAGTGACTTTAGCTTTATATTTGTTAAATATTATTTCATATATGGTCTCACACATAGACATTAACAGCACCCAAGGACCAGTGCGTCTCTTCTCTTTCTCTCTCTCTCTCTCTCTCTCTCTCTCTCTCTCTCTCTCTCTCTCTCCTGTGCTTTCTCCTTGTAGCCTGGGGCAGATGCCTAAACTCTATGTAGGTCTTTTTGTCTTGCATTTTCTATCATGGCACAGAACAATACAATACTTCCTCATCACAAAGGAATCAAAATACCCAACAACCTGGCTCCTCTTCTTCATGGTTGGTGAGGAGGTGTTTCTGGAATTCTTTCTACAGTTCCTAATTTTGAATGGCTTAGTTTTTCTTTAATTTCTGTCACTTTCTCTTGTATATTTCCCTTTACACTCTGCCTTTATATGTTTGTAATCATTATACCTTCTTTTTAGATGATTTTAATGATTATGATCAAAATATGACAATTAAAACTTTCTTCTGTTTTCATAGTTTTATATAATTTATGTTTTCAGTTATATTTAATATTTATTTCTACAGAATATATTATCAATATAGCTTTTCTATGGTTATTTTTACATGAAATATTTTTATATAGAATTGCATTTTTATATGTAATACTTAAATTCTACATCCTACAGAGAAATGGTTGGAGATGCATTTGTGGTTTTATGTTTTGTTTTGTTGTATTCAATTTTGAAAAACTTCCCACATTTAAATAGAATACCTAAACTAATCACCTACTACACAACATTGAAAACACAATTTCACTTTCTTTTATGCTTTATTTACACTCGTGGTCTTTTCCCTATGTGTTCATCTTATAAGTCTGATGTAGCTTTGTTCTTAAAACATTCACATTTAACACCTCTTTATCTTTATGGACTATTGTATCAGAATCTCTTTCTTGAACACAAATTTTTTTATATAAAAAGGGAAAAAAACTTGTTAGTCCACATAATATTGTTTTCTCATTAAAACATAGTAATGCTCAAAATTATTAAATAATTTTATTCTCAACGCAAGAAAATATCAAATTATTAATGACATAAAATTCTAGCATCTGTTGAATAAAGGTTATCCTCTATGACACAGGGACTGTTAATTTTGTCTAAATAGTTGCACACTGTATTCAAAAAATTAAGAGAAAGCGATCAGTATCCCAAGTGTGAAAATTATCTGAGGAAATATCTGTGCACTAAAAAATACAGCAAAATAGTGCTGAAATTTTAATTTTAGAGTCCACAGCTTATGAAAGGATAATTATATTTCTGGCACCAAAGACGATGTTATTTAAGTATTATGGGATTAACATTATTGCTGTCTGAGATCTCCCCCATGTAGTAATAATAGCTTACCAAATAGAAAACATGAGTTCTTACTTTGAATTCAAGACTTTAACCGACTTTATTAAGCATTAGTGTGTTTGGGGATATTTCATTGGCATGTAAGACTGGAAGTAGAAACGCAAAGGCTCTCGAACAGCGGCAGCCCATTCTGCTGTTCGAAATTGCTCAACAGTACTCCAATCACGGTCCCAGGGAAATCAAATATGCAGAACAAATAATCCAACTGATTACAATTCTTTCTTAAAGAGTCTCTAGCAGCACTTCTGCTGAAACGGCACAGAGCCACCTGCCCTCACGCCTCAGCAGGATTTGGAGGGTTTCTGGCTTGCTGTGCTGTGGTTGAAAAAGTGGGGGGAGTCGTGTATCCTGCAGTGCAGTGCGTTATTGTGAAAGATGATGAAAACACTACACTAGTAATTCCAGGTACTAATTCTACCATGGAACTTTCAAAACATAGCAGAGATCACTTGGGGATACCTAAAATGCTTCTTCATCACACTTGCACTGGCTGAGCAGCACAGAAGTCATGTTGATTATTGTTTCCCATATGCAATCAACTATACCTTTACAGGCAGAGTCAATGCAGAAAGCCTGCAGTTTTCCTTAGAAGTCCGAAAAAGCCTCAAATCAGTGTTGTTATTCTAGTCTTAATGGGCTAACACTTTTCTCTAACTCAACTACTCCGAGTCTACATTTTCATGTGTCAATATTCAGAAAGAAGACAGACTTGATTCTTAATGGTTTTCTGACATCAATTCATTCAAGTCTTCTGCTTAAAAATCTCGTGGTAAACTTCCTGGATCACAATTAGGTATACATTTTGTCAGATCTTAGGTAATTCTCATGTTTTTGTAGGTGAGCGTTGAAAGTATTTTAGAGTACCTCTATAGTAGGCCCTCTTCCCATTCTAGTGATACATTTTATAAAAGAAAGTCACTCTGTTTCACTTTCCCACTTATTTTCTCCAATGCTTTCCATAAAAGACAATCTACGAAAGCTACAGGAGACAATTTCCTAACATAGATGTTTTCTGGCACAAATATGTACTCACATTACAATTTTATATGGAATTTCTGCATCTAATGAGTACACTATATTTTTTTTTCTTTGTGGTACGTTTAAAGGGAACAATGTGCAGCTGTGGGATTTTCTCTACAATTCTGAGGGAGAGGAAAAGCATGAAAAACAAAACTCGGACATACACAGTCACTGGACATCTAGCAGAGATTGCTAACTCTAGGGTTTGATGAGGCACTGCAAGATAACTACAGGTAGCAGCAGACGGTAATCAAAATGTGTAACATGTTATCCTCTTTAATAAATTAAGGAACCAGGTGTCTTATTTTTATCTGATACTAAATTCATGTGTGGGAAAATTCCTGCCTTTTTAGCTTAGTAAGGTATGATGTCTTCAATTGTATTGGTGAGCTCTAATCACTGTAGGATAATAGTGACCCACTCTTGCATTTTATACAGAGCAGGAAGGTAGCAAAGTGTATTTTTCTTTTCAGTTTTAATTTCCTTAAATTTTTAATTAAAATTAGCTTTGCTTTATACAACAGATTCTGAGAATGGTTACCCTTCGCCACACTTCTTCCAGATATTTCCCACTTTCCAGAAAGTCATATGAATGCTCTTTCTTTCTCCATCTCTCAGTTACTATGCTTTTAAAATCTTTGTACTAGTCTAACTCTCTGCTCTCCTTCCATGCCCTAAGCTGTTACCCAGCAAATGAGAGTTTGAGGTTTCTATATTGTCTTGAAAAAGTTGCTATAGAACCTTGTCCTTTTGCCTAGTGGGAAAAGGTGAAATTTTAAAGGTGAAAAGCTGAGAGGCAGAATTTATTTATTTATTTTTCCTTTTCTAACACTGTGTCAGTATTGAATCACTAATTTTGGATTTAAAAAGGTTGCTGCTGAATGTTTGCAGGTTCAAAAGCGACTTTCCTCTTTATCCCTTTGCTTTATGACTTCAGATACACAGTTCTCCACCATCGTCTTCCTTAGTGCAAAGTTATAGCTATTTAGGGTACTTGCTGCATATGGAAACTACTTTTAAGTAGATTCTGAAGTTTTGAAGCATTGATGAGTGATGACAGAGAATATGAGCATGCCTCAATCTTTCATTTAAAGATATTTCTTTAAATGAAATTTCTATTGACTATGCATACCTAGTAAACATAACACAGAGAGAATTTTGGTTTGAAATTATTACTACTGCCACATGAAAGAATACACAGTGAGGGCAAGGCTCTCCCCTGCTCTAGAACACACAGCCCTTATTTATAATTTTATTTGTCATATAATATACACACAGAGAGACACCCAATTACAAAAGTATGAAATACACCAATGCATAAAAACATACATTCAAATACAAGAATGAACACACATATGCATACACACAAACATAGGCATGATACACTGTAATAAGAAATTAAATGTTAATGTTATAAATTAAATAATGTATACTCATTAGTTTTCCTTTGTCAAAAGTTTTCCTCCATTGAAGTGCTACAAATGTATTCCTTTTTTGTTGTTTGTTTGTTTTTTGATGCATAGGCATAGACAAACAAAATATAAAAACTCATTAGTGCTAATAGGGTGAATTTTGACTTAATAGCTAAGTGAATGTGATATGAAATTCTTAAACAAAATTAAAAATATATGAAAACTTCCAGATAGCAAATAGATTTCTGGCAGGGTTAACCTATATACATTTATAAAATTTATGTATGTTGCTTTTTTTTATAATGATATGCTTCTTAGCATTCACAGAGTGCTGGAAGAAAAGAGAAAACATATAAAAAAATTACCGAGGAAATAAATTGGAAAGGAGGAACGTTTCAAAAGTAAGTTTTAAATAAATAAGCATAGAAAATGTAAAGGTATTCAGCATTTCATTAGAAAGTAACTACAGGCACTGAGCACATGCTCCTTTACTTAAACTTTCTCATACTACCTGCATTTATGGAAAAGAATGATAACATGCTCTATTCTTGTGCTTTGTATTTTTAAGTATATTAAATTTTCTGAGAAATAAGGATATATTATATTCACATTAATCCTATGTATGTTGTGCTTTTAATATTTCATTTTACATTAACATTATCTTTTTGATAAATATAGGATATAGTTGTATATTTGTTCAATATGAGCTGGACAAAATATGTTTTGGAGTATTTTCTCATTTAAAAATTCACATAAAATTATGATTAATTGCAATCTATAAAAGTTTCTTGCATGTTGCTTTTCAAAGTTAACATATGGTACAAATTAATTATGCATTTTATGGGCATGTGAGCATACATATACATAAAAGAACAATTCATTGTTCATAAACCTCAAAACTTAAGATCTTAAATTAATAATAATTGTTTATCTCCCATCATTTCCTGGATTAGGTTCATGGTCCTAAGTAATTTTCTCTCTGTCTTTTTCTGTATCAACGGTCAATTTCCTGCTTGGCTGGAGTTAGATAGAGGAGATGGATTCACTTACTATATCTGAAACCTTGGCTATGAAAGATAACAAGGGCTTATTCACCATATGCTCTTTCATACTGTTCTTTTTCAAAGTATGCTAGCCTCATATCTTAATAAGTGAAAATGGAAATAAAGTTTTAAACTTATTTTTTTTCTTATATTATTTCACATTTTTTCATCATAGTAACCTAACAGAGACAGCTTACACAGAGGTTTGGAATAGGCTATCTGATTTATGTAAACTCAGTAAAAATTCATAGTTCTTATTAATGTGCTAATGAGTTTCAACTATAATTATCGATTTCACATTAAATAAATTTTTTTAATCAGAATACATACAATATGCTTCTTTTTTTGATCTATTGTTGATTGAATATGAAATTGCCCTCAAAGGTTTCTGTATTCTAATATGTTGGACCACTGCTGGTAGCACTGATATGTGCTTTAGTGGGTGAAACCATTATTGGAAAAATGCATTTCTCAGGGACAGCCCTTGAGCTTTCAGAGTTTACCATCGTTTTGAGTCTTCTCTTTGCTTCTTTACTGTAGATGTTATATGACAAGTTACCTACCACTCCCATTTCAATTACTGCCTAAAATGATGAATTGTACCTTCCAACAAAGAAGCTAATATAAACCATCACTCCCTTAAACAGCTTTCATTGGGTATTTGGTCATGTTTTTTAAAGGTATTTTAAAAAAATTACCAAATCATAGGTCTTTATTTTGCAGATAATTACAATTTATTTTTTAGATGAAAATCAACTTATCTCAGCACATTATCTTTATTCAATTCATTTGTAGGTGTTGGCACAAATATTGACTTCTATAAAAGAGATATTATGTTTATTTATTTATTGACAATATGTATAAAGATAAATTATCATTTAACTTGAATATAATAGCTATTATTCATAGTCCGCTTGTTGGATGGTTGATATTGTCAACTTAACTAGATGAAAAGAGATGAGCTTCTGGACATTGTGCGACACATATCTTGACTAGATTACTTGTGGTTGGGAGACTCCCAACACCGTGTGTTACCATTCCTTGAACTGCTGTCATGGAATGCCTAAACCTTAGAAAACAAACTGAGCATGATCACGTCATTCTTAATCTACTTTGTTACTTCAGATTCATTGTGACTTAGCTGCCATAGGTTTCTGCTACCAGGACTTCCCAAGCATGGTGGATTATACGTTCAAACTGTGAGGGAAATTATGCTCCTTTCCATGAAGTCTCTCTTCTTAGCGTAGATGATCACAATGAAAGGAAAAGCAACTAGTCAATTAGTTCAAAGCATTACTTGAAATACACCCTTTTGTAATGACAAAGAACTATTACACAAATGGAGTTTCTATTTTGTTAAATATTTTGAGTATTGTTAAATCATAATGACTACTGTTCCAAACATAAAACAGGATGGGTAATTTTACTGTTTTTAAAGATAAATTCGTGTTCTTGTCACAGGAATTAAAACCTGTATCTCAAAGCATAGTATGAACATAATAACCTACCCAAAATTATTCTTACGAATTTTAATGATGTACCTAGCATTTGATCAGTGAATAAGAAATAAGCAATAGTGTTTTCAGTCAGGTGAATAACTTCAGACATAGAAAGTTCATTAATATTCATATAACTACAGCCACTAATACCTTCTGTGACATTTAGAACTTAATTGACATGCTTGACTTAAGAAGGAGTGAATCTATATTTGATACTAGAACCTGATCAAAAGTCCATGTAATTATAAATCAAACAAAAACCCTGAGGGGTGGGGGTCTTATCCTGTTATTTAGTTAAAATGGAAGAGTATAAATCCACCTTCTAAATAAATGTGTTCATATTCACAGACTGTTGCCACCCTCAGTCTATCTTTCCGGTAGACTGCAGTAATTGCAGAGATTGTATAGTTTCAGTGGTGCTGAGAGTGAGTGGCAGTTGAGGGCTGAGCCAAACATGATATTTATACCACCCCTTCCAAGTCTCCACTTCCTTCATTACTTTAAAACTAAGTTAGGGTCTTCCTGTCTGTCATTCTTTTTCTTACTTGTTTATTTTACTTATTTACTTACTTGTTAATTTATTTTGAGACAAGCTTTCACTGTGAAGATAAGTCTTGACTTCCAACTTCTCTGCTGCTTGTGACTGCTGCTGAGTGCTCCAATTACAGACCAGGGCCAGCATTTCTATCCTTAATAGCTTTAGTTGTTTCAAATGTTAATAGTCTGGAAATCAAGAACGGATGAACTGTGGTTTGCTCTCAGTTCAGCTGCCACGCATATTGAAGGGGATTCCTGCACAGCAGGAACTCTTTCACAGACCCTGGCTTAACCACAAACTACACCCTACCCCTGAATCTCCAGAAAAATTTCTTGTTAAGTAGGAAAGGGATGTTAAAGTGGCTGCTTCCTGACTTTAGCAGGTAAGCAAAAGCAAATGACCCTGTGGGTGTAATTTTATTATTTATTTATCTATCGACCTATTTATTTATTTAATATCGATCCCAGTTTTTTTTTTTTTCTACCTGCTCTCCTCCCATTCCTTCCTGCTACCTCTGATGTGCTCTGAACTCTTCATTCAACTCTGTTTCTCTTCAGAAAAGGTGAGGGCTCCATGGGTATCCTCAAAGCACAGCATATCAAGTAGATGTAAGAATGAGCACCTCCCCTTGTATTAAGGCTGGGCAAGACGATCTAGTATGAAGAATGAAATCCCAAGAGCCAGTCAAGGCATTTGTGTCAGGCTCTCTTCTCACTGTTAGGAGTCCTGCATATAGAACAAACTACATTAGCTGGCCAGTGGTGCACTCCTTTAATGCCAGCACTTGGGAGGCAGAAACAAGCAGATCTCTGTGAGTTTGAGGCCAGCCTGGTCTACAAGAGCTAGCTCCAGGACAGGCTCGAAAGCAGAGAAACCCTGTCTCAACAAAACAAAACAAAACAAAACAAACAAACAAACAAACAACAACAACAACAACAAAAAACAAACAAAAAGATACTCATCCATCTGTCTATAGGGCAAGGCCAAATTGGGCACCATTTCTTCTATTGTTTAGGGTCTTAGATGTGGCTATACTTGTGGATTTCTGGGAGTTTCTCTAGTGTCAGGTTTCTTTCTAGCTTCATAATGACTCCCTTGATTAAAATATCTCTTTTCTAGCTGTCATCTCCATCCTTCCTCCATCTCAACTATTCTGTCCCTCTCAAGTTTTTCCCCACCTTTCTCTCTTCTTCCCTGTCTACCCTCCCTTTTCCTCCATGCCAATGCTCCCAATTTTGTCAGGAGATCTTATCTGTTTTCCCTTTCCAGGAGGATCTATGTAAGTTTTTCTTAGGTTTCACCTCATTAATTACCTTCTCTATGGTTGTGGATTATAAGTTCATTATCCTTTGCTTTGCCGCTAGTATCCACTTATGAGTGAGTACATACTACGATCCTGTTTCTGGGTCTGGGTTGCCTAACTCAGGATTTTTTTTTTCTAGTTCCATCCATTTCCATGCAAATTTAAAGATGTCATTGCCCCCCCCCCCCGAGTCATACTCCATTGTACAATATACCTCATTTCCTTTATTCATTCTTCGGTTGAGGGACATATAGGTTATAGGTTTTTCCAAGTTCTGGCTATTACAAATAATGCTGCTATGAACATAGTT
This sequence comes from Alexandromys fortis, assembly GCF_014885135.2. Taxonomy (NCBI): domain Eukaryota; kingdom Metazoa; phylum Chordata; class Mammalia; order Rodentia; family Cricetidae; genus Alexandromys; species Alexandromys fortis. The sequence continues at coordinate 3,664,141 of NW_026067988.1, forward strand.
GAACAAATGTCCTTGTAGTATGACTGAGATTCTTTGGGTATGTGCCCAAGAGTGATATTGCGGGGTCATGAAGTATGCTGACCCCGAATTTGCTGAGAAACTCCCACATTGATTTTCAGAGTGGCTGTGCAGGTTTGTATTCACATCTGTAATGGAGGGGTGTTCCCTTCTCCATCTTCCACATCTTCTCCAGAATAAGCTATCCTTGGTGATTTTGATATTAGTCATTCTCACTAGTGTAATATGGTATCTCAGAGTGGTTTTGGTTTACATTTCCCTGATGGCTAAGGATGTTGAACATTTCCTTAAGTGTCTTTAGGTCATTTGGGATTCTTTCTTTCTTTCTTTCTTTCTTTCTTTCTTTCTTTCTTTCTGTCTGTCTGTCTGTCTGTCTGTCTGTCTTTCTTTCTTTCTTTCTTATTTATTTATTTATTTTGTTTACAGTGTTCTGTCTGCATGTGTGCCTGCAGGCCAGAAGAGGGCACCAGATTTCTTTACAGATGGTTGTGAGCCATTATGTGGTGCTGGGAATTGAACTCAGGGCCTCTGGAAGAACAATCAGTGTTCTTACCATCTGAGTCATCTCTCCAGCCCATCATTTGGGATTCTTCTACTGACAATTCTCTGTTTAGGTCTGTACTCCATTTTCAAATTGGATTATTTGCAATTTTGGTGTCAAATTTTGTAGCACACCATGCCCGCTTGTGCTCTATACACCAGCATACAGTTCGTGAACTGGGCAAGGGGCTGGAGATTGAATCATACAAAGACACATAGACAGACAGATACATGGGTCATCCTTGAAACAGGAATGCTCCAAGAGTGCCCCTCATATTGTGTTCAGGGACAGCTAATATAGGGATAGCCACACCCCAGCCAAATGCACCAGAAACCATTTTCCTGCCATCAGGAACTCCTGAGGGTCTCGTGCTCAGAGCAGCTGTAGGCACTCAGATCAGGGGGAAAAGAGTTGTTTATAAGAAATTCAGGAGCTGATGGTTCACAGCTCCTCAAAAAAATTTCAAGTGTTTTTTATATATTTTTCAGATCAGTCCTCTGCCTGATACGGTGTTGGTGAAGATCTTTTCCCATTCAATAGGCTGCTTTTTTGTGTTATTAACTGTGTCCTTTGCTTTACAGAAGCTTCCCAGTTTCAGTAGGTTCAATGTATTTATTGCTGTTCTAAGTGTTTGTGTTAGACTTAAAGTCCTGATCCACTTACTTCTGGCTCCTGAGAGTTAAGATTACAAACAAGAAACAACATAGTCTATGAAGTATGATTTTTTTTTGATCACCTCAGCTACCACTGAGCAAATTTTAGGGAGCTTTTGCTTCACTGTCCATAACATGTGAGTCTTGGAGAAATCTGGAAAATCAAGGCACAGGTCTTGACACATAGGATCAGCAAGAACTCTAAGTCAAGTAAGTAGAGATTAGCACAGAAAATGTCTTTTGAATTTTTTTAATTTTTAAATTTAATTTTTTTAAAAGAAAACAAACTATCTTTATTTTAAATATACACCACTCTAATTCTCTAGCACAAGCTGGCATTCTTTCATAAGCATTTGGAGTATCTGGATTGTAGATACAAGCTACCACAGTTATTATAGGACAGAAATTACACCCAGCTTATAATGTGTGTTCTTGTTTGTTCTTGATGAGGTTACAGTAGGGCAGGAAGTGATGAGTTGTTAACTGCACAAAAAGGGAAACATAGGAGGTACAGAATAGTGAGGAGTACTGGATGTTGAGCAGTATTTGATTGGTGATTTGTACTGCATGATGAGAAATCCTCAAAGGGAGGCAGGCACTGCTGGTTGCTGTGCCATAGTGAATGGTGTGCACTACAGAAATGTGACCAGTACAAGGTGGTAAACTGTAATGGATGGTGAGCAACACTGAAAAGTAAACTCTATTGACATGGAGTTCTAACTAATAAAGAGTATTGACCAGTGTGCATTACCGATTGTTGTGCAGTACAGAGTTATGAGTACCTTTGAATAGGAGGGACCAAAGTGGAATTGGGGAAGAAACAAACAAACAAAAAAAAAACATAGAGAGGGAAAAACATATTGTTGTACATACCTGTAATCTCAACTTTTTAGGGAGCATGTCTTCTTCATTTTCTTTCTTCACAGATTTAAAGTTCTTGTCATACAGGTCTTCCACTTTGGATAAAGTTATTCCAAAGAAAATCTTCTGGGAATATTTCATTAGGGCTAATATACCAAAAGGGGCCAAAGTTGTATCTTAAGTTGGAAGCTGAACTAAGTAAGTTTTATAAGTCTCCCATATGGTACTACCTTGTTTGTTTGTTTGGCTCTGACTTTTTTTTTTTTTTTGTTTGGCTCTGTTTTTTTTTTTTTTTTTTTTTTTTTTTTGACAGTTTCTCACTGTGTAGTCCTGGCTGTTTGGAAGGCCCCTTTGTAAACCAGATTGACTTTGTCCTTACAGAATCTGCTTCTGCCTTCTGAGTGTTGTGAGTAAAGATGTACATGACCACATCTCTTGGAAATTGATATGAAATTATTAAATGGTTATGGAAAGCAGCTGAGACTTGGTATTCTGTGTCTCCCCAAAAGTGACAATTGGAGATTACTGAACATTCAGTACTTGTGATGAAGAAACTTAAGTAGCATGTTGGACATGCCAAAACCATGGAATGACCCAAATTTTCTAAACAAACTAGGTTGCGGCAGGTAACAGAATTGAAGAAGTGGATTTGCTCACTCTTTGAAGGCCAGAAGATCATATCTCCAATGTTAGATTCTGAGTTTGCTAAATTGTGGTGTTTTGTTTTGATTTTATTGTAATTGTACCTTAGTTCTTTTTTCTTATAATAAAAACATGTATATAACTTAATTTTGATTTGTTTAGGAACTCACATTTTAAAGACTTCTGAGATTTTTTTAAGAGAATTAATGTTTTTAGTTAATTATCTAAATGAGACAATTTATTCTGACTGGCCTGCGATTATGCAGATAGACCAGACTGCCAGTGAAAGTATCGGGAGTCACAAACTTGCCTCATGAGTGTTGGGATTAGAAGCTTGTTCCAATACCAAATCCAAACACAAATAGTATTAAAATAAAAATAAAATCTCTAGCTTGTGCATAAAAAGCCACACTTGTTCCTTCCTGTCTTTGAACTCTAGCCTTCCATTTAGTAATAAGTTTCAATATGCCTTCGTACCTGCATTGGGTACTATTTTCTTTTCAATTTTATTAATAATTACAAAAATTTTACATACAAATACCAATTTTTTTCTCCCTCCCCTCGTCCTTCCTTTAGACTCCCTCCACACCACATGGCACTCCTCAAATTTTCACAATTTCTATGGACTGTTTTAACCATTGACATTATAAATCATAAATAGCATTCTCTTAGGTTATAATAAATCACTGCTTTAGAACTTAAATCCTGAGGGGAAAAACACCATTAATATAGGACACGTAGAAAACCACAATGATTGCAAGCTGTGTGCAGCTGTTAATATCCTTCATCCCAAGTAGAATATTAACCAGTCAAGAACAAGAACACAAGCTAATAATATAATATACCGCCATAAAACATTTTAGAAGATAAGATCCTTTTATTAGTGTATACCCTTTAATAAAATAAAATCAAATCAAAGTAATACTAAATTAATTCAAACTATATTGGAACAGAGTATATATAAGAAATTAGTCATTTAAATAGACAATTGTAATAAAATGCCTAATAAATCATAAAAGAAAACCGTTTTTCTCACTGAATATAATCCAAAGCTCTTTCACATTGAATGCCTAAGTGGAATGTATGTGAGGTTGATTTGTAAATTTCACACTACCTAGTTTAAAGTCATATACTTAAAATGACACACACACACATATATTACAATCTCTATTTTATTTATCATAATGCCTTTAATGGGTAATTAGAAACTTATTTTCCTCTTTATTTTTAATTTTGAAGAGAACATGTCACTTGACAAGTAGCTGTTTGGCAATAGTTTAAATGCTGATGTTGTTAATTTAGGCACAGTGTTATGTATGGAAAGGTTATTTTTGGTTTTAAGTGACTTTAGATTTAACAAGTACACAAAACATTGATTACTGAGTAGGATACTTTAAGACATGCGCACTTTCATCTGTCCTGCCATAAGCCTTAGAATGAGTATAGCAAATCTAAGCATTACATGCAGGTGAAAAATAAATTAAACTGAAAATATACACAGAATTCATAAATTGAAAAAATGAATTCACAGAGATGTAGGAGACCAAGGGGAAGCTTACAGATACTCAGGAGCATGGAAAACCTGGGACTATTTAAATGGACCAGATGGATTGTGAAACATTATTTGATGCTATATGTTTCATGATTTATATATAGTATCTCTTTTTTAAAATTGAATAATGACCATGCATATTTAACCTGAGATCATTATTAAATTATTTACTAAAGTGTATAAAATACAATACTAAATATTAGTTAGTAATGTTCAGGATGGAGAATATTTCCTACTGTCAGTGTCAGGCATTACTATTAGTATCTGTTGAAGCCATCTCATCGATGTATTAATTATTTGTTTGCAGCAGTAGAGGTTACTCAAATTTCCAAAACATTACTTAAAAATTACTGCTTAATAAATAAAGTAGAACTTCATTCACTTTTTAAGTTATATGAATTTAAATATGTATATAAGATAAATAGATATAAATTAGACACAGTTATAGATTAGAAATAGTGATAGGTAGATAAATCTATAAGTAGATAGATAAATAGATAGATAGATAGATAGATAGATAGATAGATAGATAGATGATAGATAGATGATAGAGCAGTATGAATACCAGTTTTGCTGAATGAAAATAATGAGAAGAAGCCTAGATACACAGAATATTTTTGTCGACTCAGTCTTTAAAAATTCATTTTCTTCTTTTGCATTCATCATAATTGAAACATGTTCACGGTTTTCCAGTCTGGGAAAGCTTGCATCCAAATAAAATCAGTTGATTCACAGAAAGTCACACCTGGGTGACACTACACATCACAACTGACATGTTGAATACAATAGTTATATGCACAATTAAATAAGAGAGATTAGACTTCATAACAAACAAATTAGGTTGGTTCAATTTCTTTGTCCATTTTTAAATTTTTTAGTACTGCAGTAATCCTAGACTTTGATAAGAAGAGGGACTTATTCTTTAAGATCCAGGTATAAAGAAAATGAGAAGCTGAAGTAGGAAACAACTATGGAGGGATCTTTGTGCTTTTCTTTGAATTCCATATTTAAAATTAACAATGGAGAACATTCTGCCATCAGTGGTGGTATGTCTCTCATTAGAGCTTGGCTTTAAGCTCTAACAGATAAACGTCTTTTCTTTTCTTTTCTTTTCTTTTCTTTTCTTTTCTTTTCTTTTCTTTCCTTTCCTTTCCTTTTCTTTTCTTTCCTTTTCTTTTCTTTTCTTTTCCGGTATAGGCATTCCATGAAAATTACTTTTTGTACTTATGGAAAAGCATGGAATGTATCCAAATGATCTGTAAAGACTTTTCCATTTTCTTTAATAAATGATTTCACATGGCAATTCAAGAGTCAGCTATTTTCTCTGAGTTAAAAAGAAAAAGGCGTTTCAGAAGTTTGCAATGAATCATCTCTTGTAAAAGAACAACTAATTTCATTTTTCACAGTTCTCTCTAGCTGTGCAACTAAAATTGCCGTGTGTAAATTAGTATGGGATTTTTGCAGGGAGAGAAACAGCTTGAGGTTGAAGAAAGCCTCCAACACTTTTGTCTTATCAGCAATATGATTTTCTGTTTGTGATCACAAGTTTTCCTCCTGTCTTGTTTGTTTTTAACTGAAGATTCCCACTGTTTTTCCACACACAGAGCTATTGCTGCATCCCCCTGGGCTCCAGTACTCAACACTGTGACATACACTTTTTTCTGTGCCCTTCATGGTGATTTAGACTTAAGTGAGTTTATTCGTTTGTTTTCCCTCAAGTCTTGCAAATAAATGTGTTGGGCTTTTAAATATATAATTAGCATCTTTTTAAAAATACCAAGTAATGTGAGAAAACAAAATGATATTTTAATTATGTATCAAAGAATATGTTATAATTAAGTGTAAATTCAGTGAGCTTTATTTTTAGTGACTGCTGTTTTATGATCAGAGGTTCCACAATTTATATTTTAAAACGGGGTGCATATATATTAAAGATGTATTAAGTAAATATACATGTTAAGTGTTGAAATATATTATGAATGTATTTTTATTTTAAATAGTCAGGTAATTTTCTTTAAATATAACTCATAACTATACAAATATATATTTAAAACCTGAAAGGATTTCCTTTTATACAAAGTAAATGTGTGTCCAAATGTCTTATGAACTTAAGCGCTGTAAGTGAACTTTAAAAATCTTTTTACAAATAAAATTATCTTACATATATTATAGCAAATATTATACTATTACTAGACAATATAAAAACTAAGAATATTAGAATGTCTTTTAATTTAAATATTAACAGATGCCTATAAACTTGTATTTTAAGATGAAAGAAGTGTTTTTAAAACTTAAATGATTTGCTAAATTGTACTATATAGGTATTGTTGTTTATTAACACAACATTACACAAAATATTACTTTTTGGGTTCCCTTTTACTCTTATGCTGTTTAATAAAACATGAAATCTAAATAAAAATCTAACACGATTGAACTCAACTGTTAGCTATTTTCAATATTTTTTATTTTATACAATTGGTCATTTTTGGTGCTTGTTTATGATCTCTAATATGATTATAAATAAATGATCAGTTTTTATTGCTTTATTGATATATAATGGTGTTCTGATAACACTAGCCACATTCATATGTTCATCAAATTCTATTTCTGAAGAAAATGAAGTGCTGGTTTGAAAAGAGATGTGAGTTATGAAAACTACACATGTATGTGGTTCTGAGATTTCATGGTAAACAATATTTCCTTGTCAGGAAGTGACAGGATATAGAGATTATCACAGGGTTTTTGGTGGATAAATTGAAAAAGGTAGGTGACAGGGATGAGTAAATTCTACCTAAAAGTTTTTTTTCTGCTTCATGAAGTTATTACATTTTCATGATTACATAGGGTCAATACTATTGGTCATGTAAGTTTATACACCAGTTTTAAGAATTTTACCTCATAAACGAAGAGAGCATACTGTGTGTGTTTTCAAAACACATTTTCTTTTGAATGAAGCTGGAATTTGACTTATTTGCTAAAGCTGGAAACTCTACTCTATAGCAAATCTGGCCCATTTTCTACTTTTGTGAAAGAAGTTTTACTAGAACACAGGATGTGGTCATTCATGTCTGTTCTGTTTGTGTCTGTTTTCTGCCGGAAAATATGTGCTTGAGAATATGTACTAGAGAGTATTAAGATGGGAGTGTTTACTATGTCACCCTCTACATAAAAACTTTTCTCAGCCCTGTTGTAAGCAAATGAAAGAAGGAAATATTTCTGTCTCGATGTAGAAACTACTGGTCTTTTTTAAAATCCTGCTGGCTTTAGTGAAAATAACACTTATATTCAAATAGGCAACTGCTTTATGCTCAGAAAAGGCTGCTTTAGTAGTCATGCATTATTTAGGAATTACAGACATCATCAGGGCATACCTGTACAAGTAAAGACAGATAATTGTACAGCATATGTCTCTAAGTAATTAAAACTGTTGTTTTGCTTACTATACGTGTAGGACTCAGGAATTCATTTGAAGAGAGGGAGCAGGGATCATATGAGCAAGGGAGTTCAAGATCAAGATTGGGAAAAGAACTGATAGATGAGATGGGATAATGCATAGACTAGTGTGAGTTTATTCACACTAACAATAAAAGTGATTAATAATGAGATGATGTGTGAGCTATTATTTATAGACAATTTACATAGGTATAGTTCCTTTCATATTGATACAAATTCAAGTTATATTTGTTATATTGAATATGCTATTTCTGTTTACAATACTTGTGAACCTATGAAAAGTTATTTTGTCATATTGTATGCATACATGTTCCTAAGTCTGCTTAAGATATTTTGTATATTGATGTAACTTTAGGATATATTTATCATATTTCACTAAACATTTATACCTCTGATCAAGATATATATATATATATATATATATATATATATATAGTTTACATAATGAGGTTGTTGTCCTCATTTGCTGCTTATTTCTTTAAAGGTTATTTAATTTTTTAATATGAAGATTCAGTCCTTAATCTATATAAGTATTAAGAATTACAGGTTGATAGTCATCTGTGTTTGTGATACTTATAGTTAGACTAGTTAGGTTATTTAGATGCATGTAGATTGTATTGTACATAGATAGGCAATACTCAAACACTTCAGAGAACTGTAGAATATGGCATTTAAATAACTTAGGATTCTGCTGTCATGAGACACAGTTGCTCAAGGCAGCACCGATCTATTCCTGAGAGAATGCTGGACACAGAAGACACTCTACTTGGAGCTTGTATATTTCTTGGCAAAGAACTGCCTTTGATCAAAGAACTGCTCCTGCCTCAACTACTAACAAAATGCATGGTATCCAACTGGATAAGGAGGATGGATACAAGAAAAAAGACTCTGAAAGCTTGCTAAGAAAGGGTAAGACAGTTTTGAAAGTTTTTCTGCCTCTGAAAGTGGTCTGTCAGATACTCTTAGCCTTAGCCAAAATTGTTTGCTCCAATGTTGCAAAGAGACTTAGGTAGATAGTTGTCTTTGTCATTTCTTGCACCTTTTAGAAGTTGCCTAATTTCACTTCCTATTTACTCAGGTAATATTTCTCATTTTAGGCCTTTGATGGGGTTGAAGGCTAGATAGCTATAGTTACTTTCCTCTCATGAATTTGACAAGCCATTTTTAATATAAGACAGACTCCTTAGGAGAGGGATGACTATTGAAAGATTTAGCATGTGTTTCTTGTTTCATGTTGTTCATGCTGGTTGTAATCATAATTTTTGTTCTTTCTTTTAACTTTTTCAAGATAGGGTTTCTCTGTAGCTTTGGAGCCTGTCCTGGCACTAGCTCTTGTAGAACAGGCTGGCCTAGAACTCACAGAGATCTGCCTGCCTCTGCCTCCCGAGTGCTGGGATTAAAGGCATGCGCCACCACCGCCTGGCTGTAATCATAATTTTTATGTATGTTTTGTCTCTTCTTTTCTCTGGACAATACTTGATATTTGTTCTTATTGTATATCGGTTTTTTTTAACTGTTCATCCATTTTATTTATTTTTTTATTTTTTAAATTTTTATTTATTTATTAAAGATTTCTGACTCTTCCCCGCCACCGCCTCCCATTTCCCTCCCCTTCCCCCAATCAAGTCCCCTCCCTCGTTAGTCCAAAGAATAAAATATCTTGTATATCGTTTTGTATTAGGCTTAGAAAATCTCTTATTTAAACAAAAAGGGGAGGTATTGTAGGAATTCCTTCAGCCAATATCCATTAAGACACCAGCCCCCATTGGGCATGTCTCATGTACTGTAAGCTCAGAGGAAAAGCCTTAATAGCTGTCTTTTCTGCTGAAATCAGGGTCCAGTTCCCAGCATACACAGAGAACTGCAGACTGCTACCCTTACTATGAGTTTATTCTCAAATAAATAAACCTTTGTTATACTCCCATCTGGACTATATCTTTAATCCCTGCACTTGAGAGACAGAGACAGGAAGATCTCTGTGAATTCATGGCCAGCATGATATACAAAGTGAATTCCAAGAAAGGCTCCAAAGCTACAGGGAAACCCTGTTGTGAAACAAACAAACAAAGTATTCTCAAAATAAAAATGTATGGTCTTTTTGTATGAAAATCCAAAACCAATTCATATGAAAAATAGGATTTAATCAATTTGGGGGTGCAGTATATTCTGTTGTAGATAGCAACAGTTATGGAATGGATGAAAACCAAATAAATAAATAAGTACTTTTTCTTCATTACAAATATTTCTTAGTCATAACTTTACTGTTTCACTCAGCAATATTCAAACAATCTGATTCAATTACATAATTAATCTGGTGTGATAAGACACAAAGGAATCCATATGTAAGTGCTTAGTAATTCTTCACTGGAATTTCATTGTAAACACTAACTAGTCAGTATTAAGCTGGAGCACACCTAGGCAATCATCAGTTGGACAACTCAGATATCAGTTTTGTTTAAATCACATATTTCTTGTCATTTATTGTAAGAGTTTTTATTGTACACTAAAGCATCTTGTAACAAAGTTTTTATTTCTAAATGTGTCTCTAATAAAAAGTTCTCATACACAAAGACATCCAGTTCATCATTGTTATTATTAATGTAATTTTCCCCATTCTTCTATATACATTTAATCATGTGAAATCAACTACATCATTAAAAATACTAACAGAAATAGTATTTATCAAATTATAGTGTTTTATAATGCCTCATATAAAAAATTCGCAAGTGTCTTGTTTCTTCGGTAACACTGCAAACATAATGTTTCTTTAAATTTTCTCTAGTCATTGGCATTCTCTCTTTAATTTATACATGTTTTATTTTTTTTTGCATTGCTGGCAACTTCAGTGAATATTTTCATACTATTTTTCCTAAAAAGATTGCAGCAACAGGAAAGCCATGCTTATTTCCGACTCCTTACTTGTCAACGAGTGCCCTTCTCTGTCTCATTTGTCACAAACAGTTTGAAAGATTTTGTCACGGATAACACAGTCTTTTCTTTTTCACAAAATACAGATAATGAGCCCTTGTCTTATGTCGTTTAATGTTGCAGAACAGACTAAAGTCAATCTCATTGTGTTTTGCCTTTCTCTTCTTAACTGCAGTTTAATTTTTTTTTAATTTATAGAGGATCACTATACATTTTCATAATTTTATTTACAACACTCTTGCCAGTTATTACTATTTTGATTTATTTTGACATAAGTGTATACTTTCCTAAAGAACTTATTCTTTAGTTTACATTTTTCCTTTTCACCACAGTGAGTTTTATTTAGTTAATCCTCCTAATACCCTCCTCACATCTCCAGTTTTCCAAACTTTGACTTGTTTAACAGATCCATATTGGCATTTAAGACGGACTATCATACCTGCTCCTTCTTGTTGCTGCCTATCATATTAGATTTTGATTTGCTATGTGATCTTCCTTCCACATAACTCCTAACAGTACACACCAAATTTGAGATTCTTGAATGAGTGCATTTGCTTTCTATTGTAATTAAAAAAAATGTCATGGGAGAGAAAGATTCCATGCAACAGAGCTCACATAGAAAGGTTTTTATTATGGGAAAGGGAACATTAAAAGAAAAAAGGGGAGGTGTGAGGGAGGAGACTGGCCTCAAGCAGCCAAAGGAGAGAGAGAGAGAGAGAGAGAGAGAGAGAGAGAGAGAGAGAGAGAGAGAGAGAGAGAGAGAGAGAGAGGAGGTGGGCAGGACCCTTTTCAAATAGAACATAGTGAATGTGCACAGGAGGTGCTCTTAGTGGCTACAGCTAAGGACATATCCTGTCAGAACCCCAAGAACAGGATAGTACAGATGACTGAATATGATATTTCCCCCTTTTTATTTATTATAAAATGTGAGAAGTTAGCAAGGAATAGAAGATGAGGCAGGGATGAAGATGTGTTCTCAAGACTACTTCCTGCTGACCTGGAGGGCATCATTCTTCTATAGGGAACCAGGGAAAGCAGGGTGCTGGCCATTTTTTGGTGTACTGGCTGCTTGCCTTCACTATCCAGGCTCCACCTGAATCTGGCAAAGTGCTTTGAAGGTGGATCCATTTTGACTGTCTAGGATTTAAAGTACGTGATCCTTTTCCCATAACCAAAGCAACACCTGGACATGTTTTATAGTTTGAGGCCTCCAGCTCTACAACCAAGAGCTGGTAGTCCTGTAACAATAACTGATTTGGAATGGTCAGTGGGTCTCCAAAAACATCCCAATGGGAGCAAGGAGGTATAAACGATGACAGAGTTCCCATGGATGACAAAAAGAAGTAAGACTGGAGAGTCTGCAAGTCCCAACATCTCAGAAATTAAGAGAGGGTCGATTTAGAGACATGCACAGCTGTTTTGTATTTCACCAAACTTACCGAACAGGATCCAAGGGCTGGGCTCTCTGTCCAAGAGAGAAAAAACAAAATGTGAATGACTGTGCTCACGAAAGACAGCCTCACATTAAGGGTGATGGTCAGAGGTGGATAGTCCCTCCAGAGACCCGATCGCCAATACTGAATGGAAGGCGAAGCTGCTAGTGAACTGGAAATCAGATTTGTTGCAGGTGAAAGAGAGAGCAGATGGATTGAGAGTGGAGCAGGTGGGTAGGGTCCGAACATGAAGTGATTACCTTCTGGTGGACTCTGTCACTAAGCAAATGTGCTGTATCAAGAGAATTAGTTTATAAGAGGTTAATTGGGGGAGGGAAAAGAGGAAGCGTGAAAGGGTGATACCTCCTTCATTCTATCAGGACAGGGCCATAGGGCAAAGCCCAGATGGCTCAAGGGTTTGCGAAAGAGACAGGTCACCGAGTGAGTTATCACGCAAAGGGTGGGGGCCAAGGCTTCTGAGCCTGAGAGAGTCATGGTTGCCTGGTACCTGGGCTTAATGAAGCCAAAAGGCTAAAAAAATCACACTTGAGGGATGAGTCCTCACTTGGGAAATAGCCAGATGAGGGAAAAGGGAGAAGCTCATCAATCTTGCAGGTTTTGGATGGAGGGACACAGCGCTGGGAAGAAGTGAGGCTGTCCTTTGTGAACTGAGTTTCAGGATTCTAGCTTGCCTGTAGACAGGAGGAAGCACAGGAGAGCCTTTCCCAGTAAGGGAACCAATGTTGTAATTAAATAAAGTGGCACGTGATAGATGCCACTTGACAGAATTCACAGAGAATTATGATGATGATGATGATGATGATGATGATGATGATGCCGATGATGATGATGACGATGATGATGATGACGATGATGATGATGATGATGGTGATGATGATGATGATGGGAGAGTAAAAGAGGAAAGGGGGTGGGGGAGACCAGCCTCTGAGGACAGGAGCATCGGAAGAGAAGAAAGAGACAGAGAACGAGAGAGCTAGCAAGCCAAAGAGAAAGAAAGAGAGAGGGAGTGAAAAAGGGAGAGAGAGAGAATCGGAGGGAGGGAGAGAAAGGAAAAGACAGAAAGTAGGGAGGGAAAGATAAATGGGAAGTGGGACCGGGCCTTTTAAAGGAAAACATTGTAAATGTGCAGAGGAGATGCTCATAATACACAGGCTACAGCTGAGGAGATAGCCTGTCAGAACTCCAAGGGCAGACCAGTACAGTTGCCTGAATTCTAACATTTTAAATTTCTTATTTTCCTTCTTTTTTTTTTCCCTCAAATTTTAACACATTTTTTCCAAATCAGAATGAGGCTTCTCTCGTGATATAGTTTCAGATAAAATGTTGACAACTGAATGAATAGTTATTGTATGAATTTCTACTCCATGAACCCGAAGAAACTCTTCCATGACGGGAGGATTTTCTCCTCTTCCATAATAAGTCTAATCTTTCTCTCATATAATAAATAATTGTTTCACTCAGTTCTTTAACAGAGGGGCATCACTTTCTTCTTATATTTCTTGTTTCCTTTCAATATACTGCTTTCTGATCATGAAACATTTTAGTGTTTTGCAGAATATTTTTTTATAAATATGAGATCTCACTGTATATCCAGCTATTAATGTGTTTAAAATTTATGCTTGTCAGAGTAATTTCTTTTTAAAAAAGATGAAAATATACATAGAAGTGACACAAAATCTAATGAAAATTATTTTATGAAACCTGAAGAAAGTAATCAATCCTTGCAATAGTTTTATTAAAAACTAGTACTTTGAATTAATCATATATATTCACCTCAAAAATAACCTTTGTTGTTTTCTGTTTGAGATTGGGACTCCTATAGCCCTCACTTGCCTCTGTATAATTCTGACCAAAGATATTCCTGACCTTCCATTCTTCTGCCTTTACCCACAAAGGAACAGGCTTGCGTCACCAAACCTCAAACTGCTAAGCGAGCTCTCTACTGATTATCAATTATCTTCGAACCTCAAACGTCTGTATTTCACAAGGATATGATGATTGAATTCACCATTTAATGTTATGTCAAGATTGTCATACATTAAATTTGCAGTGATGTAATAAATGTTCTAAGTCCAATAACTGGGTTTAGGAATATATTGAGGAAAGGAAATGCATCCAAAGTTGGAAATTAGGACTTTGCCCACATTATTAGTGTGAAATTTACCTACAATGATCTTAACAGTTATGTCTACTTAGTAATATGATCAGATTTTAAATTAAATAAGCATCTAATAGGTTTATAATGAAGAGAAAATCTAAATGACTATTTAATATCCAAAATATAATAGGTCAGCTTTTAAGGTAGTTCCATGGACAAAATAGTCATAAATGTAACACAGTGCAGTTAATATACATTTTTAAGAGATTAGCTATATAATAATATCTTCATACTTATTTTCATACTAAGCTCTAGGCAGTGGGGTTTATTATACTGATCCCAATACAGAAGAAGATAACAAAGGCCAGGAATTACAATGTAGACCAAAGTAACATTGTTGTAGCATACACAGCTACATTGAGAGCTCAGTTTAATACAGAATTCATACGTTATCTACTTTTACATGTTTAATTATTCGTTGTTCACTGATCCACATAATTAGTCATTTCCTTGGCATGAATTACAATTATTCATCATACTCAGTTTTCAAAAGATTGTATTTGTTTGAAGAGTCCTCCTTTTTTTGTTGGTAAAAAATTAGTAAGTGAATTATCAGTCAAAAAAGAATAAACTCAGATTTTCAAATATTATGAGAAACTACTCAAGTAAAACAAATGTAAATTTTTTTCATCTTATTTTATATAAAATTAAAATGATAAGACTAATAAGGAATTATATATATTAAGAGTATCCTACCTCATATATTATCTAAATTTCTCCATTTAATATCCTTTACATGTTTATGATATTTTATTATAATATCTGACATGCAGATTGAAGTTATGATGTGTTCTTATTTATGTACTTTATTTCTGACTTAAGAGAAATAGTTATACTTCTGCTTCTTTCTGAAAGATAAGTGAATCTGTAAGCTATATGTTTTTAAATTGGTGTAAACTGCACAATTCAGCACTCAATTTGACCATTTTCTCAATGTATTGTGTTTGTCTTGTTTTTATCTAATAGTAATATCAATAGTATATCACGTATGGTGCAAAATTGATCAGAACTCACATGTACTATTAGGAGAAGACTTCAAGACTCTACTATTACCAATGAATAGGTAAAACAGAAATTTAACAGAGAAATAAGAGAACTAACAGATGTTGTGAATCAAATAGACTTAACAGACATCTATACAACATTCCACCAAAACACAAAAGAATATATCTTCTTCTTAGCATCTCATGAGACCGTCTCTAAAATCGATCATATACTCATCAACAAAGGAAAAATCCACAGATAGAAAAAAAAATTGGAGTAACCCCTGTGTCTTATCAGATCACCATGGATTAAAGTAAAATTTAACAAAATACTACTTTCAGAAAGCCTACAAACTCATGAAAATTTAGCAGTGAACTACTGAACTACCCCTGGATCAATGAAGAAATAAATAAAGAAATTAAAGACTTCCTAGAATTTAATGAAAATGAAGGCATACCATATCCTATGAGAAACTATGAAAGCAGTGCTAAGAGGAAAGTTTATAGCCCTAAGGGCCCACATAAAAAAATGGAGAAAGCTAACATTAGCGACTTAACAGCACAACTGAAAGCTCTATAACAAAAAGAAGCGGGCTCACCCAGGACGAGTACAAGAAAAACTCAAGAAATTAGACATAACAATTGTAAATAACCCAATATAAAATGGTGTACAAAACTAAACAGAGAATTCTCAACAGAAGAATCTCAAATGGACAAAAGAAACATAAGGAAATATACATTATCCTTAGCAATCAGGGAAATGCAAATCAAAAAAAAAAAACAATGAGATACCATCTTGAACCTGTTAGAATGGTTAAGATTAAAAACACCAATGATAACTTAAGCTGGAGAGGATGTGGAGTAAGGGGAGCACTCATTCATTGCAGGTGGGAATGCAAACTTGTATAACTACTTTGGAAATCAGTATGGGGGTTTCTCAGAAAATTGGGAATCAATCTACCTCAGTCCAGCCATACCACTCTTGGACATATACGCAAAAGATGCTCAATCATACTATAAAGGCATTTGTTCAACTATGTTCACAGCAACATTATAGCAGAACCTAGAAACAACCAAGATGCCCCTCAACTGAGGAATGGATAAAGAAAATGTGGCACATTGACACATTAGAGTATTACTCAGCAGTTAAAAACAATGACATCATGAAATTTACATGCAAATGGATGAAAATAGAAAACACTGACTTGAGTGACATAACCCAGATCCGAAAAGATGAATACTCACTCATAAGTGGATACTACATATGAACAAAGAATATTGAGCTCATGATCCTAGAGAAGCTAATTAATAAGGAGAACTCTCAGAAAAGCATTTATAGATCCACCTGAAAGTAGAAACAGAAAAGATCTCCTGACAAAATTGGGAGTATGGGATTGGGGGTGGGGAGAAGAGGGAGTGGAAGGAGAATAGGAGGGGAGACAGGGAGTAGCTGAGGAGAACTTGAAGGAATGAGAACTTGGAGGAATGACAGAGATGAGAGCAAGGAAAAGATTGAGGGAGCCATTATAGGGTTAGCAAGAAACCTGTCTCTAGAGAAATTCCAAGGAATACACAAGAAGGAAGCCAGCTAAGACCCTAAGCAATAAGTTAGCTAGCCTATTACTTCTCCTGTTGTGCTAAACACTGTGACAAAAACAAATTGGGGAAGGAAGACTGTATTTAGCTTTCAGATTACAGTTTAACATCCAAGAAAGATAACACAGGAACTCAAAGGAGTAACTGAATCACATACCACAGAGAAATGGTTTCTACTACTTTGTTTCCCTTGCTGGGTCACCTTGGCATCTTTTTTTTTTTTGTTGTTGTTGTTCTTTATAATCATTCTTTATTAAATACTGTTATCTTCACACACTTAAGCGTATATGGTAAGAGTCAGTTAAAATTGAGAATTTTCCCTCAATAAATTGTACTATGGTTATATGCATTTGGCATTTCCCACCATAAAAATTGACTTTACTGTCAAAGTGAATATTTTCTGAATTTTAATGAATTAGACAATATAAATCCCTGTAAAAGTACTAAATTGAGCTTAAAATACAAATTACATTTATTCTCAGATATTATTTGTGAATATAATCTTCTAGGAGCACCAAATGGGAATACTGACAGAACAAACATTGATATTATTCCTGTATTCTTATTAATTTATTTTGATTTAAAGTAAGGAATTATAGATACAATCGAATTGGAAATAATGATGCACAATGTGGTACAAATGAAAATGATTCAATTGGGAAATAGATTCTTGCATCTCATTATCATAAACTCTATAAATGTTGCCTTTGCCTTTATGCAATTATAATATATTACTTCCTAAGTCTACAGAACTCGAAAAAAGCTTTATGAGTATAAATGTGAGTTTTATGACTAAAAATTGCAAGTAATAATAAAATAATTAATAACTCAACAAATTAGCATATACTGGCTATATCAGCTAATTGTTTGGACAATATATCTCAAAATTAACCCTTAAGTCAAAAATAAAATGTAAATAAACATAACGAAATGATATCAAGCAAACAAACAATAAAACCTTAAAAGGATAAAGAATGGAAAAGAATGTTAAAGTAATTGTAATAACTGAACTTATTAAAATCAAGATTGTTTAATTTCTTTTATTACTTCGGAAGCAGTATGATTTGAAGTTATACAAAAAGTATTACTTCTTATATTACACATGGAAAATTAAAGAAATTCTGAGTTTGTGAAAGTGATTGGTTGACATTTCTTGATGGATATTGTTACACCGTTTTATTTCAATTTGTTATTTACTTTGTATAGGTCTTTCTGAAAGCACAAATAATTTGCAGTCAGTATCTGAAAACAGTTTGATCAATGTAATGTGGCCTTCACATACTTTCTTTCTTTTTGTTTTTTAATGGGCATGCTAAATGTTATTCACATGGCTGACTGGGTGTTTAGTGGTAGAGTACTTAACCAATAGAGATAAGGCTCTTAGTTTTACCATTAACAAAATCAAAAATTAAATAAAATCAAAACTAAATGCATAATTTGTATATCCAATTCAGAACTACTTACCATGAACATATTATTAAGATATTCAAAAGACTCAAATTTATTTATTTTGAAATCCACCATGAGATATATTACAAAGATTGGTAAATATCGTAACGGGCTACACAATTTTTAAGTAATACAACCAATTCTTTCATAAGTGTTATATTTTTTGACCATATGTTAAATGCTTGTCATAGAAAGCATAAATAAATAGCATTACTATGCAAACTTAATTTTAAAAATACACTAATGTCCATGTGTTCAAGGAGATACATAGATTAATAAGTATAATAAGGGGGTGGTGACCTCAGGGCTATAGTCTACCAAGCTAAGCTTCCAACTTGTGTAAAGGAATTAAAGAGCAGCTTAGATCAAGGCATTGAGGATCTTTAGTCTTGGACTTAAGGAAACAGTGGCAAGATGATCTCTCAATTCAAGGCCAGCCTGAAATACAGAGTAAGTTCAGGCCAGCCAGCTCAGGCAGTGAAGGAAACTATTGAAAATAGGAAAAAGGTGAAAATGTAATTGAAGAAGAGGGCTCCATTTCAGTCCCAGCATGTAGCAGAACTTAGGAGCTTTGGCTGCCTTTTTCTGCTTTTACAGTCAAGGACAGAAGAATGGGGTTATGGGATTTCCCTCTGTGACAAAAGGAAAGCTGCCGAGCCCATGTGTATGGCAGTAAGGTTCTTGCGTGGCATTTTAGAGAAATTATTATGTGAAGCTCTGAAAGAGAAGTCTGGTTTGCCTCGGAGGAAAATTTAGAAATCCCAGAGTCATGGGATATGTTTCAAGAGAAAAGCTCCTCATAGAGAGTGGAACACACATGCTGCAGTCCACAAATAACAAAAGAGTTGGAGATCTTAACTGTGCCTTGGCATTAGACATGGAGATACAGAGTTTGAACGTACTCAAATGATTTTCAGTCTTGTTTTTGGGCCAGTATTTCTTCACGATTCTCCTTTCCTTACCTTTGGAACTGTATTGTGTATCCTTGTCATTGTATATTGTATATTTTTTCAGAACATTATTCATAGCAGCTTGTAACCAACACTCTAAACAAAGAAAAACATCCATAATCCATTTTCTTTTGGGAAATGTGGGCATAGTTTTCATGGCTAATTCCTGCTAATTGGGGACATTTATAATCTTATGGGTACATAAAAAAATGTAAGATTATGGTCATTCCTGACTGGAATATTCTGTGAGGTTTAGTCATCTCAGCCAGTAGTCTTGAGGATGTTCTGGATGTAAAACTCAAAGGAGATTCCAACAGAGGTCCTCTGAAATGTTGGATGATCTGGACTATCCACTCTTATTGGAGATTTTTCAGGGGGTCTTCCTTGGTCAAACATGATTTTTCTTTACCCAGAATAAATCCACAGCCTCTCATTTCCTGTGGAAACAAAAACAAAATCTCTTCTCCAAAGTAACATATCTTTTGGTTTTTATTTTAAAGTCAAGGCATTTTTCAAAATATATATGTTGTATTAATCCAGCAGCATTTGTAATCAAATGTCTTTTAGCAGCTATTGTTCCATCCTCAGTCATCAAACCATTCAGAAAACACAATAAAATACAGTATCCAGGTACTCTGTGTATTTTCCATCTTTACATGGCTTTATTTCAAACTCTGTTTCTTTTATTTTTATTTTTTATTTTTAGACTAGGTGTCTCTGTGTATCTTTGTCCTGACACTCACTCTGCAGACCAGGTTGTCCTTGAATTCATAGAGATCTGCCAGCCTCTGCCTCCCAATTGCTGGGATTCACACACCCAATCTCTCCCTCTCATCTCATCTCATCTCATCTCTCTCTCTCTCTCTCTCTCTCTCTCTCTCTCTTTTTAAAGACTTTATCCTTTTTCTTTTCTCTTCCAAGCTTATATATATTTTAAACACACTCTAAACTGTTTAGAGGTTTTTGTTTGTTTGTTTGTTTTTAATCTGAATCTATTTTTACTATATCACATGGATCTTTAATTTGCTAAGTGACATCACTAGAATTAAAGCTATGGCTTTGGTGGCTGGATCCACCCCATTCCTTAGCTTTCTGACCCTCTAGCTGCATGGTGGAGGTACCGGTCATATTTATTGCCACAACTCTATAGAGTTTCAAGGTCCCTGCCACCACCAAGAAGCATGTTATTGGCTATTCATAAACATTATTTATGTTTTTGATGGCAGTGCCTCTTAAAAAGCTGCAAGGACTTTCAGATCAAATGGAAACACAGTGGCTTGCTTTCAATAGTCTGTTATCATGAACATTTTCAGCTTTCATCCAAGAAAGCCCATTTCCTATTGTGATTCCGGTAGATGGATAGTATTTTTCCACATGTTAAGAGTCTAAGTAAAGTATTACCTGTGTGTGTATCATGGACAGATGACTATAAACAATATTTCACTATAAACATTTTTATGGATTTTCAGTTATAGCTCTACATGTTTTAATTCTATATTATGGTGTTTAAAGAAAGTGCAGCTGATGTATCATGGCCGTCTTTAAATGTGTTGCTTTTATTGATTGATGAATTAAGCTGTTTTGCCCAACGACTTAAGAGACTAAAGCCAGGTGGGAAATCCAAACAGAGATATATAGAGAGAGTAGGCAGAGTCATTGAAAAGCCATGTAGCTGCCAAAGAATTCTGACACCAGAAACTTACTGATAGGCCACAGCCTCGTGGTAATACATATATTAATAGAAATGGGTTACTTTAAGATGTAAGAGTTAGTGTTTGGCGGCAGGGCCTCTTAATTTTATCCTGAAGTATTTGTGAGGTCATGACATAGGAATTATGCCTTTGAGCTTGTTAGGCTCATCTTGTGGAACTCACCAAAGAACAAGGAATGTCCCTCTCACATCTATTTTCATCTCAAATACTGATAACAATCAATATTGAAATGTGGAAGTCCTAATAGTGCCTACTCCTCTTGCTAAAATGTTTGAATGTTTAGAGTAACTTTTTATCATGATGATAGCTAGGAAATATTTGAAGAATCAAAAATTTAACACATACATTTTGAGCATTTCATATTTCTACAGTGATAAATTTAATATTCTTCATTGAAAATATTAGTGATCTTTTATGGTTTATTTTATTTTCTCATAGATGAGAAAGTGCATTTACTCTTACAATTTTCTTTTTCATTTGGTGGTATTTTCCTTATTTTTTAAATATTATTTCCCCAAATACTGTTAGACTTGAAATTAAATTCTGATGGTGATGATACTTAACAAATATGAATGTTAAACTAGTTGTACGACTTTTAGTTGAAGAGTTTATTCACTTATTATATATAGATAAATGACAAAAATGAATTAGAAATTACAAAGTTTATTGGTTCCATCTAGTGGCAATTCAAAGAAAATTTACAGAGCAAATTACTTAAAAATATTAAAATGATTTCCACTCAGACTTCAAAAATTTACTTATATTACATTTGAATAAAGGGGTTTGCAATGGCTAAAATACAAACCTCTATAATTAAGAAAGCTATGAAAATTTGAATTTTGAATTACTAGAAAAATTATTTTCAGATAGAGTGACATTTTTATTTTAGAATAATTTTGAAACTTAAAAAAATAAAAAGCCAATAATGCCTGATAATTCTTAACACTTTTTATCTGTTTTCAGATAATTAGACTCATTTGTTATTAACAAAATACATTCTGTCAGATATTGGATTGTATAAGTTACAATAGAGTTTAAAGTAGACAAAGAAAATAAATAGAAAAATAACATGGGCTCTTACAGAGAGAAATGTTAATGTGAATTAGTAAACAAGGAAAAGACACTCGTTAACAATCTATGTATTTTGACAAGCAAACCTTTTTTAAAAAAAACATTATCTTTTCACAAAATAACATTTAAGTTTTTAAAATAATATACTCCTACCTCTATCTCTATTTAATTTGATTTTGTGTAATATGATGTAATATTAATTATAGTAATGAAATAAAATCAAATATTCTTCTATATTCAAAAATTCTGTTCATAAAAAGTATTGTTTTATTTTAGCATCAAGAACAATTTTTCATGAAAGAGACTTAACGATTTTCAAGTAGCTTCATTTTTAATATCTTCTCCTACAAAAATGCAAACGTCAGATATGATTTGTTATCATAGAATAGTCTGGTTTAGTTATGTTAGGCTGGGTTTTAAATGATATGGGAAAATATCTTATCTATATACAAAACACATTGACAGGAAAAATAATGAACTGTTAGATATCATTAGGCAAACTTTTAGATGCTTTAAGAGGAAAAAATAAAATGAACATTACAACTGAACAGTTTTTCATAGAAAAGTAATATGCTACATTAAGCAAAAGGAATAAATCCTGAGTATATCAGCTTTTAATCTTGCTTGTTTAATTAATTTCACATATAAAGGCAAATGACTTAAAAGACATTATCTCATAGAAACTTTGTCATATATTTTAACTTTGCAGTTTGCAGAAGATAAACTAAGCACATTCTCCTAAACCTGTTATAACTGTGAGATTTTACTGTTGCTATTATTGAACACCTGGGGAAGAATGATGGGTAAAATAAGGACTATCTTTGTGATGTTTTATTTTATATTAAATTGTAGTGAAGCAGGATGCATAGAAGAAAATACAGTACTTGAAAATTATTTCAAGGAGTAATATGAGGAGTAATCAAACAGACTTATTATAAAAAATATATAGTATCACACTATAGCATAAATGTATGTTATACATAGTTTAAATATATTGAATAATTCTGGTGCTTCATAGCAAAGAAAACTACAAGACAATTAGTCATTACAGTAAATTATGAAAGTGGACAAATCTTCAGAACAGGAGTATCAAGGATCCATGGTCAGTACATACATGTAACTGCAGTGGCATAACCTGCAGTCTCTCCAAAGCATTCTCCTTGCTTTCTGTTCCTTCTTTACCTCTTGAAGGATGAATATTTCTTAAAGTGGATTACCTTAATTCCTTACTTTGTTTCTCTCTTTTTAGAACAGCACAGAAGAGTTGAATGGGAAAGAAATCTGGGTCATATTATAAAAACCTTTTAAAAGTATTTTTTGAATTATACTTACATCACAATCCACCCTCCTGCATAGTTCTTCTTCATACCTCTCACTTGGTCCCTTGCAAATTCACAGCTTCTTTATTCATTAACTCTTTCATTGCTGGTTAGCCAATACCAAATGGTCAGTCCTGAAAGTATATAGAAATCTTAAGTAGAGCTGTAAAAGGAATAATGTCACTGACCTCAAAGGACAAGGCAACAAGTACTAATACAAACATAATTATTTATCAAGGAATAGCTGCATTTTTATAATATTCCTGCTGGATATATGTTTTATAAAACTGCTTTTAACCTATACTTTTGTTATTATCTGCAAATGGTTATTTGAATACACATATATGACTTTTGGTCAAAAGCTTGGAAAGGGACATAATTTTGGGTTATAACTATGCATTAGCTTAGGTTGCAAATGTTGATTACATGAGAACTACAAGTCAGTATAGTTGATTGCTGTATTGTTCCCTTAAGACAGGGTAAATAAAAATCTAAGTATAGTAGGATAACAGTCTTGTATGATTTTACTGCTTAATATTATCTTCTACTGAAAGGTACAAAAATAGTTCCAGTATCTTGAACGAAAGATATATAATATTGTATCAGCACAACAGTCACCTCTCTGGCATGAAACAGAATTCATTTTTGTTATTAGGATT
The DNA here is from genome assembly GCF_014885135.2 of Alexandromys fortis. NCBI lineage: Eukaryota > Metazoa > Chordata > Mammalia > Rodentia > Cricetidae > Alexandromys > Alexandromys fortis. Next base: position 3,688,140 of record NW_026067988.1, read on the forward strand.
TTTGATGTGTTTTTACATTCAATTTCAAGTATTTTATTGAGAATTTTTGTGTGTGTGTTGTTCATAAAGATTGACCTAAAATTTTGATTTTTATTTTGCATTTTCTGGTTTAGTATTAAAATATTACTGGATTTCTGAAAAGAATTTGAAAGTGTAAGCCTCAATGTCACCAAGATATGCACCCTACAAAGTACAATAATTACTTCCCTGACAAGATATGTCCAGCTATAACAATGGCACAAATATCCTGGTTCTAATAAACCATTTTTTCCATGGTGAGCACACCCAGTCCCTAAAGGTGTGAGTTAACAGTAATTCGACTCAAGCATGCTGCCGTTTTGTCTGTTTTGTATTTATTATTATTCACTGGAAAAACATTGTAATCTTTATATTGCCTAAAAGATTTTGCTGGGGTTTATAAGCTGTAAGACTAGAGATAAAAAGAGCTAAGATTATCTACAAAGAAAACATTAAGAATGAGACTGATAGAAGAAAACCATCAAAAATAAAATAGAAAAAAACTATCAAGAATGAGAGAATTAGAAAGGAAACATCAAGAGTTAAGATAAAAAGAAAACCTTAAGAATGAGAGAATAAAGAGAGAATGCAAAGAAGAATGAAGAAAACCAAGAGTGTGTGGGTGCTTTTTTCATTAGCTCCATCATACAGAAAAGTCTTAGTACAAGCAGGATATTTCATTTTCTCCAGCTCACAGTGAGTATGATGCTTTGTCCTTTGCTTCTCATTCTCCTTTCAATGGAATAGAACATTTATTCATTATGAAGAATAGATTTACCCTTAAATATTTTTATCCAAATTTCTTTTTTTCTTTACTTAGAATTTAATATTATTCAAATTGTAAATGTTCATTTAAGTGCTAAAAATATCAATTCTACTGTTTAACAGAAATCAATGTTCATTGTATTTTATGAATTCTTCAAATAGAAAACTCCATGAACATACATATACTTAGTATGGTATATGAAAATGGTTATAAAAATAAATATGGGAAAAATTCACCAGAAAACTATTTTGTAAAAGAAATAGTACTTGCACACATAATCACTGTATTATGATACTGAAAACATCTTCAATAATTTATACTTTTCAATCTACTCTAAATGGAGAGAGTTTGATATTTAACATTTATCTTCTATCCTCTAAGTTTCATTGGATAAATCATTTTTAGACTTTCCCAGGGATAGCTCTTGTTTTCTTACAATAGTGGTTAAGTAATATCAGTGCACAAATGATGTGTTCTAAAGAAAAGCTTAAATAGTATTTCTATGAACACTTTGGAAAAAGTCAAATCATTATTAAGGAGACTAGTGTAAGATTTTCAAAATTTTAACTCTTAGAAAGTTTTTAAAAATTAACAACAAAAGCAATATTCTATAACTACCAATTATAAAACTAAGTAACTTAGCTGTAAAATATATAACATATATACTATGAGAACAAAACCCATATTTAGATATTCTTCTATAATTTTCATTATTTATCCTAAATGACAGGACAAATTTAAGTTTAAGGATTGTCTATTGTTTTTGGAATTATTAATTTGAAAATATTCTGCATGTAATTTATTTTAAAAAGCATTTTTGCATTGGAGGATTACTTTTGAAGTTGTTTAAGAAAATATAAATTGCTTTTATAGTAGAATTCATGTCAAATTTTTAATTTTCAAAACTAAATGATACCCACTCAAAAAGAAAGCTATGCACTACCTGAATATTTATATAATACTGAAGTCAGTTTCACAGTGTAACTATGCTTTTTGATATACATTATTGCAATAAAAGAAAACATAAAGACACTAAAATGCAGGTGACTTAGACTTTTCCATAAGAGGAAATTATACCTTGACACACTGGTATTCAGGAGATTATATTAGTAAAAAAATAGGTAAAAATTGATGAAGTCATTAAGTTTTCAAAAGTTATAAATTATACTGTAAAGCCTCACTGGCTGCAAATTAGCGTGTGCTGTAGCCCTCTGCTAACAATCTATAGATCATTTTATTATTCATGAATTTTAGTAATTTCAGGACACCACAGGTCATCTTATGCTCATTTATTTGCTAAACACCTTGTGCTAGTATGCCTATGCTGAAAAATTGCTACTATTTACTCCCTGTGAGACAAGCAAGCAACACAGTGCCGATTTTGGCCCCAGACATCCAGCATGCCACGCTGCACATACATCTTGCTGTCAGTGAAATAAATGAGGCTTTAAATTGGCTGCAAAGCTTTAAGAACTGAAATTTATATGTCTAGTTATCAAACAGAAAGTTCAGAGCACCTGCCAATATGAAACATAATTGTGACAAACTGGTACATTTTACCTTTAAACTTTTCAGTTTTAAAACCATAGCTTCATTATAAAATAGGCTACAAAGTGACCCGATTCAATAACAGAAACTCTGGAGACCCAGCAGGGGGTATGTGCATATGTAGCTGCGTGTATGTGTGTGTGTGTGTGTGTGTATGTGTGTGAGTTTGCTTGTGTGTGTGTATTTGCACATGATGTCTTTGCTATTTAAACCCGAGTCAACAGATCAACAGAGGAATAACATGTCATAAAGGGCTAAAGCCTCCAAATTTAGTTGGAGTTGACAGTCAAGTTCAAGCATATCAGGCAAATCTGATGAGCTTTATATATTTGTTGAAAGTGCCACTTCAAATATCAACATAACTGAGAGTAGAAATTATGTACTATTTTATTTTTTTTGTCATTTGTGAATTTGACAGTTAAAAAGGTATCACATGTGCGAATACATACCCCCAAATGAATAAATATTATTCTCTAATGGTTATAAGACTTTGAAACACTGAGAAGCAGTGATTAGCCATGGAGTTTCATAGCTCCGGTTTCTAAGTAGGATTATTGAATTTTATATTAATAATTGCACCAGTAATATCAACTACAGTGGCAATAAAATGTTTAAAACCTCTTATTTATTTTGTATATTAAATCTTCCTTTTGAGTTCAAATTTAATAATAAAAACCTTAAGGTTCTTACATATTCTGGCATTTTTAAATGCACTCTGTGGAAAATAATTCTAGCTCTACTGACTATATTTAAACTGTAACTATTTACCCCCTGGTAATCTAGGAAAGATTAGGCTGAGGCAGGTAGTGTCCAATATACCTTCTATCACTTTAGTATCCCACATTGCTGAGAGCTGCTGGTGCAAAGGGCATGGGAATGTGCCGCATTGACAACTACTAATTAGCCAGTTGACCCACTATACATATAATTCCCTGTTGGGAAGCTCCACATGAAAAATCGTAGGGTTATTTACTGTAAATTACTGGCTATTTCTGTCTGTAATTTTCTCATGTGCCACTAATATAAATCCCTAATAAGAACAAATGTGTTGTTCTTTCCACAGCCCTTTGGTAGTGTACTTTCCACTAATGGAGACATATACACCTGTGGTTCATCAGGAAGATGATTTCAGCTTAAGCTGCATATTTTTGATGAATAGAAATAATACTAGTATATTTTGCATTATTCAGAATAACCTAGTCACAAACTCAGTAACAAAGGCAGCCTTTTACACAGACAGCTATTTTTGCACTCCAGAGTGAATTCCCAGTAAGTAGGTTGCTCCTGAAGATAAATGTCTTGTTGCCCCTAAAGATATATACATGAAGTCATTTTTCCAGGTATTTTGCTAATACAAGTTCAAGCATGAAACAACTTCAGTGACAGTTTTTTTTTTCTTTCAGAAAAGCCAGGCAGATAACAGTAAAGACCCAACTACTTGTCTAGAAACTGAGATTTTCTGCAAGTACTCCCCACCAGTCAAGTTTCAGCTATTTCTGGGAAAGGGCTATATGCGTGGCCAAGCATTGTTCCCTGGCCAATCCATGAGACATTCCAAGCCTAAGAGAAACTACATGACTTATGATATGTTTTGAGAAAGGGTCGGGCTCTGAAAATGAAACGTATAATTGGTCAAATTGTGGCTGTTAGAGGAAAGAACTGAGAGAAAGAACTGGGCAGATCTGTAAAAAGAAGACCGCACAGAGCTAATTGGAAAGCTGAGAAAAGCTATGTAGCAGTGATGGACAGTGAAATTCTCAGAGAGGATTATTTAGGACAAAGTAAAAAAGAAAGCTACCATCAGAAGGCATTTGTATTTCCTCATTTTGCTCTCAGATAGAAAATATCTAGTCCTCACACAGATAAGATTTCTTTTCATAAGCCCTCGCTACTTTGAGGATGTTCTTTTTACTACTCGGAACAGATGTGGGAGCTGTCCTTCCATGGTTGGCATTACCTTACTGCTACAATAATGAATATTTCACAACCTCATATATTTTTTCTTTCATCACATTTTGCTTTGATAGACAACCATCATCTCTAAGCACTACAGATCTTCAGTTATGCACTTTGTCAGAATTGATATATTTAGCATAATGACGGGAGGCACAGGATGTGGAATACAAGGCAAGGTGGAAACAAAAAGAGCTTGTTCCACTTGGATAGAGTTCACCCTTCTTTCCTTTGGAGATACTGTACGATGACTTAGAAGTGGAATATAACATTCCGTTTCATGTAATAATAAATTCCCTTGGATCTACCATTCAATTTGAAATAGTCAAGAGAGATTTTTGTAAACTAATACATTATTGGTATGAGCATATCCTGCCTGTCCATGTATTTCACAATGGAAACCAAGGATGGTATCATATTCCTCTTCTGAATTCATTTATAGGTGGAATTCTCAATGGAAAGAAACAGTTTCAATAATTTATACTTCTTATAATTAATAATTTATAATTAATAATTTATACTTTTATAATTAAACACTTTTAAAATGTATGACATATTTATTTAGATTAATTTTATCCAGTGCTTTATCTCAAACATTGGCTCTTACATTCTTTTTTTTATTGATTCTTATTAAGCGCTACATTTTTCTCTACTTCCCTTCCAGCCTCTCCGCTCTCCACTTCAACCCTTCCCCAAGATCCCCATGATCCCAATTTACTCAGGAAATTTTATCTTTTTCTACTTTCTACTTCCCATGTAGAGTAGATCTATGTAATACTTTTTTATTTTATTTTATTTTATTTTATTTTATATTTATTTATTTATTTTGGTATTTTGAGACAGGGTTTCTCTGTGGATTTGGGGCCTGTCCTGGAACTAGTTCTTGTAGACCAGGCTGGTCTTGAACTCACAGAGATCCGCCTGCCTCTGCCTCCCAAGTGCTGGGATTAAAGGCGTGCGCCACCACCGCCCGGCCTATGTAAATCTTGATAGCCAATGATTTCTCTGCTTTGAAAGGAATGCGATTTAACTTTCACATTTTTTTTGTGAGAACAGATTTTTCAAGTCATTCTTTTTAGTATATTAAATCTGAAGCTGCCCCTTCAGCTATCTTAGAAAAAACATAAAATTTATTATTTTACATTCAAGTTTAACAGCATTTTTTAAAGATTCAACTCTGTCATATACCATCTTGACTTTAAATTTTTCAGTATACACAATGCAATGGATCATTTGCTTTTATCACACATGATTGAGTACTCAAATGTTGAATAAACTAATTCATGGCTATGTGATCCCATTTTGTCAATGAAATACCTATATTTAAGTAACATAAAGTGACATTATTGTAAATGTACTTTGCATCAGACTTTCCTAACATTTTTATTGAAGAACAGATATATTTTCGATATATATGAATCCTAATTTAAATAAGTATCTACATATAGATGTGCTGTATTATATTTTAGAACTTGAATAGTAGTGAATGACTCTTCATTTCCTTTACATAGAATGTACACAAATTTAAAGCCCACTACCATAAGATAAAATTTATCCTAATATTACTTTATATTCATATGTTGTTAAAATAGTAGCTATCAAAACATAAATATTTATAATTTCAATTTGTTTTTATGCAAAATTGAAGTTGAGACAAAATAGGAGGCCTCAAAGTCGACCTCTGCAGTGACACACTTCTTTTAAGAAGACCATATCCTATTCAAAAAAGCCTTACCTCCTAATATTACCACTTCCTTTGAAAGCCATTTTCTTTCATACCACCATAGTAACAATGTTAAAGACCAATCCTGTGTTATGTTAGCAAAGAGTGTTGATGTTTTTGTCCTTGCCTTAAGAATCCTAGAGGCTAATTTGAAATATTTAGAGTAATATATTTTTCAGAAGGGTTTTGGGGCAGCCTAATATTCGTTCTTTTACTTGGTTATTAGTAATCATTCTTATGCATATCTACAATGAGTAAAACCAATGGGGAAAAACAGCACAAACGTATAGTATGAATAGCAAAAGAGCACAAGGAATTTGAATATTAGAATAAAGATTTTGCTGAAGTAACTTAAAGGCTTGTTGAAGAATGGAATGAAGGGATTAGTGTCCTCAGGGTAAGACCCATCTACTGAGCTTCCAATTTATAAAAAAGAAAGCTTATGCTACAAAGGAAAAAGAAAAAAAAATAATCTTTATGCAACCATAATTCAAATAGAGACTAGATACCATCCCCTGCATACTGCTGATAATGGCCTTATATATCATATGGCTCAGAATTTAGAATCATGAAGCATCTGAGCCTGAAGGAGTTACATACAATTTTTACAATGTTAAGGAAAGCTGCTGGGGCTAGAAATGTGGCTAAAGTCCTTGCATAGAAGCCCAGAAAGGACTTTTAGTGAAAGTGTGACAGTGAAGCCAACATTCTTTTGAAAATTCCAAGATGTTAGAAGTGTCAGTGGCAGAGGCCTTTGATGTCTTTCAAAGAAAACTGCAGCTAGAGAAGGAAACTGCTCCAAGAAATAGAAGTGTTCTGCAGGCAGTAAAGCCAGAGAGAAAAGCATCTGAGCCCTTAATCATGAGACATAGAACTCCAGAACTTGGGGTTTCTCAACTGTGCCTTGCTTTTGATTGTGTACATTATTTCCTAAGATGTTCTGATTCTTCCTTTTGAGAATGATAATGCATATTCTGTGTCATTGTATGCTAAGAGTATGTTATTTGCTATTTGATTTTACGGGGAGTTACACTTAAGATTTTCTCTAATTCTCAGAATAAACTTTGGACTTTAGCTTTTAAAATGGTACTAAGTCTCAACTTGATATGCCAAGCTTTGTGCAAGTCTATGGGAGGCATGTTCCTTTTTGAATGGAGATGGAGGAGGAGTGGATGTGAAGGGGGATAGATTAGAAAGAGGAGGAGATGGGAGGAAAGAAGGGATGGAAATTGGTTTGTATGTAAAATAAATGAAAAATGTTATTTAAATAAAAACTGAAAAAATACTGAGAATCTGAAAGACTATGGTGACTTTGAAATTTAATTAAAAATATTTGCATTATGATATGACCACAATCCTATATAGTCAAAATGTTGAATATGGTGATGCAAATGAGAATGGCTCCATAGGCTTATATATTTGAATAATTTGTTACATCAGATAATAATTGCTAACATTTTGTAACTTTAAACATTATGGAGAGAGCTGTCATCTTTTTAGGTGAAGTAAAGGGAATTGCACCTACATGTTATATTTGAAAGAGACCTACCGTGACAAAAATCCAATGACAACTGAATCAACCAGAGACTTTCTGGTACAAGGCGCACAGTAACTAATAATTGTTACTAGTGGTATCAATACTATTATTTAAATTTCTTTATTGAGACAGCTAAATGAATGCCCTCCCCATTCTTCCAGTCTAAAACAGCAGAATGGGTAGGATCCTATATGCTGAGAAGCACTTAAAGAAAGCCAGTACATAATTACACTCTTAATTTTAAAATTGTACCTGCCTACTACAGAGAGATTCACCCCAAGGGGGAAAACAAAGGCATCTCATTCAAAGGGTAGAGTTTACTTTAGAAGCTTCCAGAACTACTTGGCACTGGACAGAGACCCATGCTTCAGTTGCAAACGCTAAAGTTTTGGCTTATAAACCAAGTCTTTGTTGTTGATAGAGTAGGTTTTAAGCATGCCTGTCAAACTTTGACAATTCCTGTGAGAATAAAATTCTGTGAATACCTAGTTTGACACTAGTGTTTTTCCCTAAGACAATACTCATGCACATACCATCTATGGGTACAGATATTAGGCCAGTGCCAAACAGATGGAACTTTCATCTGACTTGCCTTAGTGATCTCAGTTCAAACTATATGAGCTCCAATGTATGGATGTTTTCTCATTTCATATACTCTAGTGATCTGCTAAAATATGGGATTAAATACATCTATGAGATGTCCACATACAATACAATATGAAGTCACTAGACATAAATAATTCAAAATTCAATGAAATCTACTCTAAATTATGTTATGACCAAATTCAGTGGTTGAGGAGGCAGAGAAAATACTTGAGTCTGGAAAAGAAAAGAACTAAATAACTTATGTGTTTCCATTTCACTTGAGAACAGGCTTCTCAGCAGATACTGGAATCCAGGAGATGGTGCAATGAGAATTCCACAGAATAATAAGGTGAGATGAAAATAAATATTTTAGCTAAGAATAATAAACCAAGGAAAGTTATCTATTATAAATCAACTAAATGATGAAGAGGTGGTTGAAGAGTTAAGATAAGCTAAGGCTGCTCTTCTGAAGAACAAAGAATGAATTAACCAGAATCTATTTGGTTCACAAGAAATTGAAACTCCAGTTTTCAGACATCCAGTACCCCCTCTTCTGAACTCTGTCAGTCATTGATATGCAAGTGGTACCCAGACACAAATGCAGGCAAATAATCATACATATGTTTGATAGCTTTTTTATGAATAGTTATGCAACTGATGCATTGTTCCTGTGTCCCAAGAACCTGGACACTTTGGGGAATGCTAGAAGCCTATAATATTCTGTGTTGTTATTTCAAAGTCCCTTCCTCTGCGCATGCATGACAGTACCTGAGAATCACAAGAATAAACTCCTTTATATATTTTTCTCGATTTGTCTAGTTCTGGGAATGAAAGTAAATTATGACACAAATATGACACCAGACATTGTTAGACTTAAAAAAATACCTTCAGCTTGATATCTGTCCTCAAGCGTAGTTTGTACTGGACAAGTATCCATAAAGCAGAATAAATACCAGATAATAATTCCCGTTCAGTTCCAGGAGAATTATTCAGAACCATAAATGGAGAAACACTGGAATAATAAGGAAGCACTCACAAGATATAACCAATGAAGTCTGTATCACGTTGCCAACACTGCTGTGCTTTCTGAAAGAGAAAATTTCAACATCTATACAAACATGCCTCTAAGGGTATCTTAACACGTCTTTGAAATTAGCTACTGCAAGGCTGACATAATGACTTCACCAAAGATGTAACCATGGTGAGAGCAATGACAATTCTACCCAGGCTGAGCTGCATCGCCAGTTATATTAGCACTAATGTCATTACGGTACAGTAGTTTAACTTTCTAAGAAAACAAACAATGGAAGGGCGAGATTGCAGCTATGAGGAGAAAATAAAACAGATGACGCTAAGGGTCAGTGTTTCACCTTCAAGGACATATCTGTGTATTGTTTCTGTCTGAGAAGTTTTGGTATATCTGAGTTTTTTTAAACCATCTATATCAAATTATACTAAATTTTCATAAACACAAAGGATGTATGTTTCATTGAAATTATATAGAAATGATCCTATTATCACAAATTCACTTTCATATTACTACACTGTCAAAGAAGTTTCAGCTTTGACATATATTCATTAAGACTATATACATAAATGTATTGTATGTAATTTTAGGTCAATAAAGCAATAATGACCAATTATGGAGTGTTGAAACATCTTTAATGTTACAGTTTTCTCTGGCATCCCTCTTCTTCAGTATTGACTTTCCTTAAGCCCTACATTTAAAACATATTTTTCCACAGATCTCACTTTACATTATTTGTATCCTGCTTATATCTTCCGCTCTAGAAATCCCTTTCCCTCTCTGGCACCTTTCTGCATTTCTGGGTCTTGCAGATACTCTTGATCATATACTGTATATATTTATACATTCAGAGTTAGGGATGTATGATGAGAGATATATGATGCCAGAGGTTTCTGTCGTGCTTGATGCTGCAGCCATTCTATCCCAAAGAAACACACAGAGATCTAAATTAATCATAAACTGGTTGGCCTATTAGCTCATGCTTCTAATTGACTCTTATAACTTACATTAGCCAATAATTTTTTCTGTGCTAGCCATGTGACTTGGTACCTTACACGGCTTTATTTTAAACTCTATTTCTTTTATTTCTATTTTTAAGTTTTGTTTTTTGAGACAAGGTTTCTCTGTGTATCTTTGGCTAACCTGGAACTCACTCTGTAGACAAGACTGTTCGTGAACTCAAAGAGATCCACCTGCCTCTGCCTCCCAAGTGCTGGGATTAAAGAAAGGTGTTTGCCAGTAAATCACTACTCTCTCTCTTTCTCTCTTTAAAAGGACTTTATTCTTTTTTCTTTTCTCTCCCAAGCCTACATATATTTATAAACACACTGTAAACTCTTTAGAGGTTTGTCTTTGAATCTATCTTTACTGTATATCTCTGTTACTGACCACATGAGTCTTTAATTTGCTGAGTGACAAAGCTAGGAACAAAGCCGTGGCTTTGACAGCTGGATCCATCACATTCCTTAGCTTTCTGAAAGTCTACCACCATGACAGAGGTACTGAAAAGAGTCGCATTTACTGCTGGAACTCTATGAAGTTTTAAGATCTATGCCACCACCAAGAATCATGCTGTCGGTTCTTCATAAACACCATTTAAGTGTTTATTGGCAGGTCCTCTTAAAACAGCTGCAAGGTTTTTGGAGCTAACACTGAATCAGGAAGCCTTTCTTCAATGAGGCACACTTGCCTCTAGCAAACAGAGACCATCTGAGAATATGCTGCTACCAAGAAGCCCTTCTTAACTCTGTTCTTTTGTGTCTAGTATTACTTCTCAAACTCTCTCTGGTTTTAAGTGGATTTAGCTGCTTAGATTGGTGTCATTTGTTGTTTGAGGTTTCTGTCCTGCCTCGTCTCGCAGCCATTCAGTCCCAAAGAAACAGACAGAAATCTACATTAATCACAAACTGGTTGGCTTATTAGTTCATGCTTCTTATTAACTCTTATAACTTCCATTAGCTCATAATTTTTTTCTGTGCTAACCACATGGCTTGGTACCTTTTATCAGTGAGGTATTCTCATCTTGCTTCCTCTGTTTCTTAAAGATGACTCCAAACTGAGTCTTTCTTCTTCCCAGAATTCTCCTCTTCTGGTCACCCTGCCTATACTTCCTGCTTGGTTACTCTCCAATCAGCATTTTATTAAATCAATAAAAAACCATTGTCCCTTGGCAGATATATTGTATGGTTTATCTTTCTGGTTCTGGGTTTTCTCACTCAATTATTGTCTTTTCAATTTTTATACATATACCTCCAATTTCATTTATTATAACTGAATAATATTCCAAAGCATATATTATGACATTTTAGCTAGCTATCATCAGTTGAAAATGCATTAAGAATATTTCCTTTTCTTAGCTCATGTGAGAAGGATAGCCACAAACATGGATGAGCAAGTAGATGTGGAGTAGGATGTCAAGTCCTCTTGACAAAAGCAAGGAAGAAAAGCTGGGTCATGTAGGAGATTTAATTTTAGGTTATTGAGAATTCTCCACATTGATTTCCATGGTGTCTATACCAGGTTTGAATTCCATAAAAAGTGAATGAAGGTTTCCCTGTCTCCAGATCTTAACTAGCATATTATCAGTTGTTTTGTTGACCTCAGCCATTCTCACTAAAGATTTACGAAATTTCAAAGACTTTTTCTTGCATTACCCTATTGCTGTGAACAATGAACAACTTTTGAGGAATTTTATTTATTTAGTGAGTACTGTCAGTTTAGAACTGTAGTCCAATTTTAAATTAGGCCATTTGGTTTGCTGATTCCTCCAATTTTAGTTCTTTATATAGGCTAGATACCTATTCTTTGCAGGATGTTGTGCTAGAAAAGACTCTGCTCTTCTCTGTGGAATTTCTTCTTCCTCAACTGTTCCCTTAGTCATACAGGAACATCTTAATTTTTCAAGGCCCCAATTGTCAAATTTTAATGGTGACGCCTATGAAAATGAAATGCTATTCAGTAATTCTTTCCTACACATATAACATATGCCTACCTGACATTCTAGAATTTTCAGGACGCACACAGTTTTAGATCCATTAGAGATAGTTTTTTCACAAGGTAATAAATATGGGCCTATTTATATTATTCTCCTTGGGACAATCAGTTGTTCTAGTACTATTTGTTGAAGATATCACGTTTCCCAAGTACCTTTGTCAATTATCAGATGGCTGTACTGAGTAGTACTCATGTTCAATTGTTCTATTTTGTTCTACTAGTTTATATTTCTGTTTCTGCACTTTTAACATATTGATTTTATTACTAAGAATCTGTGTTACATACTGGAATATGGAATGTTAATTCCAAATGAACATTGTTAATTTTGTTGAATTTTTCTTCCACCTGGGTTCCTTTGAACTAAAAATGTTCTTTCTATGAACTTTAGATTATCTAATTAACAAACAAAATACAAAACAAAACAAAAAAAAACAGGTACTAGGCATGAGAAAACTCTTTTGATTTGTAGTTCATGGTGATCCAAAGACTTCCCATTATAGGCTGCTGATGTCATCATTGCTTAACTTCTAGAGTTTGTTGACAAGTCTGTATTGTTAAATACATAATGCCCTTTGGATACATGACTAAGAGGACCCAAGCTTGATTTGACCCAAAATTGTCTTCCATGGGGAGTGGCTTTCATACTATTTGAAGTTTCTGTAAATTCTACTGCTAAGACAGGAAGGAAATAAGTATTCTTACTAAGTTATCCCAGCTATGAATCACAAAAATGATCAGTACAGCAAAGTAACCCTAAACATGCGTTACTGGCATTCATGCAATGGCAGTAAACAAGAGCTGTTTAATATACTTAAGAACCCCACAACAGGAATATAGTTATGTGTATTACTGAAAATTTAGCAAAGTACGTAGGGACAAGTAAGCTCAGAGAAGAGAAACAACAATTTACTACACTACCATAAATCCTAACCATGCATATCTATATCCTATACTCACAGTTGTGCCTAACTCTCATTCCTAAAAACCAAAGCTTCTACTTTTACCAGACAGGCTATATAGAGAACTATAATAAGGAAAAAGACAGGGAGCAAATGAATGTGGGGTGTCACACCCCAGTGGTTACATCTGCAATAAAACTTCTTCTGCCAAACCCTAGCCCATGTAAGAAGAGGCATCAAGATTTTAAGAGCTGTAAAACTAGAAAATTATCTGTGAGATTATTTCTTCTGGAAATATGAAGGACACTTCATTCCTGATGCCTTAACTATGTGGCTGCCTACACAAATACAATTCTGCTGTGAGATTGGAATATGAATGTGTGTGTAAACACAATTATATGTGTATTAAAAAATAACTAAAGAAAAAGAGCATGAATTTGAGAGGCAGTGGGTATAACTTGGGCAGGGTGAGTGGCTAATAACCAAAGGGTAAATGATATAATTTTATTTTAAATTAAGGAAATAAACAAGAAAGAGAAAATCTTTTACCTTGCTTTCTTCTACGAGAGGAATTATTCATCTAAGTTCATCTCTGTAGAATATATTGACCATCATTTAAAGGACAATTATGGCTGGAAATGCCTGTGAAAGAGTTATGAACAGTTTTTCATTGTTTCAATAAAAACATGGGTTAGTACATCTTGCATGAGTATGACATCAGTGAAAGACAAATTAATAAATTGTGAGTCAGTTCTAACAAGAAATGGTTCTCTTCAGTGAATCTAATATTAGTTCTGTATTGTTTTTGTAGGAGTGGTTATAGGCATCGTATCATCTGCCTTCTATAATTTGAGTCTCAAAGTATGATTTGAAGAGAATCAAGAACCATGCAGGCAATTTCTTATAATATGTGATTTATACCTTCATTTTTTTTAAGTTTTTTTTATTGAAGGAAAAAAAAGAAATTCCCATCTCCTCCCAGCCTCCCATTTCCCTCCCCCTCCTCCCACTCTTCTCCGCCTCCCCCCACTCCTCTCCCCCTCCCTCTCCAGACCGAAGAGCAGTCAGGGTTCCCTGCCCTGTGGAAAGTCCAAGGTCCTTGCCCCTCCATCCAGGTCTAGGAAGGTGAACATCCAAACTGGCTAGGCTCCCACAAAGCCAGAACATGAAGTAGGATCAAAACCCCGTGCCATTGTCATTGGCTTCTCATCAGCCCTCATTGTCCGCCATGTTCAAAGAGTCCGGTTTTATCCCATGCTTTTTCAGTCCCAGTCCAGCTGGCCTTGGTGAGCTCCCAATAGATCAGCCCCACTGTCTCAGTGGGTGGGTGCACCCCTCGTGGTCCAGACTTCCTTGCTCATGTTCTCCCTCCTTCTACTCCACATTGGGACCTTAAGAGCTAAGTCCAATGCTCCAGTGTGGGTCTCTGTCTCTATCTCCATCCATCACCAGATGAAGGTTCTATGGTGATATGCAAGATATTCATCAGTATGGCTATAGGATAGGGTCATTTCAGGTTCCCTATCCTCAGCTGCCCAAGGAGCTAACTGGGGACATCGCCCTGGGTACCTGGGAGCCCCTCTAGGTTCAAGTCTCTTGACAACCCTAAGATGACTCCCTTAATTAAGTTATGTGATTCCCTGCTTCTCTATCCAACCTTCCTTTCTCCAAATCATCCCGTTTCCCCAAGTTCCCCCCATTCTCCCCTTCTCACTTTTCTCTCCCCATCTCCCCTTACCCCCGTCCCACCCCACCCCCAATTTCTCAATTTTTTTGCCCGGCAATCTTGTCTACTTCCCATATTCAGGATAATAACTATATGTTTTTCTTTGGGTTCACCTACAGTTTCCAGCCTTAATTATATACTGTTCAATTATCTGCTACTTGCTTACGTTAGTCTAGTGGCTTATCCAAAGTTTCAACCTTCTGGGTGTTAATCTATCAGGAGGAACAGTTACAAAAATTATTTTCTCACTCTTGATCATGACTCACTCATACGACCCAGTGAAACAAATTGAAATGTTCTTGTAGCATTGATCTGACTTCTGGGCCTTTGTAAATCTTGCTTCTCTAATTAGCCTGTAAAAGGAAATTGCAATATATAGATTCATGGAGATGCATAAGAACAGGAGAAACATTTTTAATAGTTTTAGGACCCAGGGGGAATCTAGGACTGCCAATGTATGGGGTTGAGCTTAAAATGTGATTGTCTATATTAAAATAGATAGTCTTGCAACAACATAGTCCCTGCTTTAGGCATCTTACAGTTCTGTGTATAAGAAATAATAAATATACTGTAAATGACAACTTGCTACATTTTTATGCTACAGTGGTGAACATTTCAATACTTAGACTCATAAAACTTTGATTTTACCTCTTGTTCTAATCCAAGCTCATTTATCTGATTTTCAAATTGTCTTAATTATCTAGAAACTATGCTTTGTTGAATGTTGTTTTTATGAAACATTGTGTTTTTCAAGGAACTTTAACTACATCTCTGTTCTTCATGATCTACTTAGTGGCTAGTACCTTATTTTTAAAAATATGTCACAATATCAATATTGCAAAAATATATAAGCTGACTTCTACTTCTGTCCATAATAAATATTTGATTGGAAATAATCATTCATATATAAGTAGATATGAAACTGAAACTGGAATGTGGTACTGTGTGGAAAAATATTATATGAACTGGTCATTCAGCAGACAAGTTTCAATTCTCACACAAGGAATGAGAAATAAATAAAATGCAGCATTTGTCAAATAAAAAAAATCTAACAAAATAAACCTGTTTTGTTATATTGCCCCAAAGAATATCATCTCTTTATAAGAATTTCTTTTGCTTTTGGTATGGTATCAATTAATTAAATTTAATTTTATTATCACAAAATTTTAAATTATGTTTAGGTGTTAATTTTCTTATTCATCCAAGTATAGAACTCATGAATTCGACAATAGCCAACTCTTATTTTCTTTCAGGATAGGGTCTAATTAGCACTATTTGACTTTGTAGGTATGTAGGCCAGGATGGCTCTGAACTTACAAAGATAGCCTCTAAACTGAGTATTGGGATTACAGAAATGGGATATTAATTGCAGACTATGTGATGCAGCATTATTTCATTTTTACAGCAAACTGATATCTAGTCCCTTCTTTATTATATATTTTATGTGTAAGCCTCTTGATCCCATGGAAATTCACATTCCCCCAAAGAATGATATTTATGCTCTTTCTTGCTGCTATTTTACTGCTACTCTGGTCTGTCTGATAATGACTAACACAGTCAACATTGCATTCCCAGAACATGAAGGGGCTCATTACAGAACTGAGAGAACTGTAATACGCAGTAAATAAATGAGGGTAAATAGTCACTCTGTTAGAGGAACTAAATGTCTTGAAGAAAAAGAAGAGAGAAATGCTGCTAAGAAGGGAATAGAACCTCTACATAAGGATTTATATATAAGAACATATTTTATTGAAAAGAATATTTTAAAAAGTAAGATTCAAGTGGTGATATGTGGACCAGATTCTGTTGGTATGGATTATTTTAAGCAATGCACAAGACTTGAATGAAATGCCTTAGATAAAGAATGTTTTTCATGTTCAAGGGTGATAAGAAGGTGGAGAAGGCAACAGAGTGATGAGTAAGAGAAAGAAATAGGAAAAGAAGGAAAAATGCCTTCATAAGTGTACTTCACTTTTGGTGATGTTTGTTAAGTGATTTGAATCACATTTAGAGTGTGAACTCAGAATTAATAACCTAAAGGAATAGGTAAAACAGTCTTGCTCAAACAATAGAAATAGATCATATTCTTACTCCCTGGACAATTTCAAAAATCACAGAGAATGGACAAATTCGGTTGTCTTGATTTATATTTTTCATATCAGAATTTCATCATTTACAGCTTTTGATGTCTTGATACAATACCTCTGTAATCTGGCAACCTAAGGAGATTTTGCAGAAGTCTATTCTGTTCAGACACTAATTGCACACAAGTCATAACTGGTAGCAGGAGTTAGAGGTTGCTAAATGTACCTCTTTTAAAAAATCCCCAACTTTAATCCCCAGGGTACTTATAAAAGAACAATTTGGCTCTTTGACTTGTGAAAGTAAAAGCTCATATCCTTTTATTTAGTGACAAGTGGTGTAACGAGAGGCTCATCACATTTGATGTACGGAACTCTAAAGAGAGAACTTCAATGTGAAGATCACACAGAACCCTCACTATTCAGTCTTTTGTTCCATGTGGCTACCGCTTTGAGATCTTAAAAGCATTTTCTTCACATCACTTTCTGAAGTTGGTGTCTTTACTGAAAAGGTTTTTTTTTTTTTCTGTCCAAGAATTTCTTAACTACGGTAAATTAGGTGACGGCTCAACAGTCGTTTTCTTTGAAAAAATGATTTTGCTTTTATTTTCTGATGCTGAGTATCCTGAATAAAATAATAACACCTGTGCACTCTGATATATCACAAAAGTAGAACGTATTTGAGTGTTATATATACAATCAATAATTCTATTTTAAATCTAAATTTGCGTACATGTATGTATGTTTTATACATATACAAGAAACTCAGTACTAAGTACTTGACCTTTTATTCATCTGTTTTATTGTAATTCTTATTATTTTTTCTTTGTACTGCTTTTCTATTTTCTAATTTGTTGTGTGTGTTCTGAATATGTGTTATTTATAATACTCAACTGCATGCTTTTGAAAGTGGTAGATTTCAGTATTCACTGTTCATAATCAATTTAATACTTCTTGGTAAGTATATAAATGTTACAAATCTTTACACTTACCAGTCTTTACATTTCTTCATTTTCTGCTATTTATAGAAAAGTTTCATTTGCTATGATAGTCTAAATTTGTATGTCCCAATTGAGGATTACATAAAATGTAGATTTTAGATGATTTTATTCTCATAAGTTTTATTATTTTATCTTGATTAACCATTTGAATGCCCATTAGCATGATTCTTTTTGTGAAGTTTCTCTTTTATTCCCATATATGGTGAAAGAAAAAACCTCACGTGTTATCTGACAACCATTGGCTAATAAAAAATAATAAAGAGAACTTCTAGAACTTTCAATATTATTTCATTTTAGAACTTATCAGTTTATTTATTTGTAGTACAAATTCAAGTATTCAAATATTATTTTCTATCCTAAGATTTTTGAAATTCAGGATTCTAATTAGTTCAAGTAAATGTGCTTAAAAATACTTTTAACAAACAATGAAATCCAATATATTTCAATACATATTTCTTACTCATTCCTGAAGTTGCTTAAATATATACTTCATTTTTACATAGATAAAAATCATCTGTGAAAATATTAAAGGCAGAAAATTTAAAGTATTTTTCTATTTACATTGTGAATATATATATATATATATATGATGTTTTTGATTTACATTGGAGACTTTAAAATTGTTTATAGATTATCTGAGCATTTATATTGGTAAAATACAAGTTTAAAGCATGCTTTTTTAAAAGCTGCAACTGAATGGTTAATAAGTATTGAAACATTGTTTTATCTACACCATTACATTTCTATGATATAGTAAATTAATAGTGGGTCCCAATAGTTGACTTTTACCCCAGGACAAATGTACTGTTTTCCTCTCCTATTGGATGTAATGTCTATAATGTTTTTAAAAACAAAAACCCAGGAGAAGTGGGGAGTGACATTTTGCCTAGTGTACAATTTTGAACAAAAGAAAAAGAGTGAGACTACAAGTAAAGAGAAGGAGGAGGATGGAAAGAGAAGATAGTGGTGAAGAACAGTAGGGAGGAAGATGACTAGAGTGAGGAGGAGCAACATGCAAAAGACTGTCATGTTAAATCACAAAATCAGCTTCCAGTAGTTTAGGTCTAATTTAATAGCACATGTAAAATTATCATACAAATGAGGCATCATTGATGTTACTATTACCAGTGACAATTTTTCAAGTGTATTAAGTTAAGGATCTATGTTTATGCTATTTTGTTTTCATGTAATACCTTACTAGGAATCAGGTTTTCCATTTTATTGATAATATTCATTAAATTTGAAGTGTTCATAAAGGAAGAGGACATATTAAGAGGAATATTTGAGTTTTTGATTTTCAAATGTATGTCATTTATTAATAGAATAAAATTAGTTTTTATTTTGATGCTAAAATATCTTTAGCAAGAAAAATATCTACGAGTATGTTTATAAACTTTATTTACACTCCTAATATTATTTGAATTTCCATTTGACAAATTTTGCTTTGTTAAGTTCACAGAAGATTGCAGATATATTAAATACTTCAAGTGTAATTATACATTTAAACATTCCTATTTTATTTGAATGGACACATTTTTTTTAAAGAAATATGTTTGAACCAGAACTGTATTCTGCCTCTGACCCATGAAGGGTCATGTCTGTCTCACAGTTAAAAGTACATTCAGTCTATCTGCCAGCAAAATATCCTCTGAGAGTCAGGTAAATTGTTAGCTGGAATCCCTTTAAGAAATCAAAGGCATGCTACATGCTAGCAAGCCACAATGCAGTGACACAGGGTCACAGCTGTTGTCTCAGAAGTGAGGAACAAGGAAACAAAAAGGACAAAACAAGCCGAAGCTCCTCTAAGTCTCTTGGGGCTTTGTTGTTGCTCTGGTTCAGAGCTCTGAGCATTGCCCTGTGATGGTGCTCCCTCAGGGGATAAAGCTGCAGATGGATACGGTGTAAACTCCCGAGCTTTCCTCTGAAATCTTTGTGGAAGCTTCCATGACCCAGTAAATCTTGCACTTTGCTTGCCTTCAAAGCTAACAGGACAGGGACTTTGCCAAGGTTTGCTACCATCAAGGGTTACAGGTGGAAACAATTGAACCAAAGCTGCAACAGATCCAAGTGTCCAGTAAATCTTAAGTTAGTTCCTTGAGGAATCCTGAATGAACAGAACACTACCCGTCTCTCTTCTCATTGGATTACCTTGGAAAATCAACCACATTTATCATGTAGTTATTTTTAAGGTCAGGGTGTAACTCTTTGGCCCAGCACTTGCCTTTTATGCTAAGTTCACGCATGGATACCACTACATTCATTTAAGAGTCACGGTGCCTTTGGTTCACTCTACCTTTAGAAAAATAAATAAGAGACTTTATCAAACAAATATTTCTGTTTGTTGCTTTAATATGCTGTACAGACTAGTTTTATGTCACACGACACAACCTAGAGTTATCTGAAAGGGATCTTCAATTGAGAAAATGCTTCTATAATATATGGCCATAAGGAATTGTTTTAGTAGTGACTTAGAGGGAGAATTCCAGCCCATGTTGGCTGGTCTCATCCTAGGTATTGATTCTCAGTTCTATAAGAAAGCAGACTAAGAAAGTATGAGGTGTCAATTCAGTAAGCAGCATGACCTCTGCCTCAGCTCCTGCCTCCAAGTTACTGCCATCAGTGAGTTCCTGTTCTCAGTGATTTTGATGATGAACTATTATATGGAACTGTGAGTGAAATAAACTCTTTATTCCACAAGGTTCTTTTGGTCATGGTGTTTTATCACAATAATATTAACACTGACTAAAACAGATACCATGTTAACAATTGTTAGGAATATCCAGTAATATCTTTACTGTTGTTCTTATCTTTGGCTATCTTGAAATTTTATTCAGTAGGTAAACTATTATAGCACCCTTAATTTCAGTCTTCCACTATATCTTAGGACATTTGAAAGAAAAAGTTGGGTCCCTTGATAGTATTCATGATGCATGCCTACTAATCCTCTTCCCTACATTATCCCTAATTTCAACCCAAACCTCATGAGCACAGTTGTACTGTGTGAATCTCTACCAATATTATGCATATGTGAGACTTCCAAGTGTTGGCTCACTTTGTAGTCTTATGTCTCTACTTCTTTGATATATTCCAATTTTTTTTAAAAAAGTCAATTTCAAAGGCTTTCAAACTATGTAAACTTTATAGATATACCATTCACCTGAATTCTCGGTGTAATTGATTTGTATTAGTCTTGTTTCCCTTACTGTAAATTACAGCAGATTCAGCTGATATAAAGAGAAAGGGCGCTATTGATATAAATCCGTCTGTAAAGAACTACATAAAAGCAAAAGCTAATAGAACCCAGTTAAAAAGTTGGGTGTGGAGATGTCTTTGGGATCAAAGAACTACAGAGGCAGATGTAGTTCTCAGGGGCGAACTGACTAGCTAGAATATCCTACATTGCCCACTTCAAATAAGTGTTAGAATCTGTTTTAAATACCATTGCAAATGTCACTATAGGCACAACATCCATATTTTCCCTAAATATTTTTCACCCATGCATATGCAAGAATGCACACACAAGCACACACACAGAAACACACACACACGCATACACAAAAGGGTGTTAAGTATTTTGATTTGCAGTTTCAAATCTTCTAGTGTATACCATTATGTGTCATTGCTTTTGGACCCATCCCAGATTGCCTTATGTAATTCAGTATGGTGAAATGTCTCATATTTAGGGAGTAACCAAATTAAGTCAATTTCAAATTAAAATTTGGAGGTACAGATGTAAAAGGAAAATTCTCAGCAGAGGAATCACAAATGGAAAATAAACACATAAAGAAATGTTCAGCATCCCTAGCCATTAAAAATTTTGCAAATTAAATTAGTTTTGAAATTCCAGTTTACACCTGTCATAATGGCTAAAATTACAAACAGAAGGGACAACTCAGATTGGTGAAGCTAGGAGCATACTCTTTCATTTGTTGGTGGGAATGCAAACCTGTATATCAAATTTGGAAATAATTTCAGTTTCTCAGAAAATAGGGAATTATTATCCATGAAGAACCATCTATCCTATTCCTGGTTCTCTTCATTATACAACAAAAATTAATATCATTCATCTACCAACATTGAACTTTTATTTTGTATTTGTACATGTATAAACCTGTCAGTTCTTCTCTACACTGATCTAATTTTAGAAACAAAGTATTCTCAATTTTAAAAGACTTTGTAACATCCTCTTCTGGTAGAGTTGTTTATGGTAAATTTAAACATTTATATCAAACATATTTATTTGTTAGAATTTATAGAATTGTAAACATACACGGTAAATTTTAAAGAATTTATTCTATGTCATGAAGTTGTACACAATGTGTTTTAATATAAAATTATAATCCACAAATTTATGCATAGGTTTAAAAGTTTTTCAATGCGAAGTTCACACTTACACATTGGTGCATGCACACAGAAGTACAGAAGTCCTAATGTGATATGTAACAGGGCAATTAATGCAGTCATTTGCTGATAATTATCTTTGCTTATTTCATATAAGAAGTGGGAAAGACTAAGCATTAGGAATAGGGCGGGGGAAAGTGAGTCAGAAGAGAGAGGAAGAGATCCCTAACACAGAAGACAGGAGGACAGCAGGACATAGCCAAAAGGGAGGGTCGAGAATGCAGAAACCGAGCAGAGGCACAGATGACCCATGTATCTAATGTCGCTGTGAGAACAATTTGTTACAATTGATAACCAATGTGCAGGTAAAGTTACAAAGTCATTGAATTTTATACCACATTGTAGACCTACGTAAAGTTACTTAAGAAGACTATGTAAAATGTACTTTCTGCCCTATGTAGTTATTGTTTCTATATCTCTACAGATTTCTCTCCTCAGTTTTTTGTGATCTTCATTTCCTATTTGACAATATTTGACATTTTTTTTCTCTGAAAAAGTATTTCTCTCCTTATTCTACATTAGACACAAAGGAACTATAGTGAAGTCATTTTTGGTGATATTGGTGCATGTAATGTATATGTATACTTGACACAATCTAGAGTTATCTGTGAAGAGGAAATTTTAATAGAGAATTTGTGTTCATAAGATTAGTGTGTATATGAACCTGTGGAATTGTCTTTCTTGGTGATAGGTAGAGCAAGAAAAGAGGTATGTTGATTGAGAGGGCCATTATGGGATAAGCCAAAAAAAATGGCTCTAGAGAAATTTCCAGGAATCCACAAGGATGACCCCAGCTAAGACCCTAAGCAATATAGAAGAGGGGGCCCAATCTTGACTTTCCCTGTAGTCAGACTGCAGAAATCCACAAGGATGACACCAGCTAAGAATAGTGGAGAGGGTATTTTAACTTCCTTTCCCCTGTAATCAGATGAAGACTACCATAATTGTCATCATAGAACCTTTATCCAGTAACTGATGGAAGCAGATGCAGAGATCCACAGCTAAGCACTGGGTCCACTGGGTCAAGCTCCTAGAGTCCATTCATAGAGAGAGAGGAGTGAAATTATGTACTAAAGGGCCAAGGACATGATGGAGAAATCCACAGAAACAGCTGACTCGAGCAAAAGGTAGGTCAGTGACTCCAGATTGACAGCTGGGGAATTCGCATAAGACCGAACTAAGCCCTCTGAATGTGTGTGACAGTTGTGTTGCTCGGGCAGTTTGTGTGACCATTAGCAGTGCAACCACTATTTATCCCTAGTGCATGAACTGACACTTTGAAGCCAGTTCACTATGGAAGGATACCTTCCTCAACCTAGGAACTTAGTCCTGCTTCAAGTGATGTGACAGTTTGTTGACTCCCCATGATAACTCACCCTTTCTGAGGAATCAAGGTGGGGTTAGGTGGGGAGCAGGAGGGAGCAGGAGGATGGGAGGGAGAGGGAACTAGTAATGCCATGCAAAATAGGATTGGTTTTAAAAAAATGAAAATTTTGATTCTAAAAAAGAAAGAAGGAAGAAAGGAAAGAAGAAAATTGAAAGAAAGAAAGAAAGAAAGAAAGAAAGAATGAATGAATGAATAGTGAGCAAGCCATGAATAGCAGATCTGTAAGCAAGGTTTCTCCACTACTTCCACCTCAGTTGCCTTAGTATATAAGAGCCACAGTAGTAATGCCAGCATATTGCACAGTGCAATGATTAAGCTCATGTCCCACAGGTAACCTCCCACATACACACATTCACAATAGTTATGATAGAAATATCGATGTTCTGTATTGGTCATGTATCCACCCAGCTTTCCGTGAGAAATGAAAATCAAAACTTCAAGACTCATTCTGACTTCAATAAGAAACATTTCTGATAGAATTAACTTTCAGTTTGAAAGAAGTTTTAAACATGTTTTCTACACTTAATTATATTTAGTTAGTTAAAAGAGAAACCTTATTTGCAATTAATAACACAAAATGTATGATTATCAATGGAAAAATAGTAAAAAGCAGATTTGAATATGTTCATAAATGTATCTGTTATATATGTATTCAAAAGCATATATAACTAAGCACTTAATTATTGCCTACAAAATACTGGTCATAGCTGGTTTATTTTTACTTTTATTTTAGGCCCAATATTTTACTGTAGTGCCTGCCTGTCCTGTACTATGTGACAGTAAGGTACTCCTCCTGTATTGCGGCGCCTGCACTACAGGACCATTCGTGAGCCAGGAAAGGGCCTGGAGATTTAAACAAACAAAGACTCACAAACAGAGAGACACGGGTCATCTTTGAAACAGGAATGACCCAAGAATGCCCCCTTTATTGTGTTCAGAGGCAGCTTATATAGTATTCTGGCCACACCCAAGCTCTTGGGATCTTTCAGCTGCAGAACCATCTACCTGCCATCGGGGTTTTCCTGCTCAGAGCAGCTGCAGGCCATCTCAGAGCAGAGGAAAACAAGTTGTTTACAAGAAATTCAGGATCTGGGGGTTCACAGCTCCCAGCATTTTATAACACAAACTGGCATTTGAAGTTGAAATTAGACAGGATGTCATCACTGATGAGCTTTTAGAAAACAGTAGTAAATCAGGAAACTGGTTAAATAGATTTATGTAGATAATTTGAAAATCACCTATAAATACCTTTGGAAAATATCAATTTTTTTATACAAATGCTCAAAGGTTGAAAAAGTTATTGCATATTTGTAATTCAATGAGTAGAATATCATAAAACATTTTAGATATTCAGTTTAAATAAATGGAACTTATATTAATGCCATGTGATTACATATAACCCTTTTGGTTATAAACACAATTGAATAGATGGCATAATACAACATTCTAAATGGAATTAAGAATTATATAAAGTAATTCCACATAAGCAATTTATGATTTGACATTTGATATAATAGAATATATTTAATATTTTAGCATGCATATTAGAACACTACAACTACAATGCTAATTCAAATAAAGAGATTAATTGAAGGATACTCACTAAAATATACAAATAGTGTTAAATTATAATAGTTTTATGATTATAATTTGTTTAAATATTATAAACATGTAGTGTGATTATATTACTGGCAGGTATTGACATTTAACAGTACTTTAATTTTTTGTTGATATTATTTTCAACTTGGATTATCAGTTACTTACATAGTCAATTTAATATGTTGGGTACATTGCCACACAGTGAATATTTATTTATATTTATAAAAATTTCAAATGAGTATTTTCAGAACAATAGTTCCTAGAAATGAGACTGTGTCAGTACAATTAATTCACAAAAGCAGGTGAATCTCTGCAGGCTTTGCTATTTAGTGTCTTCAGAGAATGAATTGGAGGCATTGGTTTCTTTCATCAAGAGATAAGCTCATGGGAATAGCTTGTATTATGAGCAAATGTTGTAAAATTTGCTATTCATTATTGAAAATTAATGACTAAATGGATTAAAGAAAGGCATTAACTTCATAGGCAGTCTCCTTTTCTTTGGGAATTGCTTAAGATGGTGTCATTAACGTAATTTTAATGACTGTATAGATAATATTACAAGTTTTAACCATCCTCCTATCTTAGCCCTGTCTCTTACTGAACACTGGAAGAATTTTGGGAAACTGAAAGAGATAATCTAATTCATTCATGAATTGCTTGTCCTAATAAAATACATTTTTAAATGTATTGATACTATAGTTTTGAATTTTAAACATGTTTAAATAAAACATACAAGAAATTTAAGGAAAAATGAAGCATTACAACCAAATGTTTAAACTATTAATATTTGAAATAATATTTAATTACTAATGTATAACTTAATTTTAAGATTTAAATTATATTTGTAATTTTTCTCTTGAAAAATCAATAGCTTAATTTTAATACTGAATGAACATGCTAATAACCACTCGGGCCTGGAGTTCGTGACCATTCTTCCTGAGGGGAGCAATCAGTAGACATTTTATCCAGCAAGGCTAATAGTTCTCATATTCATTACATTGGATGAATGCAGAGCACTGTAAGTGTTGCAGCCTTTGGGTTTTTTATTTTTCTAGAGCCTTGATTTTGATACATCTTTAATATATTTTTATTAATGCTCCTCTAAAAACAAAAAACATGATGGGACACATGACAACAGGCTTTCAGACCTGATATTAACTGTGCAAAAATAGTTTTGATTTTAATTGCCTATTACTGCAGAGTCAAAATCCATGCTTGTAAATCTATTACCTGACAGTTGCAATTCTGCTCTATTTGAACTTAACTAGTAATTCCATAACAGGCCAATTAGAACTGATAGTTTGCTTTTAATTTAGCTTCCTCAGTCTTGTCCTTATTGACCTTCACCTCTGGCTTTAACTAACCATTTATCCAACCTGTCAAAACCATGACAAATACCCTCTGAGTACGCTATGATTGAATGTGAAAAATCTGCAGTGGAAAGAATCCCTTAGGCAATGTTAACTGAGACACGAGAAAACTCTGACCCTTAAATTTGAGTGCAGCTGCTTTTCCATTAATCTAGAAGGCCTAAGGTAAAGAAGTGATATCCTCCCTTTACACAAGTAGACACACAAACACACAGAATGTGCCAACAAGCAAGAATCTAGTGTTATGAACTTGATGAAAAATTACAAAAAAAAACCCTGTAAGCTATCACTGTATTGACAGACAAATGAAATGTTTTATAAGTACAGAACTATATTTTAAGGAATATGCATTTTATGTGATAAAATACGTTGTAGGTATACTTTATAACACTTGACAGAGATAGACTCTCACAAAAAATCTCTAAGGAGTTTGTATTTGCATATTTACAAATATAAACATGTGTGTGTCATGTAATAATGCTTAATTGATGACTGGTTAATGCTGTACCAATGATTTATGAAGGAAATAGCCATGAATTTGAAAAAAAAATTTTGTGTCTTAGAGGAAGAAATGTAAGGGGGAAATGATGTAATTATAATTTAAAAAGTAAAAGAAATAAAATAATATTGTATTAAACATACAATTAAGTTTGGTATGGTGGCTCACCCCTTTAGCACTAACACTATGGAGACAGAGGAAGAAAGATCCTTGTGAATTAGATGCTAGCCTGGTTTACATAGTGAGTTCCAGCATAGCCTGGATTACACAAAAGGCCCTTCTCTCAAACAAAACCCAAAAACCAAAAACAAATAAGCAACAAGTCAGCAAGCAAAAAAATGTCTTGTTCAAAGAACTCAAAATCAAAATTCACGTTGCAGAGCACTCATTGCAAGGTTTGTGTGGGGGGGGAGTGTCTGTGTGAAATAACATAAAAAGCTTTAGCTTCTTTACATTTAAAACAACAAAATTCATAAGCTCCATTTTTATTTTGGAGATTAAATAAGATAATTAATGGTAAATACATAATAATTTCCAGGGGATATTTTTTATCATAGAGTTTCGATATTATCAGTCTAATTCAGTAAATGGCAATCTAATTCAAATGAGAAGACAAACAAACCTTAAAATGCAATGTTAATTTGAAATGATATCTTCAAAGTTCACCAGAAAATTTCATGTGATGTTCCTCAGAGGAATAAGTGCTGTAAACAAATGACAAACTTAACATTGAAATTGTAATTTCTGTTATCAACATTAGCAAAATGAAGAACCAACTTGATATGTTTGCCACTTTGACTGGAGGTGTGAAACTGAGAGAGTGGTGTCTAAAAATGAGACATACTGCAGTCTCATGCAAGAGCAAACCTTCTTCAGGGCATCTGACATTAGAGCATCCGAGGGTTGAATAAAGTGTACATCAGAGTGGGAAAGCTAACTGTGGTGGGCAAGCCTTACCTATCCCCGTTCTGCTTAGCTATTGACCATTCAGTCAGTTCACTTGGCAATCCCCAGGAGGATGACAATGCAAAAACATGTTTTTCCCTAGAGCTATATAAAGAGATAACAATATCCGGTAGTAAGTAAATAAGCAAATCACTTATATCCACTATACCTGGGAGAATAAGGTAAGAACATCCCTAGAAAAATTCTGTGATTTGGAAGAAAATGAAGTCATAAGAATTTTGCTTTGCACAAGTTTACATTCCCACCAGCAATGGATGAGTGTGCCCCTTACTACACAACCTCTCCAGCAAAGGCTATCATTGATGTTTTTGATTTTAGCCATTCTGACAGGTGTAAGATGGTATCTCAAAGTTGTTTTAATTTGTATTTCCCAGCCCGCATACACATTAGCACAGCTGCTCTCTCTAACAAGAGAAAGCATTCCTCACTACGGTATTTGGTGGACGTTGGAGGATAGAGGGAGTGTAGCTGGTAGAGAGAGTTGGAATATAGGCTGAGGTTGATTGCAGACCCTGAGCTCTGGACCGCGGCTCTGCCTCCTGTCATGACGTTGGAACAGCATCCAAAGGGGAGAAAACGCTTGCCATGCAAAGTAAATAGAGGTCAAACATGAGGTAAAGGGTATGATTCCTACTGAGGAACCAAATATGCTGGCTCCCAGAGGTAATATCCTTGGGGGTAATCCTGGCATATTGTCTCTGCATCAGGAGGTAAGTGCCTCTCTGTTAGCTTTTTAGGCCTCCTTTTCTAACCTTTAATGCTGTCCTAACAATACAGAAACAAGCACTCCATGGTGGTAGCACAAAAGGAAAGGGTTTCATTTGCCAGTTAACTTTCATTTCCCTATCCTGGACTATTTGGATGTTGAACTGTTTCTAAACTTTAAATCTGAATACAAATATTAGTTATTTGTTGTTTACTTTATGATTTGACTTATTTATTTGTTAAGTATTTTATAAAGCTTCAGATCGCCTCAACATTCTGAGATACATTGTTTTCTCTTTGTGTTTATCTACAAGTACGGAAAACGCAAATTATTTCAAAACAATGCTCTGATTGTTAAAATGTCTCAGTGCTCATGTCTATGTTATCAAAAGTAGTCTATAAAACTAGTTGCAGATTCAAATGGCCTTCTAAAGATTTTTGTGCAAAAACAAAATAAAATAAATTTAACCATGTGACTTTTTCCTTGTAATGATCTGGGACCGTATTTCAGCTATTTGAAAGCTGTTTGCGTTTCATCAATCTATTTTGGGATGTATAAATCCAAATATGTTTAAGGTAATAANAAAAAAAAAAAAAAAAAAAAAAAAAAAAGCTTTGCTTTCTTGGAGTAATTTTCCTTCTATATCTTCATTATTGGATTGTGTTCCAAAATAGAGGGGTTTATACACAAATTGGATTTAAGCTGCTAGAATGTTTAACCACAATAATTTCTAGAAGTGCACTATAAAAATTAAAGGAATCCAATTCCTTTTTGTGGGGAGGATTTCTAGACTTGGTTTCTCTGTGTGTCTACAGTCCTGATTGTCCTGGAACTAGCTCTTGTCAACAAAGCTGACCTTGAACACACAGAGATCTGCCTGTCTCTGCCTCCTGAGTGCTTGAATTAAAGCTGTGTGCCACCAAGTACTTTTTACAACTGTAAATCTGAGAAAGAGAGATAGAGACAGAAAGTGAGAGATCAATTGTCTGTTTCAGCAGCTCAGATCTTCAACATTCCAATCCATTCTTTAGTTTCATACACTGTAAAGTTTCTTCATTAGTTTTTTGCTTTAAAAAGAGAGAAAAGATATTAGAAAACATTTTGTTTCTATACCCAATTCCTTCTAATTTTACATTGATCAAGGGAATAAACAGTAAGCATGCTTTCCTGGAACTTGTAATCAAGGAGACAGACAATAATAATGATTAGTCAACTTTCACTTACACAAATATGCAAAACAGTCACACATATTTCTTCTGTAAAAAGGTTAATAACTTGAGAGTATTTACATCTTGCCAGTTAATATGAGTTGATTGATAATGTGACATGCACAAGACTATGTGTATGTTTCTGTGTAAGTAACAACAGAATCACAAATCAACACAAGCTATCATCTAGCAAGGAGGCAGAGACATTTTATAACCAGAAAAGGGGTCTTTCATTGTGATCATTAGGTGGAGATTTATTCTTAGTTTTGAATTCTTGGCCTGGCTTAATCTCATTTCTGGCTCTTTTAACTTAAATAACCTGTTTCTCTTTATCCAGCTTTTGTATCGTGGACCCTTTCCTTTCTTACTTCTAGTTATCTTTCTTTCACTGTTTTTCGTGTTTGACTGGCTAGCAGCTGACTACAGGCCCCAGGTGTCTCCCTTTCTTTCTCCAATTTTCTATTCTTTGTCTCTTCTAGTTAATTCTCTTGAGCCTAGATTTCTCCTTCTATCATTCTCTCTATCTGCTAGCCTTACCTAACCCTCTTCTGTTTAGCTAATGATCATTGAGTTCTTTATTAGAGCATGCAGGTGCCTTATGTAGGCATGGTGAAACAAATGCAACAAAACTTTAAATAACTAAACAGAGATCCTTACATAATTAAACAAAGATACCATAAACAAATGCAACACACCTTTACACAGTTAAAATAATATTCCTCAGTGTAAACAAATGTAGCATACCTTTACATAGTTAAAATAATATTCCACAATGAAACATAGAATCAAAATTTTATAAAAATCAGAACTTAACATATATCCTAAAATACATATCTCAACAATATACATAACATTTAAAGTTATATCATAAAATAATATTTTTCTGATCTATTCAATAATGTCAAGATTTCAAAGTCCACAAAAATTATGAAACATTTCTTTAGATTTGCTATTACATCAGTGATATTAATCTAAAGACTGAAAAATGAAAAATCTGAAAATTAAAGTGATGAGAACAGGGGAGATTCTTGAGTAGATAAGACTTTTAGTCCAAGCGTGAGTAATTGTGTTTAAATCACCGGAACCTGTTGAAAAACCTGGGCAAGAGACATCAACCCCAATGCCATCAGACACAGCATGGCAGATCACTGAGACTTGCTTATTATTGTTCAACTTTAGAGCAAGGTGAAGAATGCCAGAGAGGCACATTCAACTTCCTCCAACGTCCTCAACATATGCAAGAATGCTTCACACTTATCACATATACAGCACACATAAGTGAAGAGAATTATTTTAATTCTGTTGCATTTCAGATGTAATATTTATTTAAGACAGACAAGGAATTTGGAGACTTGTGGCTAATAACGACACAGGATATTGTTATGAAGGTATTATAACTGAAAGTCAGACTTTAGCTCATATCAGAAGCAAAATAAAAGCCCCTGTTTTCAAAAGTAAAATATTCTTTGAAAATTATTTATTCAAGAATTCAGAAACACTGGAAAAGTAGCTCACAAACAATTTAAGTAAGATCAGGCTGTGCTCATTTTTCAATTTATGATAATATTTATTGTGCCTCATATTTAGAACATTCCAAAGAATCAGTTCCTGTGGACCCCATAACTCTTCGAAGGACAGTTTAGTTTGAAGATGAATACCTGTGTCTACAGACTATCACCTAGGTATCTCTTTCTTATTTATGCTAACAATCCACAGCTTCAAGGAACTGTTCTAATGAGGGCACCTGCTGGGACAATCTGCTTGCTAAGCTTCTCCGTGTAGACCAATTTTATTATTTTAATCTTAACCCTCTTGCCTCAGTTACACACTTTGCATTTTCCTCCTGTCACGTCAAGCAGAGGTTTAGATCTCTGAAAAGGAACCTGGATGCCTCCAAATGATCAGAATGTGATTTTTAGCTTAGTGTTTATAAACCTCCTGGCTTTGCATTTGTAATTGAATTTGCTGATAAGGCCCTAGGACATCTTTTTTATCCTCGAGGTAGTAAGCTTCTTTTAGCAATCTGCAGCAGTGATA
Organism: Alexandromys fortis; assembly: GCF_014885135.2. NCBI lineage: Eukaryota > Metazoa > Chordata > Mammalia > Rodentia > Cricetidae > Alexandromys > Alexandromys fortis. The sequence goes on from NW_026067988.1 coordinate 3,720,171, forward strand.
GTGGTTATCTGTCTCCTCTCTTTTATTTGGCACATAAACTATTATGAGGACTTCACTTTCTCATCTCTCTCTGACAAATAGAACAGCAAAGACAGAAAACAGCATTACTCTATCCTAATTTAGCCAATAATTCCTCACACAAATCTCAACAGCATTTTTTTTCTTTTAAATGTGGGGTTTTAAATTAATGAGATTCCTGGGCATTGAAGATCTAAAGAAGTCAATATGGACACTAGTTTCCTTTGCTAAACTTCGAATACTTCAACAACATTCTTTTTCAAAACAGTCATAGTAAGAATAGACTAAAAAGTGGCCTAATTTACAAATACCAATACAAAACTTGACATTACTCAAGTATAATCAAAGCATTATGTTATTTTATAACTAATAAAAAATAGATAAGCTAGTATAAAAACACAATGGATTTCATAAATCTAATGAGCATCTTCTTATTGGTACAAGCTGAAGAAAATTCCCAAAACTAGTAGATAGTTTGGAGAGGTCAAAAAACTCTTGTTCTTATTTTTTTAATAACTCCGTCAATTCTCTGTCATTTTGAGAGTGGGTGCATCCATGGTGCTTAAAGAGAGAGAGCATACTTGAGCTTTTCCTCAGTATTTCTTCCATCTTGGGGGCATGGCACAACTGAGTATTACCTATGTATTACTAACTATACTAACTGTACAGCCTCTAATCCTTCTGTCTTTCTTCTCAACAAGACTATATAGAGCAATTCTGGTTCCAGGAAAAAACTTGGTTTCCTGGTCTTTCTCAATCTGCCCCTGAAGTCTTTTCCTGTTTCCAGCTTCTTTCTGGTCACTAATATGTACAATTAAAAAAAAAAAAAAACGGAAAAGCTGAAATTAACAAGGGAACATGCAAGCAAGAAAACAAACAATGAATCAAGTTATGGCAGTAGGCATTGTAGTGGAAACTAAAATCTGATGTCTTGTTGAGCCTTTCTTAGCTGAATTATAAAATACCTACTTGATAGTCCATGTCAACAAATAAAGCTTCCAGTTACAGAATTGGATTGGGTTGTATCTACTTAGGATATTGGCTAAATGGGTACCACTGGAATATCCAATTAGCCCAGGGTATTGTCAAATTGTAGGTTGGTCTCCACAAACTGAAAACAAGGCCTCAATGCTGAAGAGTACACCCAAACAACTCATTTAACATGGAGAAGTCAAGTTGGTACCTACATAGAGCCTTCGCCACTATGTTCTAGCTTCTTTGATACAAGAAGGCAATTTTCATGCTACCAAAAGAGATACATAAAAACTAAGGCTGCCACAAACCCTTCTCTCTACAATGATCTCCTGTCTGAGATAGGCTAGTGTAATGAATGCATAAAACATGGTGAGAGTAACCTGGTGTGCATGTGTCGAGTGGCACTGATAGGTCTAAAAGACGACCCACTTCTACAGAAGCTCTCCCTAATTTGTGTTCTTATATTCAGTACACTACACCTTCCAAAATTCCCTGATTCAGGTGCGGAGGAAACATGATACAGATGTGTCCTTAGGGATGAGCATAATTTCTAATCCTCTGCAATGTGACTATCTAGTTTCTGTATCAGTTTTCATCTTTATGGGAGATTTCCAGAATCATTTACCATGAGAATGAAACAACTGTAATTCTTTCAAATATAGAAGGGAATTAATCTATTTAATTATTATCTTGTTATATAACAACTTTTAAGATTTATAAATTTTGACATAAAATCACCCAATCTGTACTTAAAACTTTTTATAATGATACTTAGCTCACACTTTTCCTTCTTGTAATTTAAAATTGTTTTCTCCATTGTATATTGAGCACTTCTAATTATTAATAATACACAAACCACTGAAAAACATGTATATACTTCCAAAACTGTCAGTAACCACATTCCCCTAGAAAACTCTTCCTTTTTTTGCATGCTCTCTCAAAATATTTCAAGGATTTGTAAAATTAATTAAATGCGTATATGTTTCATTTCCTGCATGGTAACAGAGAATCAACTATTAAGTTCGATTGAAATCAGAATCCAGAATAAGTGCAGAAAACCAGAAGAGTATATTTCAACTCAAATAAATGTTTGCTGGATAGAAGATAAGTGAATAAAAAGATTATGTGTGTGTGTGTGTGTGTGTTTGGGTGTGAAAAAGCATTATATCATAGATTAAAGTACCTTATATGAACTTGAAGAGATAAACAACTATAATGAAAAAAATGTAAATTTTGTACAATAAAGAATATGCATATTAGAAACATCCCTGATGATGAAATGTAATCATTTATTGAAAGCTTTTCAAAATTTTAAATAAAAAGCTGATCATTCAAATGATCAAATTACATTTGTTTTCTAGCTTCTGTGCTCTCATTCAAGCTAAAAATGAGAGATCAAATTCAGACTAGATTAACAAACTGATTTACAAAGCTATAGCTTACTTTGTTGAGGTTAATTATCATGTCTTAGTGTTCAGCCCAAAAGCTGTGTTTGAAACAGACATAAAGTCACAGCCTTTATTTATGCATATTTTCTGTTTAATTGTTCTCTTTCTCTTTCTTCTTTCACTTTTTTTTTTCTCTTCCATTCTTGTTCCTTAGATATGGGTTTCTGAGAAGAAATAGACTGTCTTACTAGAAGAACAAAATGCTGTTTGTTATGTATACTTTTATTGATTCCAAATGAAAGGTCTCCTTTTTAGTGTCTTTGCTGAAAAGTACCTGGAATAGAAAATCTATTTGTCTTTTCTTAAAAAGATGCTGTTTTGTTTTCTGAATGAATTAACTGAAAAATTATGTACTATTTATTTTCTCCTTAAACAATCTATTCCTGTGAATGTGGTATATTTACAGCATGCTATACTGTACTAAGCAATTCTTCAAATAAATTGATCTGAGTTTAAGCTTCTTTGGGGACCTAAAATGAAGTCTTTCAATATTCCTGTTTGGGAATGAATAGCTGAATAAATGAACTTCTATAAAATGGATTGGTGAGAATTGACATTTTCATTCTTATTTTGATGCTAGGTAAGTATGTCACTGAGTCCTTGCTTTGCTTGGTAAGACAAGAGAAACACCTCAATTTGTTCAAATAAAACATACAGAAAAATCTTTATAAATCCTTAAATTAGCAAGGAAAATATCTCTACTTTAACTTTTTGTTTATCTATCTATTAAAAATAAGTTGTCATTAGATTTTAGTGATTTGATTTCCTATGTGTATGGAATTTAAAAAAAAACATTCAAGAACATACTCAATTTATTTTTAAATCCCTGAAAATGCTTACTTCTAATACATTTTGGCAGGCTATGGCCTTCACAGCTTCTATTAAATTTAAAAGAAGAAAAGTGAAATGAGAAGAAACACTTGTCAAGTATCTACATGTCATACTGAGATGGGTCATTTGTGCATAACCAGTGACAAGTTGGATGGCAGTGTTACTCATAATTTCCATTTTGGGAGGAGGATTTTTGACCTAGTAAGAAATTAACCTCACATATGACCAAAACATTCTTGTACAAATATAATTTCTCATGCCCACCCACATATATTCACCTGAAACCCATATAAAGATTACAGATTTTTTTATTATTTTTATAGATATCTATAGAGACTATTTAACAGCTTAGAGAGCAAAATATTCTCTGGATATCAAAAGTAAAAAATTCAGCAATTTTGAGAAAAGATAGGCACATATTTACCTTGAATAACAGGAAGTTCATCCATTTTTTATGCTTATATTCACCTCTGTATCGTTACATCCATCAACCACCATTATGTCGACCTCCAGATAGCACTCAGCCTCTACTTTACTGCTTTCCCAACTTTCCAAGTCATAATACAAAATTTTGTTACTGGTTAAATCTACTTCTCTCAAAATTTATAACAATAATGTTAACCACTATTTCCTCACTAAGATTTGAGAGTTTCATTTTTTATTTAAAATTTTGTCATTCTTCAGTATTTTTCTTACAATGTATTTTGTTCATATTCTTTCACCTCTCTGAATGGCTTCCCTATTCCTGTCTCCCCACCATATATGCCAAATGTTATATACTTTGTATCTCAAAAAATAAAAACAGCCCAAGCAACATCAACCACAAAATACTCACAAAAATAAAACAATCAATGCAAAAACAAAAATACACTGATATATTTAGATTTGTGTTTGTTAAGAGCTACTGACCCTAAGGCCTTCCCTCAAGTATAATATACCCAGTGCACTGATACTGTAGCCTTGTTGATATATGAATCAGCCCTGTTCTTTCTATAGGACTGGAAGATACTATGCAGATGATCAAACACAAATCTAAATATATCAGTGTATTCATTAAAATCTGATATATATATATAATATGGGACTCTTAAAATAAGTATTACCTAACAAGGTAAAATAAGAATTCAGCACAAACCCTCATACAAGAGCTGGATGTGGTAACTCAGTAGGAGGAAAATGAAAATGGTCCCAAACACAGAAAAAGAAGTCAGATGCATTCCTGACTCCCACTACTGGGAATCTCACTAGAACATCTAGCTATACAAACATATGTTATATGAAGTGGACCAACTCAGACCCATGCATGGTCCATGTTCTTGTTTCAACTTCTGTTTAGTTCGTTCTGTGACCCATGTTTGCCTGGTGTCTAAGACCTCTGTGGTTCCAACAATTACTCCTCCTCTTCGAGGGTGTCCCACTGCCCCCGCCTAGTGTTGACTGTTTGTCTCTGGCATCTGTTCCCCTCTAATGACACACAGGCTAGGCACTGACCAATGAGTACAGCAGGATATAACTAAGAATCATTTCTTTGAGTTTTCCCCCATTCTTGCGGTTCTGTCCTGGGTCTCTGGCTTTCCTCCCTCTGGTTACTGGTCCTCCAGGCACTGTTGGGTGTGGGCTACCTTTTGTTGCATGGACCACAGTTTGGGCCAGTCATGGGTTGAGCAATTCCACAAGTTATATGCCACCTTTGCCCCAAAATATATTGCAGATAGGAAGGATTGTAGGTCAAAGGCTTTGTTGATAGGTTGATGTCCCAGTCCCAATGCTAAGAGTCTTTTCTTGTTAGAAAAGATGGCCATTTTTGGTTTCCACATCCCCATTAATTGAAGATGTTACTAGGGTCATTTTTGTACACTCCAGGAGACTTCCACAGCACTAGGATTCTATATCATCCCCCAAAGCTCCCAATTCCAGTTGTCTCTCCTAAATTTCCATTTTTTCTTGCTTTTAATCTACTGTTGTCATTGGGTAAGAAATGTATTTTCTAATAATGGCCTACATTTGAACTTGTTTGAAATTCTATTCTGTAAGTCTTCTTTCTTTTAAATTATGGTTTCAATATTTATATGAATAATTAATGAAAGGGAATAACTTTATTTCTGTGGACAGATAAAGGCTCTCTAATCTCTTGTATTGAGACCTCGGTGATAAATTTGATGATATCACATGGTGGGAGAAACTTCAGTAACTCACTAATCAGAGAATTAGATTCCATATAAAACAGTATGCCTATAATTTTTATTTGTACTGCTTTTCTTCTATATTTATGAAGAAACTTAATACTATCTATGAGGACACAGTCTTGATCAGATATCAAAACAGCCTTAAAGAAGCAGCTACTAACTATGTACCAACTTACTGTAAATGCCACTCTGCCCTCTTGAGCTCCCTGAAGTAATTTAGAGTGCTCTAGTATACCAAATTCTGTTTTTGATGAACCATCACCCATGCCGGACTGAATTTTTTGCTGATGCAGCTGTCTTTTAGTCATTTTTGATCTTGCATATAGTCTCTTACCAATATTCCTAAAATAACCGAAATAAGACTCACTAATTCACCATGGTGAACATTAACTGGATTTGTACTTTGGCCCATTATCATTTCCCTGTCTTTGGTGTGTAGACATTTCCTTACATTTACCAAGAATATTGTAATGCAACAATAAAACTAAGGGGATTATTAATAACAGTAATAAAAATCAGAGGATATAAGAGACCAAAAATCAGGATTTAAGAGAGAGACAGAGAAAGGGGACACTAAGAAAAGATCATGTTAGTTAGTGGTGCATGGATATGGTCAATATACATTTAAAATGAATGATAATTTAAAATAATAAATTATTCAAAAATAACTGGATTATGGTACCACTGTCTTTGTGATACTTATATATATGTATATATGATATATATATATAAAATGATGGGTTTTTTGCCTATATAACATATCACATATATCACTCATTACTAGTTGTATATATAATATATTGCTTTTCCTCCTTTCTTCCAATCATGATTCATCCTCTGCATGATTAGTGATATTTTAGTGGAATGTTTTTATTGCCTACTTATTTTGTACAGATTTTAAGTTATGTTCCTAGTGGTTGCCATGCCATGGAAATTAACCATATTTTTGTAACAAATAAACTGAAATTAATATTTAGCAATATACAAGAACACTGTTATTAACATATTTTTGAGATTACAAATTACGTGTTTGCATATCATGCCTTCATTAACACATATTTACTGCTTTGTTTTTGAAGAAACAAAGAATGTATAAGCAAATTTATTTTATTACCAACTCTTCCCACTACTAATGATTCCTTTTTGTTTTACTACTTTTATAGCACAATGAGGGGCCTTTCCTGTCTTTAATTTTAGCCCCAAATATTCCTATTTGTAAGTCTTATATGAGTTTCTTATTTTTACCTGTGTTTTGCATGTGTGAGTGCCTGGATGTGGATATGTGTACCAAATATGGATGTGGGTCTTGCAGGGGCCAGAAGAAATGATTGGAGCTTCTAGATATGTAGTTCCAGATGGTAAGGGGCAGCCATTTGGATGGTGGGGAAAGAACCACAGTCCTTTTTTTTTTTTTTTTTTTCCTGGAACTTGCTCTTGTTGACCAGGCTGGCCTGGAACTCACAGAGATATGCCTGCCTCTGCCCCCCAAGTAAAACCACAATCTTCTTTTACTATTCCCCAAAAGTTACTGTTCTTAGCTTCTTTACATCTCTATATTAGCATTTTAATCATCATGTTCCTTAATGGCAATTCACAAAGATTTTGATTATCTGAAATACATATATTTTTGACATTAACTTTATTTTCTCCCTTCTTCATGAAAAATATACAACATACACAGAGAAGGAGGAGGAACTATTTCATATGATGAGTTAATTCACTCCTTTCTTCATTTTAAAATTTCCATTTGACAGTAGTTTTCTACTTTATGTAGTCATAGACATGTAAACATAATTTATTTAAAAATCTACAATCACTTTTCTCACTATGGTGCTTTCTTTTCCAATTTAACGTTTTTATGTTTCAGCACTTTATGGAATGTTTGTAGCCTACCATTTTTCTCAGATCTAAAGTATATGATTAAGTGTGTGTGTGTGTGTGTGTGTGTGTGTGCATTTATTTAGTATCAATGCAACAGAACCCAAAATTAGAGATTTTTTCCTTAAATTTATGTGGCCATTTAATTGTTATCTAGACCATTCTTTCTATAAATTAACTCAAATATATTAATATGTGTTCATAATATGGCAGTTTTAATTTGATAGTGAAATATATTTATAAGCTATAAATACAGGATTCAGAAAATAATATTTAATAAAGCAGTTCATAAACTGAGTGTTTTACAAACAAACTCTCTAAGAAGCATTTATAAAAGTTCAAGGAAAGACCTAAAGAGAAAGAAGTTCTGAAACTATTTTTTTCACAGCTAGTAACTCACTGCTCAAGATGGAAAATGCCTTTATTTACCTTTTCATTCATTTCCTTTCCCTTCTCTTCCTTTCCTTTCCTCACTTTTCCTTTCTTTACCTCCCTCTTCTTTCATTGTTTTTCTTTTATTTTTTCTTTCTCTTTGAGGTGTGCCCTATAGCACTGTTCAGAAAACTCTGACATTAATTTTCTATAGACACTCTGATGTACATATTTTGTTTTGCTTTATTCCAAACTATTTGGCGAAATGTATGATGAACATCTCTGATTACTTTTTCTCTTTATCTGTCAGCATTATATATGACCATTCTGTATATAAATCTACTGTTACATAATCATTTATATTTATATTTATTGTGGGAATACTACACTGAATATATTTTACCCTACCACATGGCAGAAAAATTTCAAGCTTATGTCGTGTTTAAACAATTTTTTTTCCTTTTTCAGTTTTAATTTTTATGTGTATTTAAGTATTGCTTTACATGCATGTAATATGCCACATATGAACAGTGTGTGTAAATGCCAGAAGATGTCAGATATTCTGGTCGTGGATTATATGGATGCTGGAAACTAAATTCTGGTTTACTGGAAGTGCATCCTTTGTTCTTAACTACCCTCTCATCTCTGTAATACCAACATTTATTTTCAACACAAAATGGCCTTCAGCAAATGCCAGTGAAGAGACAGTTTTTCCTAGGTGTTTCTCTAGCTTTTATGACTTATGTTTACAGTTAAATATAGAGTCATTGCAGAAAATTGTCAAGTACAGCTAAGAGTTTATACATGTGGCTTAAATGGGAAGGCCGGGGCTCCTAGGAGAATCTCACCAACAAATCACATTTGTCTTAAGGTATTTTTCATCCATTTCAATTCCTGGGACACACATAGGAGAAAATAATCTTGTCAAAGTTATATTACTGTGACTGCAACCTGTCGGTGATGTTGAATATATGTAAAAACAAATTTATCTTTGTTGAATTTCCCCGAATCAAACATACCTATACAGAGTACAAAGGGGTTATGATTCAAGTTAGTATTTTAACTATTAATTCTTAATGTTACTCATAATATAATAATCACTTTTTGCAAGACTATATATTTGGTAATCTTAAAGTTTTTAATTTCACTGAAATTTCAGTAATATGTGTCTATTAAGTTTCAGCTGTTTAGCCTCTGTGGAAACACATTTAAATAATTGAACTCAATCAAAGTTTCCAAAGTAAATCGAGATTTCAAACCCTTAATACTGGACAAATTTTAATCAAGAATGCACACTGTCCAAATAATTGTTCTTTTGTTTGGCAAGATATAAAAGAACTAGCCATATAGTGAAAGTTATGACTAGGACTGTATTTTCAAAATACATTTGTAGGAATGAAACACATACAAAATTTATTTCCGCATCTCTGTCTCCAAGTCCTGAATTCAGTGCAGAAAGCTGCTTGTTGGTAAGGCTTGGCGGCGGCAGCCTCAGTTGTGATGACATGAACTGCCAGCCCTGGCAGCTGGGTCTGAGTTTGGTCCCTCGTCATTTTCCTCCAACCTTGTGATTGGATCCACTGTTAGCTATGGTGACAGCTGTTCAGCTGTATTGAGATTTGGTCTATTATTTATTATTTATTGCAAATTACAGCCCAGTCCAGTTAAGCAGAACTATCTACTCGATATAATTGAGCCCAACAAACTTTTTACTGCAAAAACTCTGGTTTGGAGTATATGATATTAAGGCACCAGAGAATTCCATAGTCAGCAAGACCAAGAATATCAGTGACTGCTTGCAGGATGTGCTCACTACAGATTCTCCTTGCTTATCACTTTTGTACAGCAGTAGTTTGAGGGCTAAACCCTGAGAATTTGTGGGAAACAAACTGAATAAGGAAGAAATATGTAGTGTATGTTGTATGACTTTTAAAATTTTTAGCTGTTCAAATTATGATATAAAAGGTCTTACAAAACCTCATAATAAAATACAAAGTATACATGGATAGATATAAATATGAAACTGAAAATACAATTAATATATGTAATATATTATATAA